>NW_028135897.1:0-366000 GCF_964662115.1 Mustela nivalis | reverse complement strand
CTGGAGCTGCCCAACAGGTCTCAATTGTCCAACAGATGGAATCCTTGAAGGGGGCATCACACAACTCCCAACGTGGGAAAAGCTCCATGGCCTTGAGATTCCACTTCTTTCATGAAGGGGCAGTCATGCACAGAAACTACAACCTGAGCCAACGTCTGATCCTCGCCATGACTTCAGATGCTTGTGATAATGTTTCCGATCTGCAGGGGGTACCTACGTGCCCTCGGCCTGAAGCCCAAGTCTAGCTTGTGTTCTCAGACTTCTGTCCTCACATTCCTGGCCCAGAAATCCTCCATTTTGGCAATTCCGGATCCACAATGCAGCACTCAACCTGCCCTCTAGAAAAAATATCTTGCCTAATGAGGTGCCCAGGCAACTCAAATGAGGATAAACCTACAGGGCACTCGACTGTACCCAAATTATATAGTCTAACTTGGGCACTAGTGCACTTTCTGACACATCCTGAGCCAGAACCTCCTGACCAACACCCAGGCAGTTGACCGCACACTGAGCATATCAGACGCGCCATCGCCTTAGATCGTCATCTCTTCCCAACTGCGATTTTTCAGGCTTCGGAACCTAGACCTTATCTCCAACCCCTGCCCAGGGTTGAAAATGATGCAGAAATCAAAACACCTTCCCCATGGCAAGAGACCTTGTGATTGGCATGTTGTCCAAGGTCCAGTGTAGTTGAAACCAGTGTGGCCCATGAGGCCCCGCCCATGCTCACGTGCCACGTTGGTCACAAACACACACTGTGACCCTCACCCTGAACCCTGCCCTCAAGTAAGGCCTCTCAGTGGCTGGATGTAGAGACAGCTTATTTTGCCTGCCATGCCCCTAGGCCCCAATTTTTAACCATAGTTTGGGTTTTCCCTTCACTCTTCCCCAGGGCCCTGCTTTGGAATACCTCTTTTGTTCAGACACCTGAGGTAATAAACCTGAAAGGAGACTTCCCATCCCACAGATTGACGAAAAACAATTGGGATCGGGCCAAATCCACAGAGAGGAAGATTCGTCCATGACCCATGAGTCCACCCCACATTCCACGGCCATCGTTGATATAAAATCCAAATGCAAAAGCCTGAGCAAGTGCCTCAGAATCGCTCTTTCTTCATATCCTGAAGATTTCTTCTAATGATTTGTAGATTGGGCCTGCCATACCTACATCCCCAAACCTAGGCTGAATTTGTGTTTTCAGACTTCTGTCCTCAAAGACCTAAACCACACACCCTCAGGTAGGGGCCCCTGAAGCCACACATTAGGACTGTGCCTACCCAATCCATGGGAATTCTGCCCATTCCATTGTCCAAAATCGTACAAATTAGGAGAACTCTCCAAAGTCCCCGAGGCCATCCCAATAGTGTAGGTCTCCGGGGACATACAAGGACGGTCTAACACCAGGTGAGCATCTACCTCCACTCATTCCATAGATGAATATCCCCAGCGAAGAAGAATGTACAAGACAGGACCCTAGGCCATAATCGAATACATTGCTTTGGTTTACAGGCATGTCTCTTCAAAAGTCTGGATTCCAATACCAGCATAATGGGTTTCCTGAGGCACCCATCAGAACAAATCTCCTCTCCACAAGGAAACTTGTGCATGGGAGCTATGTCAAAAGCTTAGGAGAATACTTCAGGGTCCCAGTGCCACCGCCCCATTTCAAGGCCCTCATGGACACAAAAACACATTAGGGCCCATCCTCAGGAAAGTCCATTTCAACTCAGCCACACAGGTTGCTCCCGCAGAGGGATCCAATCTCAACTGTATTGTGGCTAGTAGACAATTGGATTGCGAGGCGGGCTTCCCTGACATCCATCCTCCAAGGGTGCTCTGGAGTCATTCCATATTAGATGTCCTGGAGCTGCCCAACAGGTCTCAATTGTCCAACAGATGGAATCCTTGAAGGGGGCATCACACAACTCCCAACGTGGGAAAAGCTCCATGGCCTTGAGATTCCACTTCTTTCATGAAGGGGCAGTCATGCACAGAAACTACAACCTGAGCCAACGTCTGATCCTCGCCATGACTTCAGATGCTTGTGATATTGTTTCCGATCTACAGGGGGTACCTACGTGCCCTCGGCCTGAAGCCCAAGTCTAGCTTGTGTTCTCAGACTTCTGTCCTCACATTCCTGGCCCAGAAATCCTCCATTTTGGCAATTCCGGATCCACAATGCAGCACTCAGCCTGCCCTCTAGAAAAAATATCTTGCCTAATGAGGTGCCCAGGCACCTCAAATGAGGATAAACCTACAGGGAACTCGACTGTACCCAAATTATATAGTCTAACTTGGGCAATAGTGCACTTTCTGACACATCCTGAGCCAGAACCTCCTGACCAACACCCAGGCAGTTGACCGCACACTGAGCATATCAGACGTGCCATCGCCTTAGATCGTCATCTCTTCCCAACTGCGATTTTTCAGGCTTCGGAACCTAGACCTTATCTCCAACCCCTGCCCAGGGTTGAAAATGATGCAGAAATCAAAACACCTTCCCCATGGCAAGAGACCTTGTGATTGGCATGTTGTCCAAGGTCCAGTGTAGTTGAAACCAGTGTGGCCCATGAGGCCCCGCCCATGCTCACGTGCCACGTTGGTCACAAACACACACTGTGACCCTCACCCTGAACCCTGCCCTCAAGTAAGGCCTCTCAGTGGCTGTATGTAGAGACAGCTTATTTTGCCTGCCATGCCCCTAGGCCCCAATTTTTAACCATAGTTTGGGTTTTCCCTTCACTCTTCCCCAGGGCCCTGCTTTGGAATACCTCTTTTGTTCAGACACCTGAGGTAATAAACCTGAAAGGAGACTTCCCATCCCACAGATTGACGAAAAACAATTGGGATCGGGCCAAATCCACAGAGAGGAAGATTCGTCCATGACCCATGAGTCCACCCCACATTCCACGGCCATCGTTGATATAAAATCCAAATGCAAAAGCCTGAGCAAGTGCCTCAGAATCGCTCTTTCTTCATATCCTGAAGATTTCTTCTAATGATTTGTAGATTGGGCCTGCCATACCTACATCCCCAAACCTAGGCTGAATTTGTGTTTTCAGACTTCTGTCCTCAAAGACCTAAACCACACACCCTCAGGTAGGGGCCCCTGAAGCCACACATTAGGACTGTGCCTACCCAATCCATGGGAATTCTGCCCATTCCATTGTCCAAAATCGTACAAATTAGGAGAACTCTCCAAAGTCCCCGAGGCCATCCCAATAGTGTAGGTCTCCGGGGACATACAAGGACGGTCTAACACCAGGTGAGCATCTACCTCCACTCATTCCATAGATGAATATCCCCAGCGAAGAAGAATGAACAAGACAGGACCCTAGGCCATAATCGAATACATTGCTTTGGTTTACAGGCATGTCTCTTCAAAAGTCTGGATTCCAATACCAGCATAATGGGTTTCCTGAGGCACCCATCAGAACAAATCTCCTCTCCACAAAGAAACTTGTGCATGGGAGCTATGTCAAAAGCTTAGGAGAATACTTCAGGGTCCCAGTGCCACCGCCCCATTTCAAGGCCCTCATGGACACAAAAACACATTAGGGCCCATCCTCAGGAAAGTCCATTTCAACTCAGCCACACAGGTTGCTCCCGCAGAGGGATCCGATCTCAACTGTATTGTGGCTAGTAGACAATTGGATTGCGAGGTGGGCTTCCCTGACATCCATCCTCCAAGGGTGCTCTGGAGTCATTCCATATGGGATGTCCTGGAGCTGCCCAACAGGTCTCAATTGTCACACAGAAGGAATCATTGAAGGGGGCATCACACCACTCCCACGTCGGAAAACCTCCATGGCCTTGAGATTCCGCTCCGTTCATGAAGGGGTAGTTATGCACAGAAACTACAACCTGAGCCAACGTCTGATCCTCGCCGTGACTTCAGATGCTTGAGATTTTGGTTGCAACTGCAGGGGGTACCAGCCGTGCCCTCGGCCTGAAACTCAAGTCTAGCTTGTGTTCTCAGACTTCTGTCCTCACACTCCTGGCCCAGAAGCCCAAAAGTTTGGCAATTCCGGACCCACAATGCAGCACTCTGCCTGCCCTCTAGAAAAAATATCTTGCCTAATGAGGTGCCCAGGCACCTCAAATGAGGATAAACCTACAGGGCACTCGACTGTACTAAAATTATATAGTCTAACCTGGGCACTAATACACTGTCTGACACAACCTGAGTCAGAACCTTCTGACCAACACCCAGGCAGCTGACCGCACACTGAGCATATCAGACGCGCCATCGCCTTAGGTCGTCATCTCTACCCAACTACGATTTTTCAGGCTTCAGAACCTATACCTTATGTCCAATCACTGCTCACGATTGAAAATGATGCAGAAATCAGAACACCTTCCCCATGGCAAGAGACCTTGTAATTGGCATGTTGTGCAAGGTCCAGTGTAGTTGAAACCAGTTTGGCCCATGAGGCCCCGCCCATGCTCACGTGCCACGTTGGTCACAAACACACACTGTGACCCTCAGCCTGAGCCCAGTCCTCAAGTAAGGCCTCTCAGTGGCTGGATGTAGAGACAGATTATTGTGCCTGCCATGCCACTAGGCCCCAAATTTTTAAACATAGTTTGGGTTGTCCCTTCACTCTTCCCCAGGGCTCTGCTTTAGAATACTTCTTTTGTTCGGACACCTGAGGTAATAAACCTGAAAGGAGACCTCCCATCCCACAGATTGACGAAAAATAATTGGGACCGCCCCAATCCACAGAAGGATATTCGTCCATGGCCCATGAGGCCTCCCCACATTCCACACCATCATTGATATAAAATCCAGAGACAAAACCCTGAGCAAGTGCCTCAGACTCGCTCTTTCTTCATATCCTGAAGATTTCTTCTCATGATTTGTAGATTGGGCCTGCCATACCTACATCCCCAAACCTAGGCTGAATTTGTGTTTTCAGACTTCTGTCCTCAAAGTCCTGGGCCACACATCCTCCAGGCTGGGGGCCCTGGAGCCACACATTAGGACTGTGCCTACCCAATCCATGGGAATACTGCCCATTCCATTGTCCAAAATCGTACAAATTAGGAGAACTCTCCAAAGTCCCCGAGGCCATCCCAATAGTGTAGGTCTCCGGGGACAAACAAGGGCGGTCTGACACCAGGTGAGCATCTACCTCCACTCATTCCATAGATGAATATCCCCAGACAAGAAGAATGAACAAGACAGGACCCTAGGCCATAATCGAATACATTGCTTTGGTTTACAGGCATGTCTCTTCAAAAGTCTGGATTCCAATACCAGCATAATGGGTTTCCTGAGGCACCCATCAGAACAAATCTCCTCTCCACAAGGAAACTTGTGCATGGGAGCTATGTCAAAAGCTTAGGAGAATACTTCAGGGTCCCAGTGCCACCGCCCCATTTCAAGGCCCTCATGGACACAAACACACATTAGGGCCCATCTTCAGGAAAGTCCATTTCAACTCAGCCACACAGGTTGCTCCCGCAGAGGGATCCGATCTCAAAGTATTGTGGCTAGTAGACAATTGGATTGCGAGGCGGGCTTCCCTGACATCCATCCTCCAAGTGTGCTCTGGAGTCATTCCATATGGGATGTCCTGGAGCTGCCCAACTGGTCTCAATTGTCCCGCAGAAGGAATCCTTGAAGGGGGCATCACACAACTCCCAACGTGGGAAAAGCTCCATTGCTTCGAGATTCCGCTCCTTTCATGAAGGGGCAGTCATGCACAGAAACTACAACCTGAGCCAACGTCTGATCCTCGCCGTGACTTCAGATGCTTGAGATATGGTTTCCGATCTGCAGGGGGTACCTACCGTGCCCTCGGCCTGAAGCCCAAGTCTATCTTGTGTTCTCAGACTTCTGTCCTCAATCTCCTGGCCCGGAAGTCCTCCATTTTGGCAATTCCGGACCCACAAGGCAGCACTCTGCCTGCCCTCTAGAAAAAATATCTTGCCTAATGAGGTGCCCAGGCACCTCAAATGAGGATAAACCTACAGGGAACTCGACTGTACCCAAATTATATAGTCTAACTTGGGCACTAGTGCACTGTCTGACACAACCTCAGCCAGAACCCCCTGACCAACACCCAGGCAGCTGACCGTACACTGAGCATATCAGACGCGCCATCGCCTTAGGTCGTCATCTCTTCCCAACTGCGATTTTTCAGGCTTCGGAACCTAGACCTTATCTCCAACCCCTGCCCAGGGTTGAAAATGATGCAGAAATCAAAACACCTTCCCCATGGCAAGAGACCTTGTGATTGGCATGTTGTCCAAGGTCCAGTGTAGTTGAAACCAGTGTGGCCCATGAGGCCCCGCCCATGCTCACGTGCCACGTTGGTCACAAACACACACTGTGACCCTCACCCTGAACCCTGCCCTCAAGTAAGGCCTCTCAGTGGCTGGATGTAGAGACAGCTTATTTTGCCTGCCATGCCCCTAGGCCCCAATTTTTAACCATAGTTTGGGTTTTCCCTTCACTCTTCCCCAGGGCTCTGCTTTGGAATACCTCTTTTGTTCAGACACCTGAGGTAATAAACCTGAAAGGAGACTTCCCATCCCACAGATTGACGAAAAACAATTGGGATCGGGCCAAATCCACAGAGAGGAAGATTCGTCCATGACCCATGAGTCCACCCCACATTCCACGGCCATCGTTGATATAAAATCCAAATGCAAAAGCCTGAGCAAGTGCCTCAGAATCGCTCTTTTTCATATCCTGAAGATTTCTTCTAATGATTTGTAGATTGGGCCTGCCATACCTACATCCCCAAACCTAGGCTGAATTTGTGTTTTCAGACTTCTGTCCTCAAAGACCTAAACCACACACCCTCAGGTAGGGGCCCCTGAAGCCTCACATTAGGACTGTGCCTACCCAATCCATGGGTATTCTGCCCATTCAAATTGTCCAAAATCTTACAAATTGGGAGAACTCTCAAAGGCCCCGAGGCAATCCCAATAGTGTAGGTCTCCAGGGACAAACAAGGGTGGTCTGACACCAGGTGAGCATCTACCTCCAATCATTCCATAGATGAATATCCCCAGAGAAGGAGAATGAACAAGACAGGACCCTAGGCCATAATCGAATACATTGCTTTGTTTTACAGGCATGTCTCTTCAAAAGTCTGGATTCCAATTCCAGCATCATGGGTTTCCTGAGGCACACATCAGAACAAATCTCCTCTCCACAAGGAAACTTGTGCATGGGAGCTATGTCAAAAGCTTAGGAGAATACTTCAGGGTCCAGGGGCCACCGCCCCATTCCAAGGTCCTCATGGACAGAAACACACATTAGGGCCCATCCTCAGGAAAGTCCATTTCAACTCATCCACCCCGGTTGCTCCCACAGAGGGATCCGATCTCAACTGTATTGTGGCTAGTAGACAATTGGATTGTGAGGCGGGCTTGCCTGGCATCCATCCTCCAACGGTGCTCTGGAGTCATTCCATATGGGATGTCCTGGAGCTGCCCAACAGGTCTTAATTGTCACACAGAAGGAATCATTGAAGGGGGCATCCCACCACTCCCAACGTCGGAAACCTCCATGGCCTTGAGATTCCGCTCCTTTCATGAAGGCGCAGTCATGCACAGAAACTCCAACCTGAGCCAACGACTGATCCTCGCCGTGATTTCAGATGCTTGAGATTTTGGTTGTGACTGCAGGGTGTACCAGCCGTGCCCTCGGCCTGAAACTCAAGTCTAGCTCGTGTTCTCAAACTTCTGTCCTCACACTCCTGTCCCAGAAGCCCTCAAGTTTGGCAATTCCGGACCCACAAGGCAGCACTCTGCCTGCCCTCTAGAAAAAATATCTTGCCTAATGAGGTGCCCAGGCACCTCAAATGAGGATAAACCTACAGGGCACTCGACTGTACCCAAATTATATAGTCTAACTTGGGCACTCTTGCACTGTATGACACAACCTGAGCCAGAACCTCCTGACCAACACCCAGGCAGTTGACTGAACACTGAGCATATCAGATGCGCCATCGCCTTAGATTGTCATCTCTTCCCAACTGCGATTTTTCAGGCTTCAGAACCTAGACCTTATCTCCAAACACTGCCCAGGGTTGAAAATGATGCAGAAATCAAAACACCTTCCCCATGGCAAGAGACCTTGTGATTGGCATGTTGTCCAAGGTCCAGTGTAGTTGAAACCAGTGTGGCCCATGAGGCCCCGCTCATGCTCGCGTGCCACGTTGGTCACAAACACACACTGTGACCCTCAGCCTGAGCCCAGGCCTCAAGTAAGGCCTCTCAGTGGCTGGATGAAGAGACAGCTTATTGTGCCTGCCATGCCCCTAGGCCCCAATTTTTAACCATAGTTTGGGTTTTCCCTTCACTCTTCCCCAGGGCTCTGCTTTGGAATTCCTCTTTTGTTCAGACACCTGAGATAATAAACCTGAAAGGAGAAATCCCATCCCACAGATTGACGAAAAACAATTGGGATCGGGCCAAATCCACAGAGAGGAAGATTCGTCCATGGCCCATGAGTCCTCCCCCATTCCACGGCCATCGTTGATATAAAATCCAAATGCAAAAGCCTGAGCAAGTGCCTCAGACTCGCTCTTTCTTCATATCCTGAAGATTTCTTCTCATGATTTGTAGATTGGGCCTGCCATACCTACATCCCCAAACCTAAGCTGAGTTTGTGTTTTCAGACTTCTGTCCTCAAAGTCCTGGGCCACACACCCTCATGCTGGGGCCTCTGAAGACACACATTAGGACTGTGCCTACCCAATCCATGGGAATTCTGCTCATAACATTGTCCAAAATCGTACAAATTAGGAGAGCTCTCCAAAGTCCCTGAGGCCAAACCATTAGTGTAGGTCTCCGGGGACAAACAAGGGTGGTCTGACACCAGGTGAGCATCTACCTCCAATCATTCCATAGATGAATATCCCCAGAGAAGGAGAATGAACAAGACAGGACCCTAGGCCATAATCGAATACATTGCATTGGTTTACAGGCATGTCTCTTCAAAAGTCTGGATTCCAATACCAGCATAATGGGTTTCCTGAGGCACCCATCAGAACAAATCTCCTCTCCACAAGGAAACTGTGCATGGGAGCTATGTCAAAAGCTTAGGAGAATACTTCAGGGTCCCGGGGCCACCGCCCCATTCCAAGGTCCTCATGGACAGAAACACACATTAGGGCCCATCCTCAGGAAAGTCCATTTCAACTCATCCACCCCGGTTGCTCCCACAGAGGGATCCGATCTCAACTGTATTGTGGCTAGTAGACAATTGGATTGTGAGGCGGGCTTGTCTGGCATCCATCCTCCAACGGTGCTCTGGAGTCATTCCATATGGGATGTCCTGGAGCTGCCCAACAGGTCTTAATTGTCACACAGAAGGAATCATTGAAGGGGGCATCCCACCACTCCCAACGTCGGAAACCTCCATGGCCTTGAGATTCCGCTCCTTTCATGAAGGCGCAGTCATGCACAGAAACTCCAACCTGAGCCAACGACTGATCCTCGCCGTGATTTCAGATGCTTGAGATTTTGGTTGTGACTGCAGGGGGTACCAGCCGTGCCCTCGGCCTGAAACTCAAGTCTAGCTCGTGTTCTCAAACTTCTGTCCTCACACTCCTGTCCCAGAAGCCCTCAAGTTTGGCAATTCCGGACCCACAAGGCAGCACTCTGCCTGCCCTCTAGAAAAAATATCTTGCCAAATGAGGTGCCCAGGCACCTCAAATGAGGATAAACCTAAAGGGCACTCGACTGTACCCAAATTATATAGTCTAACTTGGGCACTAGTGCACTGTATGACACAACCTGAGCCAGAACCTCCTGACCAACACCCAGGCAGTTGACCGCACACTGAGCATATCAGATGCGCCATCGCCTTAGATTGTCATCTCTTCCCAACTGCGATTTTTCAGGCTTCAGAACCTAGACCTTATCTCCAAACACTGCCCAGGGTTGAAAATGATGCAGAAATCAAAACACCTTCCCCATGGCAAGAGACCTTGTGATTGGCATGTTGTCCAAGGTCCAGTGTAGTTGAAACCAGTGTGGCCCATGAGGCCCCGCCCATGCTCGCGTGCCACGTTGGTCACAAACACACACTGTGACCCTCAGCCTGAGCCCAGGCCTCAAGTAAGGCCTCTCAGTGGCTGGATGAAGAGACAGCTTATTGTGCCTGCCATGCCCCTAGGCCCCAATTTTTAACCATAGTTTGGGTTTTCCCTTCACTCTTCCCCAGGGCTCTGCTTTGGAATTCCTCTTTTGTTCAGACACCTGAGGTAATAAACCTGAAAGGAGAAATCCCATCCCACAGATTGACGAAAAACAATTGGGATCGGGCCAAATCCACAGAGAGGAAGATTCGTCCATGGCCCATGAGTCCTCCCCCATTCCACGGCCATCGTTGATATAAAATCCAAATGCAAAAGCCTGAGCAAGTGCCTCAGACTCGCTCTTTCTTCATATCCTGAAGATTTCTTCTCATGATTTGTAATTGGGCCTGCCATACCTACATCCCCAAACCTAAGCTGAGTTTGTGTTTTCAGACTTCTGTCCTCAAAGTCCTGGGCCACACACCCTCATGCTGGGGCCTCTGAAGCCACACATTAGGACTGTGCCTACACAATCCATGGGAATTCTGCCCATTCAATTGTCCAAAATCGTACAAATTAGGAGAACTCTCCAAAGTCCCTGAGGCCAAACCAATAGTGTAGGTCTCCGGGGACAAACAAGGGCGGTAAGACACCAGGTGAGCATCTACCTCCACTCATTCCATAGATGAATATCCCCAGACAAGAAGAATGAACAAGACAGGACCCTAGGCCATAATCGAATACATTGCATTGGTTTACAGGCATGTCTCTTCAAAAGTCTGGATTCCAATACCAGCATAATGGGTTTCCTGAGGCAGCCATCAGAACAAATCTCCTCTCCACAAGGAAACTTGTGCATGGGAACTATGTCAAAAGCTTAGGAGAATACTTCAGGGTCCCAGTGCCACCGCCCCATTTCAAGGCCCTCATGGACACAAACACACATTAGTGCCGATCCTCAGGAAAGTCCATTTCAACTCAGCCACCCCGGTTGCTCTCGCAGAGGGATCTGATCTCAACTGTATTGTGGCTAGTAGACAATTGGATTGTGAGGCGGGCTTCCCTGGCATCCATTCTCCAAGGGTGCTCTGGTCATTCCATATGGGATGTCCTGGGCTGCCCAACAGGTCTCAATTGTCACACAGAAGGAATCATTGAAGGGGGCATCCCACCACTCCCACGTCGGAAAACCTCCATGGCCTTGAGATTCCGCTCCGTTCATGAAGGGGCGGTCATGCACAGAAACTGCAACCTGAGCCAACGTCTGATCCTCGCCGTGACTTCAGATGCTTGAGATATTGTTTCCGATCTGCAGGGGGTACCTACCGTGCCCTCGGCCTGAAGCCCAAGTCTATCTTGTGTTCTCAGACTTCTGTCCTCAATCTCATGGCCCGGAAGTCCTCCATTTTGGCAATTCCGGACCCACAAGGCAGCACTCTGCCTGCCCTCTAGAAAAAATATCTTGCCTAATGAGGTGCCGAGGCACCTCAAATGAGGATAAACCTACAGGGAACTCGACTGTACCCAAATTATATAGTCTAACTTGGGCACTAGTGCACTGTCTGACACAACCTCAGCCAGAACCCCCTGACCAACACCCAGGCAGCTGACCGCACACTGAGCATATCAGACGCGCCATCGCTTTAGGTCGTCATCTCTTCCCAACTGCGATTTTTCAGGCTTCAGAACTTATACCTTATGTCCAATCACTGCTCACGATTGAAAATGGTGCAGAAATCAGAACACCTTCCCCATGGCAAGATACCTTGTGATTGGCATGTTGTCCAAGGTCCAGTGTAGTTGAAACCAGTTTGGCCCATGAGGCCCCACCCATGCACGCGGGCCACTATTGTCACAAACACACATTTGACCCTCAGCCTGAGCCCAGTCTCAAGTAAGGCCGCTCAGTGACTGGATGAAGAGACAGCTTATTGGGCCTGCCAAGCCCCTAGGTCCCAATTTTTAACAATAGTTTGGGTTGTCCCTTCACTCTTCCCCAGGGCTCTGCTTTGGAATTCCTCTTTTGTTCGGACACCTGAGGTAATAAACCTGAAAGGAGACCTCCCATCCCACAGATTGACGAAAAAAATTGGGACCGCCCCAATCCACAGAAAGGAAGATTCGTCCATGGCCCATGATGCCTCCCCACATTCCACGGCCATCGTTGATATAAAATCCAGAGACAAAAGCCTGAGCAAGTGCCTCAGACTCGCTCTTTCTTCATATCCTGAAGAGTTCTGCTCATGGTGTGTAGATTGGGCCTGCCATACCTACGTCCCCAAACATAAGGTGAGTTTGTGTTTTCAGACTTCTGTCCTCAAAGTCCTGGGCCACACACCCTCCAGGCTGGGGCCCCTGGAGCCACACATTCGGACTGTGCCTACCCAATCAATAGGAATTCTGACCATATCATTGTCCAAAATCTTACAAATTTGGAGAACTCTCCAAAGTCCCCGAGGCAAAACCAATAGTTTAGGTCTCCTGGGACAAACAAGGTGGTCTGACACCAGGTGAGCATCTACATCCACTCATTCCATAGACGGATATCCCCAGAGAATAAGATTGAACCAGACAGGATCCTAGGCAATAGTCGGATCCATTGCTTTGGTTTACAGGCATGTCTCCTCAAGAGCCTGGATTCCAAGACCAGCATAAGGGTTTTCCTGAGGCACCCATCAGAACAAATCTCCTCTCCACAAGGAAACTTGTGCATGGGAGCCTTGTCAAAAGCTTAGGAGAATACTTCAGGGTCCCGGTGCCACCGCACCATTCCAAGGCCCTCATGGACACAAACACACTTTAGGCCCCATCCTCAGGAAAGTCCATTTCAACTCAGCCACCCCGTTAGCTCCCGCAGAGCCATCCGATCTCAACTGTATTGTTGCTAGGAGACAATTGGAATGCGAGGCGGGCTTCCCAGGCATCCATCCTCAAACGGTGCTCTGGAGGCATTCCATATGGGATGTCCTGGGGCTGCCTAACAGGTCTCAATTTTACTGCAGAAGGAATCGTTGAAGGGGGCATCACACAACTCCCAACGTGGGAAAAGCTCCATGGCCTTGAGATTCCGCTCCTTTCATGAAGGGGCGGTCATGCACAGAAACTACAACCTGAGCCAACGTCTGATCCTCTCCGTGACTTCAGATGCTTGAGATATTTTTTCCGATCTGCAGGGGGTAACTACCGTGCCCTAGGCCTGAAGCCCAAGTCTAGCTTGTTTTCTCAGACTTCTGTCCTCAAACTCTTGGCCCAGAAGTCCTCCATTTTGGCAATTCCGGACCCACAATGCAGCACTCTGCCTGCCGTCTAGAAAAAATATCTTGCCTAATGAGGTGCCCAGGCACCTCAAATGAGGATAAACCTACAGGGCACTCGACTGTACCCAAATTATATAGTCTAACTTGGGCACTAGTGCACTGTCTGACACAACCTGAGCCAGAACCTCCTGACCAACACCCAGGCAACTGACCGCACACTGAGCATATCAGATGCGCCATCGCATTAGATCGTCATCTCTTCCCAAATGCGATTTTTCAGGCTTCAGAACCTAGACCTTATGTCCAATCACTGCTCAAGATTGAAAATGATGCAGAAATCAGAACACTTTCGCATGGCAATAGACCTTGTGATTGGCATGTTGTCCAAGGTCCAGTGTAGTTGTAACCAGTGTGGCCCATGAGGCCCCGCCCATGCTCGAGGGCCACAATTGTCACAAACACACATTTGACCCTCAGCCTGAGCCCAATCCTCAAGTAATGCATCTCAGTGGCTGGATGAAGAGACAGCTTATTGGGCCTGCCATGCCGCTAGGCCCCAATTTTTAACCATAGTTTGGGTTGTCCCTTCACTCTTCCCCAGGGCTCTGCTTTGGAATTCCACTTTTGTTCGGACACCTGAGGTAATAAACCTGAACGGAGACCTCCCAACCCACAGATAGACGAAAAATAATTTGGACCGGGCCAAATACACAGAGAGGAAGATTCGTGCATGGCCCATGAAACCTCCCCACATTCCACGGCCATCGTTGATATAAGCCCAAAAGTTTGGCAATTCCGGACCCACAATGCAGCACTCTGCTGGCCCTCTAGAAAAAAATGATTGCCTCCAGAGCTGGCCAGGCACCTTCAATGAGGATATTCCTCCACAGCACTCGACTTTACCCAAATTATATAGTCTAACCTGGGCACTAATGCACTGTCGGACACAACCTGAGCCCGGACCTCCTGACTAGACCGCACACTGAGCACATAAGACCCGCCATGGCCTTAGGTCATCATCTCTTCCTTACCTCAGTTTTCAGGCCTCAGAACCGAGACATTATTTTCAATCACTGCCCAGAGGTGAGTGTGATGCAGAAATCAGAACACCTCCTTACCCATGGTAAGAAACCTTGTGGTTGGCACGTCGTCCAACGTTCAGTGTAGGAGAAACCAGCATTCACCCTGAGGCCCCGCCCATTCTTGAGTGCGACAAGGGCATAAACACGCATTGTGACCCTCAGCATGAGTCCTGTCCTCTAGTAAGTCCTCTCAGTGACTGGACCATTAGATGTCATAATGGGCTTGATATGTCCCTAAGCCCCAATTTTTAACCAGATTTCTGATTGTCCAGTCACCCCCCCCAGGGCTCTACTCTGGAATCCCTCATTAGGTGAGACACCTGAGGTTAAAAAGAAAACAACATCAAAAAAAAAAAAAAAAAACGGACTTCTTCCATCCCACAGAGTGACCCCAAACGCTTTGGACGGTCCAAACCACCAGGGAGTAAGACTCGTCCATTTCCAATGAAGTCACCCAGAAATTTCACGACCATGAGTGACACGATATCCAGAGACAAAAACTTGAGCAAGAGCCTCACACTCGACCTTTTCTCAAATCCCGAAAAGTTCTCCTCATTGTCTGTAGTTTAAGTCCTGCCATACCTATGACCTAAAACATAAGCCAAGTTTGTTGTTTCAGACAACTCTCCAAACAGCCCTGGCCTACACAACCTACAGGCTCAGGCCACTGGAGCCAAACCTGAGGACTGTACTTGCCCTCTCCAAGGGAATTGTGTGTGCCCATTCCAATGGCCACATCCCTTCTAATAGCATAAATCTCCAAAGTCCCTGATCCATCTCAATAGTGGTGGCTTCCCAGGTAAAACAGGGGCAATCTGAGCACATCTGAGCACCTACCTGTACTCAGACCAATAGACAGATGTCCCCAGAGGTAAAAAGGAAAGAACAGGCCCCTAGGCACTAATCATATCCATTGCTTTGGTTTCCAGGCATCTCTCCTCAGAGGCCTGGATTTCAAAACCAGCATATAGCTCTTTCTTGAGTCACCCATCAGAAAACATCTCATCTACCCTTGGGAAACTTGCACGTTGGAGCTGTGTCAAAGCCTCTGTTTAGAAGAACCCTTCAGGGCCCCAGTGCCCCCGCTTCATTTTAAGGTCTCCATAGACACAAAAGCACATTAGGACCCATCCAAAGGAGAGTCCATTTCAACTCAGCCTCCTCGGTTGCTCCCCCGATCCAGCAGATAACCTGTCTTGTTTCTAGGAGACAATAGGAATGCGAGGTGGGCTACCCAGCCATGCATCCTTAGAACCCTGCTCAGAATCATTGGCCTGGAGGGAAAAAAAAGGACTCAAATGTCCTCAGAAGAAACTTTGCAGTTTGGAGCTTCTCACAACTCCCATCGTGGGAAAACCCCCATGGCCTCGTGATGCCGCCCCTTCGTGAAGGGGCCATCAGGTTCAGAAACACAAAATTCAGCGATCGTCTGATCCTCGCCCTGACTTCAGATGCACGAGATCTCGATTCACGTCTGTAGATTGTGCCGTCGCTGATACAAAATCCAGAGACAAAAACCTGAGCAAGCGCCTCAGACTCGCACTTTCTTCATATCCTGAAGAGTTCTTCTCAAGGTTTGTAGCTCAGGCCTGCCATACCTACGTCCCCAAACCTAAGCTGAGTTTGTGTTTTCAGACTTCTGTCCTCAAAGTCCTGGGCCACACACCCTCCAGGCTGGGGCCCCTGGAGCCACACATTAGGACTGTGCCTAACAATCCATGGGAATTCTGCCCATTCCATTGTCTAAATCGTACAAATTAGGAGAAACCTCAAAATTCCCTGAGGCCATCCCAATAGTGTAGGTCGCCCGGAACAAACAAGGGCTGTCTGACACCAGCTGATAATCGACCTCCACTCATACCATAAATGGATGTCCCCAAGGAAATGATTGAACCAGACAGGACCGTAGGCCATAATAGGATCCATTGCCTTGTTTTACAGACATGTCTCCTCAAAAGCCTGATTCAAATACGAGCATAGGGGTTTTGCTGAGGCACCCAGCAGAACTCATCTCGTCTCCACAAGGAAACCTATGCATGGGAGCCATGTCCAAAGCATAGGAGAGTACTTCATGGTCCCGGTGCCACCGCCCATTCCAAGGCCCTCATGGACACAAAAACACATTACGACCGATCCTCAGGAAAGTTCATTTCAACTCAGCCACCCCCGATGCTCCCGCAGAGCCGTCAGATCTAAACTGTCTTGTTACTAGGAGACAATTGGAATGCGAGGTGGGCTTCCCAGGCATCCATCCTCGAACGGTGCTCTGGAGTCATTCCATATGGGATGTCCTGGAGCTGTCCAAAAGGTCTCAATTGTCCCGCAGAAGGAATCCTTGAAGGGGGCATCCCACAACTCCCAACGTGGGAAAACTTCAGTGGCCTCGAGATTCCGCTCCCTTCATGAGCGGCCGTCATGCACGGAAACTCCAACCTGAGCCAACGTCTGATCCTCGCCCTGACTTCAGACGCATGTGTATTGGTTCAGTTCTGCAGGGGGTACCTGCCGTGCCCTCGCCCTGAAACCCAAGTCTAGCTTGTCTTCTCAGACTTCCGTCCTCACACTCCTGGCCCCGAAGCCCTCATGTTTGGCAATTCTGGACACACAATGCAGCACTCTGCCTGCCCTCTGAAAAAAAATTATTGCCTCATGAGCTGCCCAGGCACCTTCAATGAGGATAAACCTCCACAGCACTCGACTTCACCCAAATTAATAGTCTAACCTGGGAACTAATGCACTGTCGGACACAACCTGAGCCCGGACCTCCTGACCAACACCAGGAAAGCAGACCGCACACTGTGCACATAAGACCGCCATGGCCTTAGGTCATCCTCTCTTCCCTACCTCAGTTTTCAGGCCTCAGAACCGAGACATTATCTCCAATCACTGCCCAGGGGTGAGTGTGATGCAGAAATCAGAACACCTCCTTACCCATGGTAAGAAACCTTGTGGTTGGCACGTCGTCCAACGTTCAGTGTAGGAGAAACCAGCATTCACCCTGAGGCCCCGCCCATTCTTGAGTGCAACAAGGGCATAAACACGCATTGTGACCCTCAGCATGAGTCCTGTCCTCTAGTAAGTCCTCTCAGTGACTGGACCATTAGATGTCATAATGGGCTTGATATGTCCCTAGGTCCCAATTTTTAACCAGATTTCTGATTGTCCAGTCACCCACCACCCCCAGGGCTCTACTCTGGAATCCCTCATTTGGGGGGACACCTGAGGTTAAAAAGAAAACAACATCAAAAAAAAAAACAACGGACTTCTTCCATCCCACAAAGTGACCCCAAACGCTTTGGACTGGTCCAAACCACCAGGGAGTAAGACTCGTCCATTTCCCATGAAGTCACCCAGAAATTTCACAACCATGAGTGACACGATATCCAGAGACAAAAACTTGAGCAAGAGCCTCACACTCGCCCTTTTCTCAAATCCCGAAAAGTTCTCCTCATGGTCTGTAGATAAGTCCTGCCATACCTATGACCTGAAACATAAGCCAAGTTTGTATTTTCAGACAACTGTCCAAACAGCCCTGGACTTCACAACCTACAGCTTAGGCCCTTGGAGCCAAACCTGAAAAATATACTTGCCCTCTCCAAGGGAATTGTGTGTGCCCATTCCAATGGCCACATCCCTTCTAATAGGATAAACCTCCAAAGTCCCTGATCCATCTCATTAGTGGTGGCTTCCCAGGTAAAACAGGGCAATCTGAGCCCATCTGAGCTCCTACCTGTACTCAGACCCATAGACAGATGTCCCCAGAGGTAAAAAGGAAAGAACAGGCCCCTAGGCACTAATCAGATCCATTGCTTTGGTTTCCAGGCATCTCTCCTCAGAGGCCTGGATTTCAAAACCAGCATATGGCTGTTTCTTGACTCACCCATCAGAAAACATCTCATCTACACATGGGAAACTTGTACGTTGAAGCTGTGTCAAAGCCTCTGTTTAGGAGAACCCTTCAGGGCCCCAGTGCCACCGCTTCATTCCAAGGTCTCCATCGACACAAAAGCACATTAGGACCCATCCATAGGAGAGTCCATTTAACTCAGACTCCTCGGTTGCTCCCCCAGATCCAGCAGATCTAACCTGTCTTGTTTCTAGGAGACAATTGGAATGTGAGGTGGGCTACCCAGCCATGCATCCTTAGAACCCTGCTCAGAATCATTGGCCTGGAGCCAAACAACAGGTCTCAATTGTCCTGCAGAAGACACTTTGCAGTTTGGAGCTTCTCACAAATCCCATCGTGGGAAAACACCCATGGCCTCGTGATGCCGCCCCTTTGTGAAGGGGCCATCAGGGACAGAAACACCATCTTGAGCGATCGTCTGATCCTCGCCCTGGTTTCAGATGCACGAGATCTCGATTGATGTCTGTAGATTGTTCCATCGCTGATATATAATCCAGAGACAAAAACCTGAGCAAGCGCCTCAGACTCGCACTTTCTTCATATCCTGAAGAGTTCTTCTCATGGTTTGTAGATCGGGCCTGCCATACCTATGTCCCCATACCTAAGCTGAGTTTGTGTTTTCAGACTTCTGTCCTCAAAGTCCAGGGCCACACACCCTCCAGGCTGCGGCCCCTGGAGCCACACATTAGGACTGTGCCTACCATCCATGGGAATTCTGCCCATTCCATTGTCCAATATCGTACAAATTAGGAGAAACCTCCAAAGTCCCTGAGGCCATCCCATTGGTGTAGGTCGCCCGGAACAAACAAGGACTGTCTGACACCAGCTCATAATCTACCTCCACTCATACCATTAATGGATGTCCCCAAGGAGAAGATTGAACCAGACAGGACCCTAGACCATAATAGGATCCAGTGCCTTGTTTTACAGGCATGTCTCCTCAAAAGCCTGATTCCAATACGAGCATAGGTGTTTTCCTGAGGCACCCAGCAGAACTCATCTCGTCTCCACAAGGAAACCTATGCATGGGAGCCATGTCCAAAGCATAGGAGAGTAGTTCAGGGTCCCAGTGCCACCGCCCCATTCCAAGGCCCTCATGGACACAAAAACACATTAGGACCCATCATCAGGAAAGTCCATATCAACTCAGCCACCCCGGTTGCTCCCGCAGAGGGATCAGATCTAAACTGTCTTGTTGCTAGGAGACAATTGGAATGCGAGGCGGGCTTCCCAGGCATCCATCCTCGAACTGTGCTCTGGAGTCATTCCATATGGGATGTCCTGGAGCTGTCCAACAGGTCTCAATTGTCGCGCAGAAGGAATCCTAGAAGGGGGCATCCAACAACTCCCAACGTGGGAAAAACTCAATGGCCTCGAGATTCCGCTCCCTTCATGAAGCGGCCTTCATGCACGGAAACTCCAACCTGAGCCAACGTCTGATCCTCGCCCTGACTTCAGATGCATGCGTATTGTTTCAGATCTGCAGGGGGTACCTGCCGTGCCCTCGCCCTGAAACCCAAGTCTAGCTTGTCTTCTCAGACTTCCGTCCTCACACTCCTGGCACGGAAGCCCTCAATTTTGGCAATTCCGGACCGACAATGCAGCACTCTGCCTGCCCTCTTGAAAAAAATTATTGCCTCATGAGCTGCCCAGGCACCTTCAATGAGGATAAACCTCCACAGCACTCGACTTCACCCAAATTATATAGTCTAACCTGGGCACTAATGCACTGTCGGACACTACCTGAACCCAGACTTCCTGACCAACACCCGGAAAACAGACCGCACACTGAGCACATAAGACCCGCCATGGCCTTAGGTCATCATCTCTTCCCTACCTCAGTTTTCAGGCCTCAGAACCGAGGCCTGCCCAGGGGTGAGTGTGATGCAGAAATCAGAACACCTCCTTACCAATTGTAGGAAACCTTGTGGCACTTCATCCAACGTTCAGTGTGTAGGAGAGACCAGCATTCACCCTGAGGCCCCGCTCATTCTTGAGTGCGACTAGGGCATAAACACGCATTGTGACCCTCAGCATGAGTCCTGTCCTCTAGTAAGTCTTCTCAGTGACTGGACCATTAGAAGTCATAATGGGCTTGATATGTCCCTAGGCCCCAATTTTTAACCAGATTTCTGATTGTCCAGTCACCCCCCCCAGGGCTCTACTCTGGAATCCCTCATTTGGTGAGACACCTGAGGTTAAAGAGAAAACAACATCAAAAAAAAAAACCGGACTTATTCCATCCCACAGAGTGACCCCAAACGCTTTGGACTGGGCCAAACCACCAGGGAGTAAGACTCGTCCATTTGCCATGAAGTCACCCAGAAATTCCATGACCATGAGTGACACGATATCCAGACTCAAAAACTTGAGCAAGAGCCTCACATTCGCGATTCTCTCAAATCCCGAAAAGTTCTCCTCATGGTCTGTAGATAAGTCCTGCCATACCTATGACCTGAAACATAAGCCAAGTTTGTGTTTTCAGACAACTGTCCAAACAGCCCTGGCCTACACAACCTACAGTCTCAGGCCCCTGGAACCAAACCTGAGGACTGTACTTGCCCACTCCAAGGGAATTGTGTGTGCCCATTCCAATGGCCACATCCCTTCTAATAGGATAAACCTCCAAAGTCCCTGATCCATCTCATTAGTGGTGGCTTCCCAGGTAAAACAGGGGGCAATCTGAGCCCATCTGAGTACCTACCTGCACTCAGACCCATAGACAGATGTCCACAGAGGTAAAAAGGAAAGAACAGGCCCCTAGACACTAATCATATCCATTGCTTTGGTTTCCAGGCATCTCTCCTCAGAGGCCTGGATTTCAAAACCAGCATATGGCTGTTTCTTGACTCACCCATCAGAAAACATCTCATCTACATTGGGAAACTTGCACGTTGGAGCTGTGTCAAAGCCTCTGTTTAGGAGAACCCTTCAGGGCCCCAGTGCCCCCGCTTCATTCCAAGGTCTCCATCGACACAAAAGCACATTAGGACCCATCCAAAGGAGAGTCCATTTCAACTCAGCCTCCTCGGTTGCTCCCCCAGATCCAGCAGATCTAACGTGTCTTGTTTCTAGGAGACAATTGGAATGTGAGGTGGGCTACCCAGCCATGCATCCTTAGAACCCTGCTCAAATCATTGGCCTGGAGCCAAACAACAGGTCTCAATTGTCCTTCAGAAGACACTTTGCAGTTTGGAGTTTCTCACAAATTTCATCGTGGGAAAACCCCCATGGCCTCGTGATGCCGCCCCTTCGTGAAGGGGCCATCAGGGACAGAAACACCAACTTGAGCGATCGTCTGATCCTCGCCCTGAATTTAGATGCACAAGATCTCGATTCAGTTTTGTAGATTGTGCCATCGCTGATACAACATCCAGAGACAAAACCTGCGCAAGTGCCTCAGACTCGCACTTTCTTCATATCCTGAAGAGTTCTTCTCATGGTTTGTAGATCGAGCCTGCCATACCTACGTCCATACCTAAGCTGAGTTTGTGTTTTCCGACTTCTGTCCTCAAAGTCCAGGGCCACAAACCCTCCAGACTGAGGCCCCTGGAGCCACACATTAGGACTGTGCCTACCAATCCATGGGAATTCTGCCCATTCCATTGTCCAAAATCGTACAAAATAGGAGAAACCTCCAAAGTCCCTGAGGCCATCCCAATAGTGTAGGTCGCCTTGAACAAACAAGGGCTGTCTGACACCAACTGATAATCTACCTCCACTCATATCATAAATGGATGTCCCCAAGGAGAAGATTGAACCAGACAGGACCCTAGGACATTATAGGATCCATTGCCTTGGTTTACAGGCATGTCTCCTCAAAAGCCTGATTCCAATACGAGCATCGGGGTTTTGCTGCGGCACCCAGCAGAACTCATCTCGTCTCCTCAAGGAAACTGTGCATGGGAGCCATGTCCAAAGCTTAGGAGAGTACTTCAGGGTCCCGGTGCCACCGCCCCATTCCAAGGCCCTCATGGACACAAAAACACATTAGGACCCATCCTCAGGAAAGTCCATTTCAACTCAGCCACCCCGGTTGCTCCCGCAGAGCCATCAGATCTAAACTGTCTTGTTGCTAGGAGACAATTGGAATGCGATGCGGGCTTCCCAGGCATCCAACTCGAACGGTGCTCTGGAGTCATTCCATATGGGATGTCCTGGAGCTGTCCAACACGTCTCAATTGTCGCGCAGAAGGAATCCTTGAAGGGGGCATCCCACAACTCCCAACGTGGGAAAAACTCAATGGCCTCGAGATTCCGCTCCCTTCATGAAGCGGCCGTCATATACGGAAACTCCAACCTGAGCCAACGTCTGATCCTCGCCCTGAATTCAGATGCATGAGTATTGGTTCAGATCTGCAGGGGGTACTTGCCGTGTCCTCGCCCTGAAACCCAAGTCTAGCTTGTCTTCTCAGACTTCGGTCCTCACATTCCTGGCCCTGAAGCCTTCAAGTTTGGCAATTCCGGACCCACAGTGCAGCAATCTGCCTGCCCTCTAGAAAAAAATTATTGCCTCATGAGCTGCCCAGGTACCTTCAATGAGGATAAACCTCCACAGCACTCTACTTCACCCAAATTATATAGTCTAACCTGAGCACTAATGCACTGTCGGACAAAACCTGAGCCCGGACCTCCTGATCAACACCCGGAAAGCTGACCGCACACTGAGCACATAAGACCCACCATGGCCTTAGGTCATCATCTCTTCGCTATCTCAGTTTTCAAGCCTCAGAGCCGAGACATTATCTCCAATCACTGCCCAGGGGTGAGTGTGATGCAGAAATCAGAACACCTCCTTACACATGGTAAGAAACCTTGTGGTTGGCACGTCGTGCAACGTACAGTGTAGGAGAAACCAGCATTCACCCTGAGGCCCCGCCCATTCTTGAGTGTGACAAGGGTATAAACACTCATTTTGACCCTCAGCATGGGTCCTTTCTTCTAGTAAGTCCTCTCAGTGACTGGACCATTAGTTGTATAATGGGTTTGGTATGACACTAGGCCCCAATTTTTAACCAGATTTCTGATTGTCCAGTCACCCCCGCCTAGGGCTTTACTCTGGAATCCCTCATTTGGTGGGACACCTGAGGTTAAAAACAAAACAACATCAAAAAAAAAAAAAACGGACTTCTTCCATTCCACAGAGTGACCCCAAACGCTTTGGACTGGGCCAAACCACCAGGGAGTAAGACTCGTCCATTTCCCATGATGTCACCCAGAAATTTCACGACCATGAGTGACATGATATCCAGAGACAAAATCTTGAGCAAGAGCCTCACACTCGCCCTTTTCTCAAATCCCAAAAAGTTCTCCTCATGGTCTGTAGATAAGTCCTGCCATACCTATGACCTGAAACATAAGCCAAGTTTGTGTTTTCAGACAACTGTCCAAACAGCCCTGGCCTACTCAACCTACAGGCTCAGGCCCCTGGAGCCAAACCTGAGGACTGTACTTGCCCTCTCCAAGGGAATTGTGTGTGCCCATTCCAATGGCCACATCCCTTCTAATAGGATAAACATCCAAAGTTCCTGATCCATCTCATTATTGGTGGCTTCCCAGGTAAAACAGGGGCAATCTGATCCCTTCTGAGCACCTACCTGTACTCAGACCCATAGACAGATGTCCCCAGAGGTAAAAAGGAAAGAACAGGCCCCTAGGCACTAATCATATCCATTGCTTTGGTTTCCAGGCATCTCTCCTCAGAGGCCTGGATTTCAAAACCAGCATATGGCTGTTTCTTGACTCACCCATCAGAAAATATCTCATCTAAACATGGGAAACTTGCACGTTGGAGCTGTGTCAAAGCCTCTGTTTAGGAGAACCCTTCAGGTCCCCAGAGCCACGGCTTCATTCCAAGGTCTCCATAGAAACAAAAGCACATTAGGACCCATCCATAGGGGAGTCCATTTCAACTCACCCTCCTCGGTTGCTCCCCCAGATCCAGCAGATCTAACCTATCTTGTTTCTAGGAGACAATTGGAATGTGAGGTGGGCTACCCAGCCATTCATCCTTAGAACCCTGCTCAGAATCATTGGCCTGGAGCCAAACAACAGGTCTCAATTGTCCTGCAGAAGACACTTTGCAGTTTGGAGCTTCTCACAAATCCCATCGTGGGAAAATCCCCATGACCTCGTGATGCCGCCCCTTCGTGAAGGGCCCATCAGGGACAGAAACACCAACTTGAGCGATCATCTGATCCTCGCCCTGACTTCAGATGCACCTGATCTCGATTCAGGTCTGTAGATTGTGCCATCGCTGATACAAAATCCAGAGACACAAACCTGAGCAAACACCTCAGACTAGCACTTTCTTCATATCCTGAAGAGTTCTTCTCATGGTTTGTAGATCGGGCCTGACATACCTATGTCCCCAAAACTAGGATGAGTTTGTGTTTTCAGACTTCTGTCCTCAAAGTCCTGGGCCACACATCCTCTAGTCTGGGGCCCCTGGAGCCACACATTAGGACTGTGCCTACCAATCCATGGGAATTCTGCCCATTCCATTGTCCAAAATCGAACAAATTAGGAGAAACCTCCAAAGACCCTGAGGCCATCCCAATAGCGTAGGTCGCCCGGAACTAACAAGGGCTGTCTGACACCAGCTGATAATCTACCTCCACTCATACCATAAATGGATGTCCCCAGAGGAGAAGAATGAACCAGACAGGACACTAGGCTATAATAGGATCCATTGCCTTGTTTTACAGGCATGTCTCCTCAAAAGCCTGATTCCAATACGAGCATAAGGGTTTTGCTGAGGCACCCAGCAGAACTCATCTCGTCTCCACAAGGAAACCTATGCATGGGAGCCATGTCCAAAGCATAGGAGAGTACTTCAGGGTCCCGGTGCCACCGCCCCATTCCAGGGCCATCATGGACACAAAAACACATTAGGACCCATCCTCAGGAAAGTCCATTTCAACTCAGCCACCCCGGTTGCTCCGCAGAGCCATCAGATCTAAATTCTCTTGTTGCTAGGAGACAATTGGAATGCGAGGCAGGCTTCCCAGGCATCCGCCTCGAACGGTGCTCTGGAGTCATTCCATATGGGATGTCCTGGAGCTGTCCAACAGGCCTCAATTGTCCCGCAGAAGGTATCCTTGAAGGTGGCATCCCACAACTCCCAACGTGGGAAAATCTCAATGGCCTCGAGATTCCGCTCCCTCCATGAAGCGGCCATCATGCACAGAAACTCCAACCTGAGCCAACGTCTGATCCTCGCCCTGACTTCAGATGCATGAGTATTGGTTCAGATCTGCAGGGGGTACCTGCCGTGCCCTAGCCCTGAAACCAAGTCTAGCTAGTCTTCTCAGACTACCGTCCTCACACTCCTGGCCCCGAAGCCCTCAAGTTTGGCAATTCCGGACCCACAATGCAGCACTCTGCCTGCCCTCTAGAAAAAAATTATTGCCTCATGAGCTGCCCAGGCACCTTCAATGAGGATAAACCTCCACAGCACTCGACTTCACCCAAATTATATAGTCTAACCTGGGAACTAATGCACTGTCGGACACAACCTGAGCCCGGACTTCCTGACCAACTCCCAGAAAGCAGACCGCAAACTGAGCACATAAGACCCGCCAAGGCCGTAGGTCATCATCTCTTCCCTACCTCAGTTTTCAGGCCTCAGAAACGAGATATTATCTCCAATCACTGCCCAGGGGTGAGTGTGATGCAGAAATCAGAACACCTCCTTACCCATGGTAAGAAACCTTGTGTTTGGCACGTCGTCCAACGTTCAGTGTAGAAGAAACCAGCATTCACCCTGAGGCCCCGCCCATTCTTGAGTGCGACAAGGGCATAAACACGCATTGTGACCCTCAGCATGAGTCGTGTCCTCTAGTAAGTCCTCTCAGTGACTGGACCATTAGATGTCATAATGGGCTTGATATGTCCCTAGGTCCCAATTTTTAACCAGATTTCTGATTGTCCAGTCAACCCCTCCCCCAGGGCTCTACTCTGGAATCCCTCATTTGGTGGGACACCTGAGGTTAAAAAGAAAACAACATCAAAAAAAAAAAATAAACGGTCCTCATGTATCCCACAGAGTGACCCCAAACGCTTTGGACTGGGCCAAACCACCAGGGAGTAAGACTCGTCCATTTCCCATGAAGTCACCCAAAAATTTCACGACCATGAGTGACAAGATATCCAGAGACAAAAACTTGAGCAAGAGCCTCACACTCGCCCTTTTCTCAAATCCCGAAATGTTCTCCTCATGGTCTGTATATAAGTCCTGCCATACCTATGACCTGAAACATAAGCCGAGTTTGTGTTTTCAGACAACTGTCCAAACAGTCCTGGCCTACACAACCTACAGTCTTAGGCCCCTGGAGCCAAACCTGTGGACTGTACTTGCCCTCTCCAAGGGAATTGTGTGTGCCCATTCCAATGGCCACATCCCTTCTAATAGGATAAACCTCCAAAGTCCCTGATCCATTTCATTAGTGGTGGCTTCCCAGGTAAAACAGGGGCAATCTGAGCCCATCTGAGCACCTACCTGTACTCAGACCCATAGACAGATGTCCCCAGAGGTAAAAAGCAAAGAACAGACCCCTAGTCAGTAATCATATCCATTGCTTTGGTTTCCAGGCATCTCTCCTCAGAGGCCTGGATTTCAAAACCAGCATATGGCTGTTTCTTGACTCACCCATCAGAAAACATCTCATCTACACATGGGAAACTTGCACGTTGGAGCTGTTTTCAAAGGCTCTGTTTAGGAGAACCCTTCAGGGCCCCAGTGCCACCGCTCTTTCCAAGGTTCCATAGACACAAAAGCACATTAGGACCCATCCACAGGAGAGTCCATTTCAACTCAGCCTCCTCGGTTTCTCCCCTAGATCCAGCAGAACTAACCTGTCTTGATGCTAGGAGACAATTGGAATGCTAGGTGGGCTACCCAGCCATCCATCCTTAGAACCCTGCTCAGAATCATTGGCTTGGAGCCAACAACAGGTCTCAATTGTCCTGCAGAAGACACTTTGCAGTTTGGAGCTTCTCACAATTCCCATTGTGGGAAAACCGCCATGGCCTCGTGATGCCTCCCTTTATGAAGGGGCTATCAGGGTCAGAAACTCCAACCTGAGCGATCGTCTGATCCTCGCCCTGACTTCAGATGCACGAGATCTCTATTCAGTTCTGTAGATTGTGCCTGCCATGTCCTCAACCAGAAACCGAAGCCTAGCTAGTGTTCTCAGACTTCTGTCCTCAGACTACTGACCCAGAAGCCCTCCATTTTGGCAATCCAGAACTACAAAGCAGCACTCTGCCTGCCCTCCAGAAGAAAAACATTGCCCTCTGGGGCTACCAAGTAACCCCAAGTGAGGATCAGCCTGCGCCTACCTTGGCTGTACCCCAAATACATAGGCTGACCAGGGCACTAATGCCCTTTCTGACACTGCCTGAGCCTAGACCTCCTGGCCGCACCAAGACAGCTGGCCGCACACTGAGCACATCGAGCCGCCAAGGCCTTAGGACGTCATCTCTTTCCACCTCGGTTTTCAGGCTTCAGAACCTAGACCTTATCTCTATTCACTGCCCAGGCCTGAACCTAATGCAGAAATCAGAATTCCTTCCCCAGGGCAAGAAACCTTGTGGTTGGCATGTTGTCCAATGTTAAGTGTAGTTGAAACCAGTGTGGCCCATGAGGCCCCGCTCATGCTTGCTTTCCAAGCCCCCATACACACAATCCTCACCAGTGTTTGAGTTTTCCAGTCGCCCAGCCCGTACCTGGGGCTCTGCTCTGGAATCCCTTTCTTGGAGAGACACATGAGTCAGAAAACACGACTCCACCCTTACCAGAAAATGACCCCAAACTCTTGGGAGCTGGGACAAATCCCCAGAGAGGGATAGTCGTCCATAGTCCCTGAGGCCACCTTTCCAATCCACGGCTATCCCGGACACAACATCCAGAGACAAAAGCCTGAAGGAACGCCTCCCATTCGCCCTTGTTTCAGTGGCCCAGGAGCTCCCTCTCGGGCTGTACATCCGGCCTGCCATACGCTAGGCGCCACTCATGAGCTGAGTTTGTGTTTTCAGACTTTTGTGCCCACAGCCTGGACCCACAAAACCTCCAGGCTAGGGCCTCTGGAGACACAGCGAAAGATTGTGCCTGCCCTCTCCAAGGAAATTGTGCCCAATCCATTGACCACAACCCTACAGGTTAGGGAAAAGCTCCAAGGCCCCTGAGGCCATCAAGAGTGTAGGCCACCCTGGACTAAGAAGCGCTCTCTGACACCAGCGGAGCATCTATCTCCACTTAGACTCTCAGACAGTGTCCCCAGAGACAGAAGGTTGAAATGGACAGGCCCCCAGGCCCTAATCTGAACTTTAGCTTTGGTTTCCAACACACAACTGGTGTGTATTCCAGTTGAGGGAAGCCACTGCTGTGCTCTAGAGTCCCTCTCCTGGGGGGTCCCCTGTGGCAGAATACAGTACTCTTTCCTTCCCACAGAATGAACCAAAACACTTGGGAGCTTGGACAATCCCCCGAGAGGAAGGCTCTTCCTCGGCCCCTGAAGCAACCCCTACCCTGAACGGCCACTGTGAACGCAACACCCAGAGACAAATCCTGAGCGACTGCATCCCACTTGCCCTCCTTTGATATCCAGAGGATCTCCCCTCACGGACTGGAGATCAGGCCTGCCATTACCTTGGCCCCTAGCTGAGCCAAGTTTGCTTTTTCAGACATCTGTCCCCACAGCCCTGGCAAACACAGCCTCTAGGCTGGGTCCTCTGGAGCCATACCATATGACCGTGCCTGCTCTCTCCTGGAAAACTGTGTCCATTCCTTTGGCCACACAACTCCAGAACATGAGAAACCTCAAGGACATCCCACTACTGGGAGCCTCCCTGGACACACAGGGGCATTCGGACACAAGCTGAGCAGCTAACTCCACGAAAGCATGCACACAAATGTCAACAGAGATAGAAGGTTGAGCCGGCCAGGCCCTTAGGCCCTAATCTCAACTCTTGCTTTGGTGTCCAGGTGTCACTCCTCAGAGGCTTTGGTTCAAAGAACAGGATATGGGGCTTTCCTGAGGCACTGAACAGAACTCCTCTCGACTCCACATGGGAAGCTTCCTTGTTGGAGCCGTGTCAAACACCTCAGGTTGGAGAATCCTGCAGAGTCCCTGAGCCACCTCCACATTCCAAGGTCTCCCAGGCCACCAACCCACAGTAGGACTCATCTTCAGGAGAGTCCATTTCAACTCTCCCCTCTGGGTAGCTCACCCAGGAAGCCACAGATTGAGCCGGCCTTGTCCTGACTAAAGAGTGGGAATATGAGGTGGCGTTCCCAGGCATCCATGCTTAGACACCTGCTCTCGAGTCTTTCCATATGGGGCCTCCTGGAACCATCCAATAGGACTCGACATTCGTGCAGAAGGAAACCTTGAGGTTTGGAGTAGTTCACAAATCTCATCGTAGGCAAACCTCCGTGGCCTCATGACGCCCCCACACCCTTCAGGAAGAGGCCATGCTGGACAAAATCTCTAGCCTTAGGCTCGTCTCATAGTTGACATGACCTCAGAGCAGGAGATCTCGATTCAGCCTCTGCAGAGTGGGCCTGCCATGCCTTCGATCCCAAACCTCACGCTAGCTTGTTTTTTCAGACTTCCTTCCTCACACTCCTGGCAAACAAGCCCTCCGGACTAGGAACTCCAGAACCACAACCAGGCCCAGTGTCTACCCAACGGAAGAAAAACGTTTCCTTGTGGGGCTATCCAGAAAACCCAGATGAGGATCAACCTGCTCGGGCCTCAACGGTACCCGAACTGGATAGGCTGCACTGGGCACTCATGCTCTGTCTGACACAGCCTGAAGCCAGACGTCCAGACAGACAAGGAGACAGCTGGCCGCACACCCCGCACTCGGACACGCCATGGTCATATGCCGTCAACTCTTCCTAACCTTGGTTTTCAGATATCTGAACCTAGATATTATATCAATTCTCCATACAGCTGGGTATCGCATGCAAAAAACAGAACTCTTCCTTCCCCATGGCTATAAAGCTTGCTCTTGGCATGGAGTCACACCTTCAGGGTGGGAGAAACCTTCATGGCCCCTGATGCCACGCCCAAACGTGAGTGCTGCTTGGGCACAAATTCAAACAGTGACCCTCAGCATGAGCCCCATGTCAAAGAAAGGCCTGTCAGGGCCTGGACCAAGGGCCCGCATATTGACTTGCCAAGCACCTATGCACCCAATCCTCACCAGTGATTGATTTTACCAGTTGCCCAGCCCATACCTGGGTCTCTGGTCTGGAATCCCTTTCTTGGAGAGACACATGAGCCAGAAAACACGACTCCACCCTTTCAACAAAATGACCCCAAACTCTTGGGACCTGGGACAAATCCCCAGAGAGAGATACTCGTCCACAGTCCCTGAGGCCACCCCTCCTATCCACGGCTATCCCGGACACAACATCCAGAGACAAAAGCCTGAAGGAACGCCTCCCACTCGCCCTTGTTTCAGAGGCCCAGGAGCTCCCTCTCGGGCTGTACATCCGGCCTGCCATACCCTAGGCGCCACTCATGAGCTGAGTTTGTATTTTCAGACTTCTGTGTCCACAGCCTGGACCCACACAACCTACAGGCTAGGACTTCTGGTGCCACAGCGAAAGATTGTGCCTGCCCTCTCCAAGGAAAGTGTACCCAATCCATTGACCACAACCCCACAGGTTAGGGAAAAGCCCCAAGGCCCCTGAGGCCATCAATAGTGTAGGCCACCCTGGACTAAGAGGGGCTCTCTGACACGAGCGGTGCAACTATCTCCACTTAGACTCTCAGACATTGTCCCCAGAGACAGAAGTTTGAAATGGACAGGCCCCCAGGCCCTAATATGAACCTTAGCTTTGGTTTCCATGTGTCCGTCCTCAGAGGACTGTTTTCGTAGACCAGCACTAGGGGCTTTTCTGAGGCACCAAACAAAACCTCTTTTGTCTCCACATGGGGAGCTTTCTTACTGGGGATGTATCAAACCCTTCAGGTAGGAGAGTTCCGCAGGGCCACTGAACAACCAGCACATTACAAGGTCTTCATGGACCCAAACGCACATTATGACCCATCCTCGGGAGAGGCCATTTCAACTCAGCCCACTGGGTAGCGTGCCCCAGAGGCAGGAGATCAAACATATCTTGTCGCTCATGGTCAATGGGAAACCGAGGCATGCTGTACATGTATCCATCCTTCGAACCCTGCTCTACAGTCCTTCCGTAGGGTATGTCCTGGAGCCATGCAACAGGACACGAATATCCCGCAGAAGAAACCTTGTGGTCTGGGGCAACCTCCAAACTCAGCGTGGGAAAACTTCCTTGGCCTCATGAGGCCCCCGCTTCATGAAGGTGCCATCATGGACACATACTCCAGCCTCAGCCAACGTCTGATCCTCAGCCTGACTTCGGATGCAGGAGATTTCGATTCAGCCTCCGCAGAGTGGGCCTGCTCTGCCCTTGGATCCAATCCTCACCCTAGCTGGTGTTTTCAGACTTCCGTCCTCACACTCCTGGCCCACACACCCTCCCTACTGGGAATTCTGGGGCCACAATGAAGCACTCTGCCTGCCTCCCAGGAGAAAAACATTGTCTATGGTGCTGCCCAGAGATCCCAAATGAGGATCAAACTGCTTGGCCCTCGGCAACACCCCAATTGCATAGGCTACCTTAAACACTGATGCTCTGTCGCAAATTGCCTGAGCCCAGACCTTCCAACAGACACCAACACAGCTGGCTGCACACCCAGCACATTGGACCAGCCACTGCCTTAGGCCACCATCCATTCCCAACCTGGGTTTTCAGTCATCGGAACCTGGACCTTATCTCCAATTCCTGCACACGGGGGAACCTGATGCACAAGTCAGAACCCCTCCTTCCCCATGGCAAGAAACCTTGCTGCTGGCAGTGAGTCAAACATTCAGTGTAGGAGAAAACGGCATGACCCATGAGGCCACGCCCATGCGTGAGGGCCGCCTTGGGCACAAACACACATGGTGACCCTCAGCATGAGTACCTTATTCAAGTAACGCCTCTCAGTGACTGGACCAAGAGCCCGCATATGTGGCTTGCCATGCCCATAGGCACCCAGGACTAACTAGATGGTGTGTATTCCAGTTGAGGGAGGCCCCTGCTGTGCTCTAGAGTCCCTCTCCTGGGGGGTCCCCTGTGGCAGAAAACAGTACTCTTCCCTTCCTACAGATTGAACCGAAACACTTGGGAGCTTGGACAATCCCCCGAGAGGAAGGCTCTTCCTCGGCCCCTGAAGCAACCCCTACCCAGAACGGCCACTGTGAACGCAGCACCCAGAGACAAAAGCCTGAGCGACTGCCTCCCACTTGCCCTTTTTTGATATCCAGAGGATCTCCCCTCACGGACTGGAGACCAGGCCTGCCATTACCTTGGCCTCTAGCTGAGCCAAGTTTGCTTTTTCAGACTTCTGTCCCCACAGCCCGGGCAAACACAGCCTCTAGGCTGGGTCCTCAGGAGCCATACCATATGACCGTGCCTGCTCTCTCCTGGAAAACTGTGTCCATTCCTTTGGCCACACAACTCCAGAACATGAGAAACCTCAAGGACATCCCACTACTGGGAGCCTCCCTGGACACACAGGGGCATTCGGACACAAGCTGAGCAGCTAACTCCACGAAAGCATGCACACAAATGTCAACAGAGATAGAAGGTTGAGCCGGCCAGGCCCTTAGGCCCTAATCTCAACTCTTGCTTTGGTGTCCAGGTGTCACTCCTCAGAGGCTTTGGTTCGAAGAACAGTATATGGGGCTTTCCTGAGGCACTGAACAGAACTCCTCTCGACTCCACATGGGAAGCTTCCTTGTTGGAGCCGTGTCAAACACCTCAGGTTGGAGAATCCTGCAGAGTCCCTGAGCCACCTCCACATTCCAAGGTCTCCCAGGCCACCAACCCACAGTAGGACTCATCTTCAGGAGAGTCCATTTCAACTCTCCCCTCTGGGTAGCTCACCCAGGAGCCCGCAGATTGAGCCTGACTTGTCCTGACTAAAGAGTGGGAATATGAGGTGGCATTCCCAGGCATCCATGCTTAGACACCTGCTCTCGAGTCTTTCCATATGGGACCTCCTGGAACCATCCAATAGGACTCGACAGTCGTGCAGAAGGAAACCTTGAGGTTTGGAGTAGTTCACAAATCCCATCGTAGGCAAACCTTCCTGGCGTCATGGAGCCCCCACACCCTTAAGGAAGAGGCCATGCTGGACAAAAACTGTAGCTTGAGGCACGTCTCATAGTTGACATGACCTCAGTGCAGGAGATCTCGATACAGCCTCTGCAGAGTGGGCCTGCTCTGCCCACGGTCCCAAACCTCAGGCTAGCTTGTGTTTTCAGACTTCCTTCCTCACACTCCTGGCAAACAAGCCCTCCGGACTAGGAACTCCAGAACCACATCCCAGCCAGTGTCTGCCCAACGGAAGAACAACGTTTCCCTGTGGGGTTCCCCAGAAAACCCAGATGAGGATCAACCTGCTCGGGCCTTGACGTGCCCCGAACTGGATAGGCTGCTCTGGGCACTTAAGTTCCATCTGACACAGCCTGAAGCCACACGTCCAGACAGACAAGGAGACAGCTGGCCGCACACCCAGCACTTCGGTCACGCCATGGTCTTATGCTGTCACCTCTTCCTAACCTTGGTTTTCAGATATCTGAACCTAGACATTATATCAATTCTCCACACAGCTGGGTATCGCAAGCACAAAAGAGAACTCCTCCTTCCCCATGGCTGTAAAGCTTGCTCTTGGCATGGAATCACACCTTCAGGGTGAGAGAAACCTTCATGTCCCATGATTCCACGCCCAACCGTGGGTGCAGCAGCACAAATTCAAACAGTGACCCTCAGCATGAGCCCCATGTCAAAGAAAGGCCTGTCAGGGCCTGGACCAAGAGCCCACATATGGGGCTTGCCAGGCCGCTATGCACCCAATCCTCACCAGTGTTTGAGTTTTCCAGTCACCCCGCCCGTACCGCGGGATCTGCTCTCGAATCCCTTTCTTGGAGAGACACATGAGCCAGACAACACGACTCCACCCTTCACACAAAATGACCCCAAACTCTTGGGAGCTGGGACAAATCCCCAGACAGAGATACTCGTCCATAGTCCCTGAGGCCACCCGTCCAATCCACGGCTATCCCGGACACAACATCCAGAGACAAAAGCCTGAAGGAACGCCTCCCACTCGCCCTTGTTTCAGAGGCCCAGGAGCTCCCTATTGGGCTATACATCCGGCCTGCCATACACTAGGCGCCACTCATAAGCTGAGTTTGTGTTTCCAGACATCTGTGCCCACAGCCTGGACCCACACAACCTCCAGGCTAGCCTCCATTCCAAGGCCCTCATGGACACAAACACACATTAAGCCCCATCCTCAAGAAAGTCCATTTCAACTCAGCCACCCCGGTTTCTCCCGCAGAGCCATCAGATCTCAACTGTCTAGTCCCTTCTCTCTTCCCCAGGGCTCTGCTTTGGAATTCCTCTTTGTTTGGGGCACCTGAGGTATCAAACCTGAAAGGAGACCTCCCATCCCACAGATTGACGAAAAACCATTGGGACCGGGCCATATCCACCGAGAGGAAGATTCGTCCATGACCCATGAGGTCTCGCCACATTCCACGGTCATCGTTGATACAAAATCCAGAGAACAAAGCCTGAGCAAGCGCCTCAGACTCGCTCTTTCTTCATATCCTGAAGTTTTATTCTCATGGTTTGTAGATTGGGCCTGCCATACCTACGTCCCCAAACCTAAGCTGAGTTTGTGTTTTCAGACTTCTGTCCTCAAATTCCAGGGCCACACACCCTCCAGGATGGGGCCCCTGGAGCCACACATTAGGACTGTGCTTACCCCATGCATGGAAATTCTGCCCATTCCATTGTTCAATATCTACATATTAGGAGAACCCTGCAAAGTCCCCGAGGCCATCCCAAGAGTGTAGGTCTCCCGGGACAAACAAGGGCGGTCTGACACCAGCTGAGAATCTATCTCCACACATGACATAGATGGATGTCCCTAGAGAAGAAGATGGAACCAGACATGACCCTAGGCCATAATCAGATCCATGCTTTGGTTTACAGGCATGTCTCCTCAAAAGCCTGAATTCCAATACAAGCATAGGGGGTTTCCTGAGGCACCCATCAGAACAAACCTCATCTGCACAAGGAAACTTGAGCATGGGAGCTATGTCAAAAGTTTAGGAGAATACTTCAGGGTCCCGGTGCCACCGCCCCATTCCAAGGTTCCCATGGGCACAAACACACTTTAGGAACTTACCTCGGGAAAGTCCATTTCAACTCAGCCTCCCCGGTGTCTCCCGCAGAGCCATCAGATCTCAACTGTCTTGTTGTTAGGAGACAATTGGAATGCGAGGCGATCTTCCCTGGCATCCATCTTAGAACAATGCTCTGGAGTCATTCCATAGGAAATGTCCTGGAGCTGCCCAACAAGTCTCAAATGTCCCGAATAAGGAATCCTTGAAGGGGGCATCCCACTACTCCCAACGTGGGAAAACGTTAAGAGCCTTGAGACTCCGCTTCGTTCATGAAGGGGCAGTCATGCACAGAAACTCCAACCGGAGACAACGTCTGTTCCTCGCCGTGACTTCATATGCTTGAGATATTGGTTCAGATCTGCAGGGGACACCTGCAGTTCCCTCGGCCTGAAGCCCAAGTTAAGGTTGTGTTCTCAGACTTCTGTCCTCACACTCCTAGCCCAGAAGCCCTCACGTTTGGCAATTCCGGACCCACAATGCAACACTCTGCCTGCCCTATAGAAAAAATATCTTGCCTAATGAACTGCCCGGGCACCTCAAATAAGGATCAACCTACACGACACTCGACTGTACCAAAATTATATAGTCTAACCTGGGCACTAATGCACTGTCTGACACAACCTGAGCCCGAACCTCCTGACCAACAACTAGGCACCTGACCGCACACTGAGCACATCAGACCCACCATGGCCTTAGGTCATCATCTCTTCCCAAATGCGGTTTTCTGACTTCCGTACCTAGACCTTATCTCCAACCACTGCCCAGGGTTGAAAAGGATGCAGAAATCAGAACTCCTTCCCCATGGCAAGAGACCTTGTAATTGGCATATGGGGCCTTCCATGCCCCTAGGCCCCAAATTTTAACCATAGTTTTGGTTGTCCCCTCACTCTTCCCCAGGGCTCTGCTTTGGAATTCTTCTTTGGTTGGGACCCTGAGGTAACAAACCTGAGAGGAGACCTCCCATCCCACAGATTGAAGAAAAGCAATTGGGACCGTGCCAAATCCCAAGAGAGGAAGTTTCGTCCATGGCCCATGAGACTTCCCCACATTCCACGGCCATCGTTGACACAAAATCCAGAGACCAAAGCCTGAGCAAGCGCCTCAGACTCGCTCTTTCTTCATATCCTGAAGAGTTCTTCTCATGGCTTGTAGATTGGGCCTGCCATACCTACGTCCCCAAACCTAAGCTGATTCTGTGTTTTCCGACTTCTGTCCTCAAAGTCCTGGGCCACACACACTCAAGGCTGGGGCCCCTGGAGCCACACATTAGGACTGTGCCTACTTCATGCATGGGAATTCTGCCCATTGCATTGTACAAAATTGTACAAATTAGGAGATCCCTCCAAAGTACCCGAGGCCATCCCATTATGTAGGTCTCTTTGGACAACAAGGGCGGTCTGACACCAGCTGAGCATCTACCTCCAATCATACCATAGATGGATGTCCCCAGAGAAGGACATGGAACCAGACAGGACCCTGCCATAATCGGATCCATTGCTTTGGTTTACAGGCATGTCTCTTAAAATCCTGGATTCCAATACCAGCATAGGGGGTTTCCTGAGGCACCCATCAGAAAACACCTCGTCTCCACGAGGAAACTTGTGCATGGGACCTATGTCAAAATCTTAGGAGAATACTTCAGAGTCCCGGTGCCACTTCCCCATTCCAAGGTCCTCATGGACACAACCACACATTAGGCCCCATGCTCGGGAGCTGTCCATTTCAAATCAGCCACCCTGGTTGCTCCCGCAGAGCCATCCGATCTCCACTACCTTGTAGCTAGGAGACAATTGGAATGCGAGGCGGGCTTCCCTGGCATCCATCCTCAAACAGTGCTCTGGAGTCATTCCATATGGGATGTTTTGGAGCTGCCCAACAGGTCTCAATTGTCCCGCAGAAGGAATCCTTGAAGGGGGCATCCCACAACTCCCAACGAGGGAAAACCTGCATGGCCTTGAGATTCCTTTCCGTTCATGAAGGGCAGTCATGCACAGAAACTACAACCTGAGTCAACGTCTGATCCTCGCCGTGACTTCAGATGCATGAGATATTGGTTCAGATGTGCAGGGGGTACCTGCCTTGCCCTCGGTGACGCCCAAGTCTAGCTTGTGTTCTCAGACTTCTGTCCTCACACTACTGGCCCAGAAGCGCTCACGTTTGGAATTCCGGACCCACAATGCAGCACTCTGCCTGCCCTCTAGAAAAAATATCTGGCCTAATGAGCTGCCCAGGCACCTCAAATGAGGATCAACCTACCGGGCACTCCACTGTACCCAAATTATATAGTATAACCTGGGCACTAATGCACTGTCTGACACAACCTGAGCCCGAACCTCCTGACCAACAACCAGGCAGCTGACCGCACACTGAGCACATCAGACCCACCATGGCCTTAGGTCATCATCTATTCCCAACTGCGGTTTTCAGGCTTCCGAACTTAGACCTTTTCTCCAACCACTGCCTATGGTTGAAAATGATGCAGAAATCAGAACTCCTTCCCCATGGCAAGAGACCTTGTGATTGGCATGTTGTCCAAAGTTCAGTGTAGTTGAAACCAGTGTGGCCCATGAGGCCCCGCCCATGCTCACGGGACACATTGGTCACAAACACACATTGTGACCCTCAGCCTGAGCCCAGTCCTCAAGTAAGGCCTCTCAGTGGCTGGATGAAGAGACAGCATATGGGGCCTGCCATGCCCCTAGGCCCCAAATTTTAACCATAGTTTGGGTTGTCCCTTCAATCTTCCCCAGGGCTCTGCTTTGCAATTCCTCTTTGGTTGGGACACCTGAGGTAACAAACCTGAAAGGAGACCTCCCGTCCCACAGATTGACGAAAACAATTGGGGCCGGGCCAAATCCTAAGAGAGGAAGTTTCTTCCATGGCCCATGAGGCTTCCCCACATTCCATGGCCATTGTTGACACAAAATCCAGAGACCAAAGCCTGAGCAAGCGCCTCAGACTCGCTCTTTCTTCATATCCTGAAGAGTTCTTCTCATGGCTTGTAGATTGGGCCTGCCATACCTACGTCCCCAAACCTAAGCTGATTCTGTGTTTTCCGACTTCTGTCCTCAGAGTCCTGGGCCACACACCCTCCAGCCTGGGGCCCCTGGAGCGACACATTAGGACTGTGCCTACTTCATGCATGGGAATTCTTCCCATTCCATAATCCAAAATTTACAAATTAGGAGATCCCTCCAAAGTCCCCTAGGCCATCCCAATATGTAGGTCTCTTTGGACAAACAAGGGCGGTCTGACACCAGCTGAGCAACTAGCTCCACTCAAAACATAGATGGATGTCCCCAAAGAAGGAGATGGAACCTGACAGGACCCTAGGCCATAATCAGATCCATTACTTTGGTTTACAGGCATGTCTCCTCAAAAATCCTGGATTCCAATACCAGCATAGGGGGTTTCCTGAGGCACCCATCAGAAAACATCTCGTCTCCATGAGGAAAGTTGTGCATGGAACCTATGTCAAAACCTTAGGAGAATACTTCAGAGTCCCGGTGCCACTTCCCCATTCCAAGGTCCTCATGGACACAAACACACATTAGGCCCCATGCTCAGGTAAGTCCATTTCAACTCAGCCACCCCGGTTGCTCCCGCAGAGCCATCCGATCGCCACTGTCTTGTTGCTAGGAGACAATTGGAATGTGAGGCGGGCTTCCATGGCATCCATCCTCCAACGGTGCTCTGGAGTTATTCCATATGGGATGTTTTGGAGCTGCCCAACAGGTCTCAATTGTGCCGCAGAAGGAATCCTTGAAGGGGGCATCCCACAACTCCCAACGTGGGAAAACCTCCATGGCCTTGGGATTCCTCTCCGTTCATGAAGGGGCAGTCATGCACAGAAACTTCAACCTGAGCCAACGTCTGAGCCTCGCCGTGACTTCAGATGCATGAGATATTGGTTCAGATGTGCAGGGGGTACCTGCCTTGCCCTCGGCCTGAAGCCCAAGTCTAGCTTGTGTTCTCAGACTTCTGTCCTCACACTACTGAACCAGAAGCCCTCAAGTTTGGCAATTCCGGGCCCACAATGCAGCACTCTGCCTGCCCTCTAGAAAAAATATCTTGCCTAATGAGCTGCCCAGGCTCCTCAAATGAGGATCAACCTAAACGGCACTCGACTGTACCCAAATTATACAGTGTAACCTGGTCACTAATGCACTGTCTGACACAACCTGAGCCCGAACCTCCTGACCAACAACCAGGCAGCTGACCGCACACTGAGCACATCAGACCCACCATGGCCTTAGGTCATCATCTCTTCCCAACTGCGGTTTTCAGGCTTCTGAACCTAGACCTTTTCTCCAAACACTGCCAATGGTTGAAAATGATGCAGAAATCAGAACTCCTTCCCCATGGCAAGAGACCTTGTGATTGGTATGTTGTCCAAAGTTCAGTGTAGTTTAAACCAGTGTGGCCCATGAGGCCCGGCCCCTTCTCGCGGGCCACATTGGTCACAAACACACATTGTGACCCTCAGCCTGAGCCCAGTCCTCAAGTAAGGCCTCTCAGTGGCTGGATGAAGAGAGAGCATATGGGGCCTGCCATGCCCCTAGGCCCCAAATTTTAACCATAGTTTGGGTTGTCCCTTCACTCTTCCCCAGGGCTCTGCTTTGGAATTCCTCCTGGTTGGGACACCTGAGGTAACAAACCTGAAAGGAGACCTCCCATCCCACAGATTGACGAAAAACAATTGGGACCGTTCCAAATCCACAGAGAGGAAGATTCGTCCATGGCCCATGAGGCCTCCCCCGATTCCACGGCCATCGTTGACACAAAATCCAGAGACCAAAGCCTGAGCAATCGCCTCAGACTCGCTCTTTCTTCGTATTCTGAAGATTTCTTATCATGGTTTGTAGATTGGGCCAGCCATACCTACGTCCCCAAACCTAAGCTGAGTTTGTGTTTTCAGAATTCTGTCCTCAACGTCCTGGGCCACAAACACTCCAGGCTGGGGCCCGTGGAGCCAACATTAGGAATGTGCCTACCCCATGCATGGGAATTCTGCCCATTCCATTGTCCAAAATTGTACCAATGAGGAGATCCCTCTAATGTCCCCGAGGCCATCCAAATATGTAGGTCTCAGTGGCCAACAAGGGCGGTCTGACACCAGCTGAGTATCTACGTCCACTCATACCATAGATGGATGTCCCTAGAGAAGGATATGGTACAACACAGGACCCTAGGCCATAATCGGATCCATTGCTTTGGTTTACAGTCATGACTCCTCAAAATCCTGGTTTCCAATACCAGCATAGGGGGTTTCCTGAGGCACCCATCAGAAAACATCTCGTCTCCACGAGGAAACTTGTGCATGGGACCTATGTCAAAATCTTAGGAGAATACTTCAGAGTCCCGGTGCCACCGTTCCATTCCTAGACCCTCATGGACACAAACACACATTAGGCTCCATGCTCAGGAAAGTCCATTTCAACTCAGCCACCCCGGTTGCTCCCGCAGAGCCATCCGATCTCCACTGTCTTGTTGCTAGGAGACAATTGGAATGCGAGGCGGGCTTCCCTGGCATCCATCCTTGAACGGTGCTCTGGATACATTCCATATGGGATGTTTTGAGCCGCCCAACAGGTCTCAATTGTGCCGCAGAAGGAATCCTTGAAGGGAACATCCCACAACTCCCAACGTGGGAAAACCTCCATGGCCTTGGGATTCCTCTCCGTTCATGAAGGGGCAGTCATGCACAGAAACTTCAACCTGAGCCAACGTCTGAGCCTCGCCGTGACTTCAGATGCATGAGATATTGGTTCAGATGTGCAGGGGGTACCTGCCTTGCCCTCGGCCTGAAGCCCAAGTCTAGCATGTGTTCTCAGACTTCTGTCCTCACACTACTGGCCCAGAAGCCCTCACGTTTGGCAAATCCGGACCCACATTGCAGCACTCTGCCTGCTCTCTAGAAAAAATATATGCCTAATGAGCTGCCCAGGCACCTCAAATGAGGATCATCATACACGGCACTCGACTGTACCCAAATTACATAGTCTAACCTGGGCAATAATGCACTGTCTGACACAACCTGAGCCCGAACCTCCTGACCAACAACCAGGCAGCTGACCGCACACTGAGCACATCAGACCCACCATGGCCTTAGGTCATCATCTCTTCCCAACTGCGGTTTTCAGGCTTCCGAACCTAGACCTTATCTCCAACCACTGCCCAGGGTTGAAAATGATGCAGAAATCAGAACTCCTTCCCCATGGCAAGAGACCTTGTGATTGGCATGTTGTCCAAAGTTCAGTGTAGTTGAAACCAGGGTGGCCCATGAGGCCCGGCCCCTTCTCGCGGGCCACATTGGTCACAAACACACATTGTGACCCTCTGCGTGATCCCCGTCCTCAAGTAAGGCCTCTCAGAGGCTGGATGAAGAGACAGTATATGGGGCCTGCCATGCCCCTAGGACCCAAATTTTAACCATAGTTTGGGTTGACCCTTCACTCTTCCCAAGGGCTCTGCTTTGGAATTCCTCTTTGGTTGGGACACCTGAGGTTACAAACCTGAAAGGAGACCTCCCATCCCACAGATTGACGAAAAACAATTGGGACCGGGCCAAATCCACAGAGAGGAAGATTCGTCCATTGCCCATGAGGCCTCCCCTTAATCCACGGCCATCGTTGACCCAAAATCCAGAGACCAAAGCCTGAGCAAGCGCCTCAGACTCGCTCTTTCTTCGTATCCTGAAGAGCTCTTCTCATGGTTTGTAGATTGGGCCTGCCATACCTACGTCCCCCAACCTAAGCTGAGTTTGTGTTTTCAGACTTCTGTCCTCAAAGTCCTGGGCCACATACCCTCCAGGCTGGGGCCCCTGGAGCCACACATTAGGACTGTCCCTACCCCATGCATGGGAATTCTGCCCATTCCATTGTCCAAAATTGTACCAATTAGGAGAACCCTCCAAAGTCCCCGAGGCCATCCCAATATGTAGGTCTCTGTGGACAAACAAGGGCGGTCCTACACCAGCTGACCATTACCTCCACCTATAACATAGATGGATGTCCCCAGAGAAGGATATGGTTCCAGACAGGACCCTAGGCCATATTCGGATCCATTGCTTTGGTTTAAAGGCATGTCTCCTCAAAATCCTGGATTCCAATACCAGCATAGGGGGTTTCCTGAGGCACCCATCAGAAAAAATCTCGTCTCCACGAGGAAACTTGTGCATGGGACCTATGTCAAAATCTTAGGAGAATACTTCAGAGTCCCAGTGCCACCGACCCATTCCAAGGTCCTCATGGACACAAACACACATTAGGCCCAATGCTCAGGAAAGTCCATATCAACTCAGCCAACCAGGATGCACCCGCAGAGCCATCCGATCTCAACTGTCTTATTGCAAGGAGACAATTGGAATGCAAGGCAGGCTTCCCTGGAATCCATCCTCGAACGGTGCTCTGGAGTCATTCCATATGGGATGTTTTGGAGCTGCCCAACAGGTCTCAATTGTCCCGCGAAGGAATCCTTGAACGGGGCATCCCACAACTCCCAAAGTGGGAAAACCTTCATGGCCTTGAGATTCCTCTCCGTTCATGAAGGGGCAGTCATGCACAGAAACCCCAACCTGAGCCAACGTCTGATCCTCGCCGTGCCTTCAGATGCATGAGATATTGGTTCAGATGTGCAGGGGGTACCTGCCTTGCACTCGGCCTGAAGCCCAAGTCTAGCTTGTGGTCTCAGACTTCTGTCCTCACTCTACTGGCCCAGAAGACCTCACGTTTGGCAATTCTGGACCCACAATGCAGCACTCTGCCTGACCTCTCGAAAAAATATCTTGCCTAAGGAACTGCACGGGCACCTCAAATAAAGATCAACCTACATGGCATTCGACTGTATCCAAATTATATAGTCTAACCTAGGCACTAATTCCCTGTCTGACACAACCTGAGCCCGAAACTCCTGACTAACAACCAGGCAGCTGACCGCACACTGAGCACATCAGACCCACCATGACCTTAGGTCATCATCTCTTCCCAACTGCGGTTTTCAGGCTTCCGAACCTAGACCTTATCTCCAACCACTGCCCAGGGTTGAAAATGATGCAGAAATCAGAACTCCTTCACCATGGCAAGAGACCTTGTGATTGGCATGTTGTCCAAAGTTCAGTGTAGATGAAACCAGTGTGGCCCATGAGGCCCCGCCCATGCTCGCGAGCCACATTGGTCACAAACACACATTGTGACCCTCAGCCTGAGCCCAGGCCTCAAGTAAGGCCTCTCAGTGGCTGGTGAAGAGACAGCATATGGGGCCTGCCATGCCCCTAGGCCCCAAATTTTAACGATAGTTTGGGTTGTCCCTTCACTCTTCCCCAGGGCTCTGCTTTGGAATTCCTCCTGGTTGGGACACCTGAGGTAACAAACCTGAAAGGAGACCTCCAATCCCACAGATTGACAAAAAACAATTGGGACCGATCCAAATCCACAGCGAGGAAGATTCGTCCATGGCCCATGAGGCCTCCCCACATTCCACGGCCATCGTTGACACAAATCCAGAGACCAAAGCCTGAGCAATCGCCTCAGACTCGCTCTTTCTTCGTATTCTGAAGATTTCTTCTCATGGTTTGTAGGTTGGACCTGCCATACCTACGTCCCCAAACCTAAGCTGAGTTTGTGTTTTCAGACTTCTGTCGTCAAAGTCCTGGGCCACACACCCTCCAGGCTGGGGCCACTGGAGCCACACATTAGGACTGTGCCTACCCCATGCATGGGAATTCTGCCCATTCCATTGTCCAAAATTGTACCAATTAGGAGAACCCTCCAAAGTCCCTGAGGCCATCCCAAAATGTAGGTCTCAGTGGACAAACAAGGGCGGTCTGACACCAGCTGAGTATCTACGTCCACTCATACCATAGATGGATGTCCCCAGAGAAGGATATGGTACCAGACAGGACCCTAGGTCATAATCGGATCCATTGCTTTGGTTTACAGTCATGACTCCTCAAAATCCTGGATTCCAATACCAGCATAGGGTGTTTCCTGAGGCACCCATCAGAAAACATCTCGTCTCCACGAGGAAACTTGTGCATTGGACCTATGTCAAAATCTTAGGAGAATACTTCAGAGTTCCGGTGCCACCGCTCCATTCCTAGGTCCTCATGGACACAAACACACATTAGGCCCCATGCTAAGGAAAGTACATTTCAACTCAGCCACCCCGGTTGCTCTCGCAGAGCCATCCGATCTCCACTGACTTGTTGCTAGGGGACAATTTGAATGCGAGGCGGGCTTCCCTAGCATCCATCCTCGAACGGTGCTCTGGAGTCATTCCATATGGGATGTCCTGGAGCTGCCCAACAGGTCGCAATTGTCTTGCAGAAGGAATCCTTGAAGGGGAAATCTCACAACTCCCAACGTGGGAAAACCTCCATGGCCTTGAGATTCCTCTCCGTTCATGAAGGGGCAGTCATGCACAGAAACTTCAACCTGAGCCAACGTCTGAGCCTCGCCGTGACTTCAGATGCATGAATATTGGCTCAGATGTGCATGGGGTACCTGCTTTGCCCTCGGCCTGTAGCCCAAGTCTAGCTTGTGTTCTCAGACTTCTGTCCTCACACTACTGGCACAGAAGCCCTCACGTTTGGCAATTCCGGACCCACAATGCAGCACTCTGCCTGCTCTCTAGAAAAAATATCTTGCCTAATGAGCTGCCCAGGCACCTCAAATGAGGATCATCATACACGGCACTCGACTGTACCCAAATTACATAGTCTAACCTGGGCAATAATGCACTGTCTGACACAACCTGAGGCCGAACCTTCTGACCAACAACCAGGCAGCTGACCGCACACTGAGCACATCAGACCCACCATGGCCTTAAGTCATCATCTCTTCCCAACTGCGGTTTTCAGGCTTCCGAACCTAGACCTTATCTCCAACCACTGCCCAGGGTTGAAAATGATGCAGAAATCAGAACTCCTTCCCCATGGCAAGAGACCTTGTGATTGGCATAATGTCCAAAGTTCAGTGTAGATGAAACCAGTGTGGCCCATGAGGCTCCGCCCATGCTCGGGGGCCACATTGGTCACAAACACACATTGTGACCCTCAGCTGAGCCCAGTCTTCAAGTAAGGCCTCTCAGTGGTTGGTGAAGAGACAGCATTAGGGCCTGCCATGCCCCAAGGCCCCAAATTATAACCATAGTTTGGGTTGTCCCTTCACTCTTCCCCAGGGCTCTGCTTTGGAATTCCTCTTTGGTTGGGACACCTGAGGTTACAAACCTGAAAGGAGACCTCCCATCCCACAGATTGACGAAAAACAATTGGGATCGGTCCAAATCCACAGAGGAAGATTCGTCCATGTCCCATGAGGTCTCCCCACATTCCACGGCCATCGTTGACACAAAATCCAGAGACCAAAGCCTGAGCAAGCGCCTCAGACTCGCTCTTTCTTCATATCATGAAGAGTTCTTCTCATGGTTTGTAGATTGGGCCTGCCATACCTACGTCCCCTAACCTAAGCTGAGTCTGTGTTTTCAGACTTCTGTCCTCAAAGTCTTGGGCCACACACCCTCCAGGCTGGGGCCCCTGGAGCCACACATTAAGATTGTACCTACCCCATGCATAGTAATTCTGCCCATTCCATTTTCCAAAATTGTACAAATTAGGAGAACCCTCCAAAGTAACCGAGGCGATCCCAATATGTAGGTCTCAGTGGACAAACAAGGGCGGTCTGACACCAGCTGAGCATCTACCTCCACTCATACCATAGATGGATGTCCCCAGTGAAGGATATGGTACCAGAAAGGACCCTAGGCCATAATCGGTTCCATTGCTTTGGTTTACAGGCATGTCTCCTCAAAATCCTCGATTCCAATACCAGCATAGGGGGTTTCGGGAGGCACCCATCAGAAAAAATCTCGTCTCCACGAGGAAACTTGTGCATGGGACCTATGTCAAAAATTTAGAGGAATACTTCAGAGTCCCGGTGCCACCGCCCCATTCCAAGGTCCTCATGGACACAAACACACATTAGGCCCTATGCTCAGGAAAGTCCATTTCAACTCAGCAATCCCGGTTGCTCACGCAGAGCCATCGGATCTCAACTGTCTTGTTGCTAGGAGAAAATTGGAATGCGAGGCGGACTTCCCTTGCATCCATCCTCGAACGGTGCTCTGGAGTCATTCCATATGGGTTGTTTTGGAGCTGCCCAACAGGTCTCAATTGTCCCGCAGAAGGAATCCTTGAAGGGGGCATTCCACAACTCCCAACGTGGGAAAACCTCCATGGCCTTGAGATTCCTCTCCGTTCATGAAGGGGCAGTCATGCACAGAAACTACAACCCGAGCCAACGACTGAATTAGCCGTGACTTCAGATGCATGAGATATTGGTTCAGATGTGCAGGGGGTACCTGCCTTGCCCTCGGCCTGAAGCCCAAGTCTAGCTTGTGTTCTCAGACTTCTGTCCTCACACTACTGGCCCAGAAGCCCTCACGTTTGGCAATTCCGGACCCACAATGCAGCACTCTGCCTGCTCTCTAGAAAAAATATCGTGCCTAATGAGCTGCCCAGGCTCCTCAAATGAGGATCAAACTACACGACACTCGACTGTACCCAAATTGTAGAGTCTAACCTCGGCACAAATGCACTGTCTGACACAACCTGAGCCCGAACCTCCTGACCAACATCCAGGCAGCTGACCGCACACAGAGCACATCAGAACCACCATGGCCTTAGGTCATCATCTCTTCCCAACTGCGGTTTCAGGCTTCCGAACCTAGACCTTATCTCCAACCACTGCCCAGGGTTGAAAATGATGCAGAAATCAGAAATCCTTCCCCATGGCAAGAGACCTTGTGATTGGCATGTTGTCCAAAGTTCAGTGTAGTTGAAACCAGTGTGGCCCATGAGGCACCGCCCATGCTCCCGAGCCACATTGGTCACAAACATATATTGTGACCCTCAGCCTGAACCCAGTCCTCAAGTAAGGCCTCTCAGTGGCTGGATGAAGAGACGGCATATGGGGCCTGCCATGCCCCTAGGCCCCAAATTTTAACGATAGTTTGGGTTGTCCCTTCACTCTTCCCCAGGGCTCTGCTTTGGAATTCCTCTTTGGTTGGGACACCTGAGGTAACAAACCTGAAAGGAGACCTCCCATCCCACAGATTGACAAAAAACAATTGGGACTGGGCCAAATCCACAGAGAGGAAGATTCGTCCATTGCCCATGAGGCCTCCCCCCATTCCACGGCCATCGTTGACACAAAATCCAGAGACCAAAGCCTGAGCAAGCGCCTCAGACTCGCTCTATCTTCAAATCCTGAAGAGTTCTTCTCATGGTTTGTAGATTGGGCCTGCCATACCTACGTCCCCAAACCTAAGCTGAGTTTGTGTTTTCAGACTTCTGTCCTCAAAGTCCTGGGCCACACACCCTCCAAGCTGGGGCCCCCGGAGCCACACATTAGGACTGTGCCTACCTCATGCATGGGAATTCTGCCCATTCCATTGTCCAAAATTGTACAAATTAGGAGAACCGTCCAAAATCCCCGAGGCCATCCCAATATCTAGGTCTTTGGACAAACAAGGGTGGTCTGACACCAGCTTAGCATCTACCTCGACTCATACTATAGATGGATGTCCCCAGTGAAGGATATGGTACCAGAAAGGACCCTAGGCCATAATAGGATCCATTGCTTTGGTTTACAGGCATGTCTCCTCAAAATCCTGGATTCCAATACCAGCATAGGGGTTTCCTGAGGCACCCATCAGAAAAAATCTCATCTCCACGAGGAAACTTGTGCATGGGACCTATGTCAAAAATTTAGGAGAATACTTCAGAGTCCCGGTGCCACCGCCCCATTCCAAGGTCCTCATGGACACAAACACACATTAGGCCCCATGCTCAGGAAAGTCCATTTCAACTCAGCCACCCCGGTTGCTCCCGCAGAGCCATCGGATCTCAACTGTCTTGTTGCTAGGAGACAATTGGAATGCGAGGCGGACTTTCCTGGCATCCATCCTCGAACGGTGCTCTGGAGTCATTCCATATGGGATGTTTTGGAGCTGCCCAACAGGTCTCAATTTTCCCGCAGAAGGAATCCTTGAAGGGGGCATCCCACAACTCCCAACGTGGGAAAACCTCCATGGCCTTGAGATACCTCTCTGTTCATGAAGGGGCAGTCATGCACAGAAACTACAACCCGAGCCAACGACTGAATTAGCCGTGACTTCAGATGCATGAGATATTGGTTCAGATGTGCAGGGGGTACCTGCCTTGCCCTCGGCCTGAAGCCCAAGTCTAGCTTGTGTTCTCAGACTTCTGTCCTCACACTACTGGCCCAGAAGCCCTCACGTTTGGCAATTCCGGACCCACAATGCAGCACTCTGCCTGCTCTCTAGAAAAAATATCGTGCCTAATGAGCTGCCCAGGCACCTCAAATGAGGATCAAACTACACGGTACTCGACTGTACCCATTGTAGAGTATAACCTGGGCACAAATGCACTGTCTGACACAACCTGAGCCCGAACCCCCTGACCAACATCCAGGCAGCTGACCGCACACTGAGCACATCAGATCCACCATGGCCTTAGGTCATCATCTCTTCCCAACTGCGGTTTCAGGCTTCCGAACCTAGACCTTATCTCCAACCACTGCCCAGGGTTGAAAATGATGCAGAAATCAGAAATCCTTCCCCATGGCAAGAGACCTTGTGATTGGCATGTTGAACAAGTTCAGCGTAGTTGAAACCAGTGTGGCCCATGAGGCCCTGCCCATGCTCGCAAGCCACATTGGTCACAAACACACATTGTGACCCTCAGCCTGAACCCTATCCTCAAGTAAGGCCTCTCAGTGGCTGGATGAAGAGACAGCATATGGGGCCTGCCATGCCCCTAGGCCCCAAATTTTAACCATAGTTTGGGTTGTCCCTTCACTCTTCCCCAGGGCTCTGCTTTGGAATTACTCTTTGGTTGGGTCACCTGAGGTTACAAACCTGAAAGGAGACCTCCCATCCCACAGATTGACAAAAAACAACTGGGACCAGGCCAAATCCCAAGAGATGAAGATTCGTCCATGGCCCATGAGGCCTCCCCTCATTCCACGACCATCGTTGACACAAAATCCAGAGACCAAAGCCTGAGCAAGCGCCTCAGACTCGCTCTTTCTTCATATCCTGAAGAGTTCTTCTCGTGGTTTGTAGATTGGGCCTGCCATTCCTGCGTCCCCACACCTAAGCTGAGTTTGTGTTTTCAGACTTCTGTCCTCAAAGTCTTGGGCCACACACCCTTTAAGCTAGGGCCACTGGAGCCACACATTAGGACTGTGCCTACCCCATGCATGGGAATTCTGCCCATTCCATTGTCCAAAATTGTACAAATTAGGAGAACCCTCCAAAGTCCCCGAAGCCATCCGAATATGTAGATCTCTGTGGACAAACAACTGCGGTCTGACACCAGCTGAGCATCTACCTGCACTCATACCATAGATGGATGTCCCAAGAGAAGGAGATTGAACCAACAGGACCCTAGGCCGTAATCGGATCCATTGCTTTGGTTTACAGGCATGTCTCCTCAAAATCCTGGATTCCAATACCAGTAAAGGGGGTTTCCTGAGGCACTTATCAGAAAAATCTCATCTCCACGAGGAAACTTGTGCATGGGTCCTATGTCAAAATATTAGGAGAATATTTCAGAGTCCCGGTGGCACCGCCCCATCCCAAGGTCCTCTTGGACACAAACACATATTAGTCCCCATGCTCAGGAAAGTTGATTTCAACTCAGCAACCCCAGTTGCTCCCGCAGACCCATCCGATCTCAACTGTCTTGTTGCTAGGAGACAATTGGAGTGCGAGGTGGGCTTCCCTGGCATCCATCCTCCAACGGTGCTCTGGAGTCATTCCATATGGGATGTTTTGGAGCTGCCCAACAGGTCTCAATTGTCCCGCAGAAGGAATCCGTGAAGGGGGCATCCCACAACTCCCAACGTGGGAAAACCTCCATGGCCTTGAGATTCCTTTCCGTTCAAGAAGGGACAGTCATGCACAGAAACTGCTACCTGAGCCAACGTCTGATCCTTGCCATGACCTCAGATCATGAGATATTGGTTCAGATGTGCAGGGGGTACCTGCCTTACCCTCGACCTGAAGCCCAAGTCTAGCTTGTGTTCTCAGACTTCTGTCCTCACACTACTGGCCCAGAAGCCCTCAAGTTTGGCAATTCTGGACCCACAATGCAGCACTCTGCCTGCCCTCTAGAAAAAATATCTTGCCTAATGAGCTGCCCAGGCACCTCAAATGAGGATCAACCTACACGGCACTCGACTGTACCCAAATTATATAGTCTAACCTTGGCACAAATGCACTGTCTGACACAACCTGAGCCCGAACCTCCTGACCAACAACCAGGTAGCTGACCGCACACTGAGCACATCAGACCCACCATGGCCTTAGGTCATCATCTCTTCCCAACTGCGGTTTTCAGGCTTCTGAACCTAGACCTTATCTCCAACCACTGCCCAGGGTTGAAAATGATGCAGAAATCAGAAATCCTTACCCATGGCAAGAGACCTTGTGATTGGCATGTTGTCCAAAGTTCAGTGTAGTTGAAACCTGTGTGGCCCATGAAGCCCCGCCCATGCTCGCAAGCCACATTGGTCACAAACACACATTGTGACCCTCAGCCTAAGCCCAGTCCTCAAGTAAGGCCTCTCATTGCTGGATGAAGAGACAGCATATGGGGCCTGCCATGCCCCTAGGCCCCAAATTTTAACCATAGTTTGGGTTGTCCCTTCACTCTTCCCCAGGGCTCTGCTTTGGAATTCCTCTTTGGTTGGGACACCTGAGGTAACAAACCTGAAAGGAGACCTCCCATCCCACAGATTGACGAAAAACAATTGGGACCGGGCCAAATCCACAGAGAGGAAGATTCGTCCATGGCCCATGTGGCCTCCCCACATTCCACGGCCATCGTAGACACAAAATCAAGAGACCAAAGCCTGAGCAAGAGCCTCAGACTCGCTCTTTCTAAATATCCTGAAGAGTTCTTCTCATGGTTGTAGATTGGGCCTCCCATACCTATGTCCCCAAACCTAAGTTGAGTTTGTGTTTTCAGACTTCTGTCCTCAACGTCCTGGGCCACACACCCTCCAGGCTGGGGCCCCTGGAGCCACACATTAGGACTGTGCCTACCCCATGCATGGGAATTCTGCCAATTCCATTGTCCAAAATTGTACAAATTAGGAGAACCCTCCATAGTCCCCGAGGCCAACCCAATATGTACGTCTCTTTTACAAACAAAGGCAGTCTGACACCAGCTGAGCATCTACCTCCACTCTTACCATAGATGGATGACCCAGAGATGGAGATGGAACCAGACAGGACCCTAGGCCATAATAGGATCCATTGCTTTTTTTTACAGGATGTCTCCTCAAAACCTGGATTCCAATACCAGCATAGGGTGTTTCCTGAGGCACCATCAGAAAAAATCTCGTCTCCACGAGGAAACTTGTGCATGGAACCTATGTCAAAATATTAGGAGAATACCTCAGAGTCCCGGTGCCACCACCCCATTCCAAGGTTCTCATAGACACACACATATTAGGCCCCATGCTCAGGAAATTCCATTTCAACTCAGCTACCCCGGTTGCTCCCGCAGAGCCATCCGTTCTCAACTGTCTTGTTGCTAGGAGACAATAGGAATGCGAGGCGTGCTTCCCTGGCATCCATCCTCGAACGGTGTTGTGGAGTCATTCCATATGGGATGTTTTGGAGCTGCCCAACAGGTCTCAATTGTCCCACATACGGAATCCTTGAAGGGGGCATCCCACAACTCCCAACGTGGGAAAACCTCCATGACCTTGAGATTCCTCTCCGTTCATGAACGGGCAGTCATGCACAGAAACTCCAACCTGAGCGAAAGTCTGATCCTTGCCGTGACTTCAGATGAATGAGATATTGTTTCAGATGTGCAGGGGGTACCTGCCTTGCCCTCGGCCTGAAGCCCAAGTGTAGCTTGTGGTCTCAGACTTCTGTCCTCACATTACTGGCGCAGAGGCCCTCCAGTTTGGCAATTCCGGACCCACAATGGCGCACTCTGCCTGCCCTCTAGAAAAAATATCTTGCCTAATGAGCTGCCCAGGCACCTCAAATGAGGACTAACATACACGGCACTCGACTGAACCCAAATTATATAGTATAACCTGGGCACTAATGCACTGTCTGACACAACCTGAGCCCGAACCTCCTGACCAACAACCAGGCAGCTGACCGCACACTGAGCACATCAGACCCACCATGACCTTAGGTCATCATCTCTTCCAAACTGCGGTTTTCAGGCTTCCGAACCTAGACCTTATTTCCAACCACTGCCCAGGGTTGAAAATGATGCAGAAATCAGAACTCCTTCCCCATGGCAAGAGACCTTGTGATTGGCATGTTGTCCAAAGTTCAGTGTAGATGAAACCAGTGTGGCCCATGAGGCCCCGCCCATGCTCGCAAGCCACATTGGTCACAAACACACATTGTGACCATCAGCATGAGCCCAGTCCTCAAGCAAGGCCTCTCAGTGGCTGGATGAAGAGACAGCATATTGGGCCTTCCATGCCCCTAGGCCCCAAATTTTAACCATAGTTTGGGTTGTCTCTTCACTCTTCCCCAGGGCTCTGCTTTGGAATTCCTCTTTGGTTGTGACACCTGAGTTAACAAACCTGAAAGGAGACCTCCCATCCCACAGATTGACGAAAAACAATTGGGACCGGGCCAAATCCACAGAGAGGAAGATTCGTCCATGGCCCATGAGGCCTGCCCACATTCCACGGCCATCGTTGACACAAAATCCAGAGACCAAAGCCTGAGCAAGCGCCTCAGACTCGCACTTTCTTCATATCCTGAAGAGTTCTTCTCATGGTTTGTAGATCGGGCCTGCCATACCTACGTCCCCAAACCTAAGCTGAGTTTGTGTTTTCAGACTTCTGTCCTCAAAGTCTTGGGCCACACACACCCCAGGCTGGGCCCCTGGAGACACACATTAGGACTGTGCCTACCAATCCATGGGAATTCTGCCCATTCCATGGTCCAAAATCGTACAAATTAGGAGAAACCTCCAAAGTCCCTGAGGCCATCCCAATAGTGTAGGTCGCCCGGAACAAACAAGGGCTGTCTGACACCAGCTGATAATCGACCTCCACTCATACCATAGATGGATGTCCCCAGAGAAGAAGATTGAACCAGACAGGACCCTAGGCCATAATAGGATCGATTGCTTTGGGTTACAGGCATGTGTCCTCAAAATCCTGATTCCAATACAAGGATAGGGGTTTTCCTGAGGCACCCATCAGAACTCATCTCGTCTCCACAAGGAAACCTGTGCATGGGAGCCATGTCCAAAGCTTAGGAGAGTACTTCAGGGTCCCGGTGCCACTGCCCCATTCCAAGGCCCTCATGGACACAAAAACACATTAGGACCCATCCTCAGGAAAGTCCATTTCAACTCAGCCACCCCGGTTGCTCCGGGAGAGCCATCAGATCTAAACTGTCTTGTTGCTAGGAGACAATTGGAATGCGAGGCGGGCTTCCCAGGCATCCATCCCCGAAGGTGCTCTGGAGTCATTCCATATGGGATGTCCTGGAGCTGTCCAACAGGTCTCAATTGTCCCACAGAAGGAATCCTTGAAGGGGGCATCCCACAACTCCCAACGTGGGAAAACCTCAATGGCCCCGAGATTCCGCTACCTTCATGAAGCGGCCGTCATGCACAGAAACTCCAACCTGAGCCAACGTCTGATCCTCGCCCTGACTTCAGATGCATGAGATATTGGTTCAGATCTGCAGGGGGTACCTGCCGTGCCCTCACCCTGAAACCCAAGTCTAGCTTGTCTTCTCAGACTTCCGTCCTCACACTCCTGGCCCCGAAGCCCTCAAGGTTGGCAATTTCGGACCCACAATGCAGCACTCTGCCTGCCCTCTAGGAAAAAAATTATTGCCTCATGAGCTGCCCAGGCACCTTAAATGAGGATAAACCTACACAGCACTCGACTTTACCCAAATTATATAGTCTAACCTGGGCACTAATGCACTGTCGAACACAACCTGAGCCCAGACCTCCTGACCAACACCCAGAATGCTGACCGCACACTGAGAACATAAAACCCGCCATGGCCTTAGGTCATCATCTCTTCCCTACCTCCGTTTTCAGGCTTCAGAACCGAGACCTTATCTCCAATCACTGCCCAGGGGTGAGTGTGATGCAGAAATCAGAACTCCTCCTTACCCATGGCAAGAACCCTTGTGGTTGGCACGTTGTCCAACGTTCAGTGTAGGAGAAACCAGCATTCACCCTGAGGCCCCGCCCATTCTTTCGTGCGACGAGGGCATACATACGCATTGTGACCCTCAGCATGAGTCCTGTCCTCTAGTAAGTCCTTTCAGTGGCTGGACCATTAGATGTCATAATGGGCTTGACATGTCCCTAGGCCCCAATTTTTAACCAGATTTCTGATTGTCCAGTCGCCCCTCCCCAGGGCTCTACTCTGGAATCCCTCATTTGGTGGGACACCTGAGGTTAAAAAAGAAAACAACAACAACAACAACAACAACAACAATAAAACAGACTTCTTCCAGCCCACAGATTGACCCCAAGTCTTTGGACGGGGCCAAACCACCAGAGAGTATCCATTTCCCATGAAGTCACCCAGAAATTCCACGACCATGAGTGACACGATATCCAGAGACAAAAACTTGAGCAGGAGCCTCACACTCGCCCTTTTTTCAAATCCCGAAGAGTTCTCCTCATGGTCTGTAGGTCAGTCCTGCCATACCTATGACCCGAAACATAAGCCGAGTTTGTGTTTTGAGACAACTGTCCAAACAGCCCTGGCCTACACAACCTACAGGCTCAGGCCCCTGGAGCCAAACCTGATGACTGTACTTGCCCTCTCCAAGGGAATTGTGTGTGCCCATTCCAATGGCCACAACCCTTCTAATAGGATAAACCTCCAAAGTCCCTGATCCATCTCAATAGTGGTGGCTTCCCAGGAAAAACAGGGGCAATCTGAGCCCAACTGAGCACCTACCTGCACTCAGACCCATAGACAGATGTCTCCAGAGGTAAAAAAGGAAAGAACAGGCCCCTAGGCACTAATCAGATCCATTGCTTTGGTTTCCAGGCATCTCTCCTCAGAGGCCTGGATATCAAAACAGCATATAGCTGTTTCTTGACTCACCCATCAGAAAACATCTCATCTACACATGGGAAACTTGCACGTTGGAGCTGTGCCAAAGCCTCTGTTTAGGAGAACCCTTTAGGGCCCCAGTGCCACCGCTTCATTCCAAGGTCTCCATAGACACAAAAGCTCATTAGGACCCATCCCCAGTGGTGTCCATTTCAACTCAGCGTCCTCGGTTGCTCCACACAGATCCAAAAGATCTAACCTGTCTTGTTGCTAGGAGACAATTGGAATGCGAGGTGGGCTACCCAGCCATCCATCCTTAGAACCCTGCTCAGAATCATTGGCCTGGACCCAAGCAACAGGTCTCAATTGTCCTGCAGAAGACTCTCTGCAGTTTGGAGCTTCTCACAACTCCCATCGTGGGAAAACCCCCATGGCCTCGTGATGCCCCCCCATTCATGAAGGGGCCATCAGGGACAGAAACTCCAACCTGAGCGATCGTCAGATCCTCGCCCTGACTTCAGATGCACGAGATCTCGATTCGGGTCTGTAGATTGTGCCTGCCATGGCCTCACCCAGAAACCTAAGCCTAGCTTGTGTTCTCAGACTTTGGTCGTCAGACTACTGGCCCACAAGCCCTCCAGTTTCGCAATCCAGATCTACAATGCAGCACCATGCCCACCCACCAGAATAAAAACATTGTCCTCTGGGGCTACCCAGTAACCCCAAATGAGGATCAACCTGCACCGACCTTGGCTGTACCCCAAATACATAGGCTGACCAGGGCACTAATGCCCTTTCTGACACAGCCTGAGCCTGGACCCCCTGGCCCCTCCCAGACAGCTGGCTGCACACTGAGCACATCGAGCCGCCGTGGCCTTAGGTCGTCATCTTTTCCCAACCTCGGTTTTCAGGTTTCAGAACCTAGACCTTATCTCCAATCACTGCCCAGGTTTGAAGGTGATGCAGAAATCAGAACTCCTTCCCCATGGCAAGAAACCTTGTGGTTGGCATGTTGTCCAACGTTCAGTGTAGTTGAAACCAGTGTGGCCCATGAGGCCCCGCCCATGCTCGCCGGCCACATTGGTCACAAACGCACATTGTGACCCTCAGGCTGAGCCCAGTCCTCAAGTAAGGCCACTCAGTGGCTGGATGAAGAGATAGCATATTGGGCTTGCCATGCCCCTAGGCCCCAATTTTTAACCATAGTTCGGGTTGTCCCTTCAGTCTTCCCCACGGCTTTGCTTGGAATTCCTCTTTTGGTGGGACACCTGAGGTAACAAAACTGAAATGAGTCCTCCCATCCCACAGATTGACGAAAAGCAATTGGGAATCGGGCCAAATCCTCAGAGAGGAAGATTCGTCCATGGCCCATGAGGCCTCCCCGACATTCCACGGCCATCGTTGATTCAAAATCCAGAGACAAAAGCCTGAGCAAGCGCCTCAGACTCGCACTTTCTTCATATCCTGAAGAGTTCTTCTCATGGTTTGTAGATCGGGCCTGCCATACCTACGTCCCCAAACCTAAGCTGAGTTTGTGTTTTCAGACTTCTGTCTTCAAAGTCTTGGGCCACACACCCTCCAGGCTGGGCCCCTGGAGACACACATTAGGACTGTGCCTACCAATCCATGGGAATTCTGCCCATTCCATGGTCCAAAATCGTACAAATTAGGAGAAACCTCAAAGTCCCTGAGGCCATCCCAATAGTGTAGGTCGCCAGGAACAAACAAGGGCTGTCTGACACCAGCTGATAATCGACCTCCACTCATACCATAGATGGATGTCCGCAGAGAAGAAGATTGAACCAGACAGGACCCTAGGCCATAATAGGATCCATTGCTTTGGGTTACAGGCATGTGTCCTCAAAAGCCTGATTCCAATACGAGCATAGGGGTTTTCCTGAGGCACCCATCAGAACTCATCTCGTCTCCACAAGGAAACCTGTGCATGGGAGCCATGTCCAAAGCTTAGGAGAGTACTTCAGGGTCCCGGTGCCACTGCCCCATTCCAAGGCCCTCATGGACACAAAAACACATTAGGACCCATCCTCAGGAAAGTCCATTTCAACTCAGCCACCCCGGTTGCTCCGGCAGAGCCATCAGATCTAAACTGTCTTGTTGCTAGGAGACAATTGGAATGCGAGGCGGGCTTCCCAGGCATCCATCCGCGAACGGTGCTCTGGAGTCATTCCATATGGGATGTCCTGGAGCTGTCCAACAGGTCTCAATTGTCCCGCAGAAGGAATCCTTGAAGGGGGCATCCCACAACTCCCAACGTGGGAAAACCTCAATGGCCCCGAGATTCTGCTCCCTTCATGAAGCGGCCGTCATGCACAGAAACTCCAACCTGAGCAAACGTCTGATCCTCGCCCTGACTTCAGATGCATGAGATATTGGTTCAGATCTGCAGGGGGTACCTGCCGTGCCCTCACCCTGAAACCCAAGTCTAGCTTGTCTTCTCAGACTTCCGTCCTCACACTCCTGGCCCCAAAGCCCTCAAGGTTGGCAATTCCGGACCCACAATGCAGCACTCTGCCTGCCCTCTAGAAAAAAAAATTATTGCCTCATGAGCTGCCCAGGCACCTTAAATGAGGATAAACCTACAAAGCACTCGACGTTACCCAAATTATATAGTCTAACCTGGGCACTAATGCACTGTCGAACACAACCTGAGCCCGGACCTCCTGACCAACACCCAGAAAGCTGACAGCACACTGAGCACATAAAAGCCGCCATGGCCTTAGGTCATCATCTCTTCCCTACCTCCGTTTTCAGGCTTCAGAACCGAGACCTTATCTCCAATCACTGCCCAGGGGTGAGTGTGATGCAGAAATCAGAACTCCTCCTTACCCATGGCAAGAACCCTTGTGGTTGGCACGTTGTCCAACGTTCAGTGTAGGAGAAACCAGCATTCACCCTGAGGCCCCGCCCATTCTTTCGTGCGACGAGGGCATACATAGGCATTGTGACCCTCAGCATGAGTCCAGTCCTCTAGTAAGTCCTCTCAGTGGCTTGTCCATTAGATGTCATAATGGGCTTGACATGTCCCTAGGCCCCAATTTTTAACCAGATTTCTGATTGTCCAGTCGCCCCTCCCCAGGGCTCTACTCTGGAATCCCTCATTTGGTGGGACACCTGAGGTTAACAAAGAAAACAACAACAACAACAACAACAACAACAATAAAACAGACTTCTTCCAGCCCACAGATTGACCCCAAGTCTTTGGACGGGGCCAAACCACCAGAGAGTAAGACTCGTCCATTTCCCATGAAGTCACCCAGAAATTCCACGACCATGAGTGACACGATATCCAGAGACAAAAACTTGAGCAGGAGCCTCACACTCGCCCTTTTTTCAAATCCCGAAGAGTTCTCCTCATGGTCTGTAGGTCAGTCCTGCCATACCTATGACCCGAAACATAAGCCGAGTTTGTGTTTTCAGACAACTGTCCAAACAGCCCTGGCCTACACAACCTACAGGCTGAGGCCCCTGGAGCCAAACCTGAGGACTGTACTTGCCCTCTCCAAGGGAATTGTGTGTGCCCATTCCAATGGCCACAACCCTTCTAATAGGATAAACCTCCAAAGTCCCTGATCCATCTCAATAGTGGTGGCTTCCCAGGAAAAACAGGGGCAATCTGAGCCCAACTGAGCACCTACCTGCACTCAGACCCATAGACAGATGTCTCCAGAGGTAAAAAAGGAAAGAACAGGCCCCTAGGCACTAATCAGATCCATTGCTTTGGTTTCCAGGCATCTCTCCTCAGAGGCCTGGATATCAAAACAGCATATAGCTGTTTCTTGACTCACCCATCAGAAAACATCTCATCTACACATGGGAAACTTGCACGTTGGAGCTGTGTCAAAGCCTCTGTTTAGGAGAACCCTTTAGGGCCCCAGTGCCACCGCTTCATTCCAAGGTCTCCATAGACACAAAAGCTCATTAGGACCCATCCCCAGGGGTGTCCATTTCAACTCAGCGTCCTCGGTTGCTCCCCACAGATCCAGGAGATCTAAACTGTCTTGTTGCTAGGAGACAATTGGAATGCGAGGTGGGCTACCCAGCCATCCATCCTTCGAACCCTGCTCAGAATCATTGGCCTGGACCCAAACAACAGGTCTCAATTGTCCTGCAGAAGACTCTCTGCAGTTTGGAGCTTCTCACAACTCCCATCGTGGGAAAACACCCATGGCCTCGTGATGCCCCCCCATTCATGAAGGGGCCATCAGGGACAGAAACTCCAACCTGAGCGATCGTCTGATCCTTGCCCTGACTTCAGATGCACGAGATCTCGATTCAGGTCTGTAGATTGTGCCTGCCATGACCTCACCCAGAAACTTAAGCCTAGCTTGTGTTCTCAGACTTTGGTCGTCAGACTACTGGCCCACAAGCCCTCCAGTTTGGCAATCCAGAACTACAGTGCAGCACCCTGCCCGCCCTCCAGAAGAAAAACATTGTCCTCTGGGGCTACCCAGTAACCCCAAATGAGGATCAACCTGCACCGACCTTGGCTGTACCCCAAATACATAGGCTGACCAGGGCACTAATGCCCTTTCTGACACAGCCTGAGCCTGGACCCCCTGGCCCCTCCCAGACAGCTGGCTGCACACTGAGCACATCGAGCCGCCGTGGCCTTAGGTCGTCATCTTTTCCCAACCTCGGTTTTCAGGTTTCAGAACCTAGACCTTATCTCCAATCACTGCCCAGGGTTGAAGGTGATGCAGAAATCAGAACTCCTTCCCCATGGCAAGAAACCTTGTGGTTGGCATGTTGTCCAACGTTCAGTGTAGTTGAAACCAGTGTGGCCCATGAGGCCCCGCCCATGCTCCCCAGCCACATTGGTCACAAACGCACATTGTGACCCTCAGGCTGAGCCCAGTCCTCAAGTAAGGCCACTCAGTGGCTGGATGAAGAGATAGCATATTGGGCTTGCCATGCCCCTAGGCCCCAATTTTTAACCATAGTTCGGGTTTTCCCTTCAGTCTTCCCCACGGCTTTGCTTTGGAATTCCTCTTTTGGTGGGGCACCTGAGGTAATAAAACTGAAATGAGTCCTCCCATCCCACAGATTGACGAAAAGCAATTGGGAATCGGGCCAAATCCTCAGAGAGGAAGATTCGTCCATGGCCCATGAGGCCTCCCCGACATTCCACGGCCATCGCTGATTCAAAATCCAGAGACAAAAGCCTGAGCAAGCGCCTCAGACTCGCACTTTCTTCATATCCTGATGAGTTCTTCTCATGGTTTGTAGATCGGGCCTGCCATACCTACGTCCCCAAACCTAAGCTGAGTTTGTGTTTTCAGACTTCTGTCTTCAAAGTCTTGGGCCACACACCCTCCAGGCTGGGCCCCTGGAGACACACATTAGGACTGTGCCTACCAATCCATGGGAATTCTGCCCATTCCATGGTCCAAAATCGTACAAATTAGGAGAAACCTCAAAGTCCCTGAGGCCATCCCAATAGTGTAGGTCGCCCGGAACAAACAAGGGCTGTCGACACCAGCTGATAATCGACCTCCACTCATACCATAGATGGATGTCCCCAGAGAAGAAGATTGAACCAGACAGGACCCTAGGCCATAATAGGATCCATTGCTTTGGGTTACAGGCATGTGTCCTCAAAAGCCTGATTCCAATACGAGCATAGGGGTTTTCCTGAGGCACCCATCAGAACTCATCTCGTCTCCACAAGGAAACCTGTGCATGGGAGCCATGTCCAAAGCTTAGGAGAGTACTTCAGGGTCCCGGTGCCACTGCCCCATTCCAAGGCCCTCATGGACACAAAAACACATTAGGACCCATCCTCAGGAAAGTCCATTTCAACTCAGCCACCCCGGTTGCTCCGGCAGAGCCATCAGATCTAAACTGTCTTGTTGCTAGGAGACAATTGGAATGCGAGGCGGGCTTCCCAGGCATCCATCCGCGAACGGTGCTCTGGAGTCATTCCATATGGGATGTCCTGGAGCTGTCCAACAGGTCTCAATTGTCCCGCAGAAGGAATCCTTGAAGGGGGCATCCCACAACTCCCAACGTGGGAAAACCTCAATGGCCCCGAGATTCCGCTCCCTTCATGAAGCGGCCGTCATGCACAGAAACTCCAACCTGAGCCAACGTCTGATCCTCGCCCTGACTTCAGATGCATGAGATATTGGTTCAGATCTGCAGGGGGTACCTGCCGTGCCCTCACCCTGAAACCCAAGTCTAGCTTGTCTTCTCAGACTTCCGTCCTCACACTCCTGGCCCCGAAGCCCTCAAGGTTGGCAATTCCGGACCCACAATGCAGCACTCTGCCTGCCCTCCAGGAAAAAAATTATTGCCTCATGAGCTGCCCAGGCACCTTAAATGAGGATAAACCTACACAGCACTCGACGTTACCCAAATTATATAGTCTAACCTGGGCACTAATGCACTGTCGAACACAACCTGAGCCCGGACCTCCTGACCAACACCCAGAAAGCTGACCGCACACTGAGCACATAAAAGCCGCCATGGCCTTAGGTCATCATCTCTTCCCTACCTCCGTTTTCAGGCTTCAGAACCGAGACCTTATCTCCAATCACTGCCCAGGGGTGAGTGTGATGCAGAAATCAGAACTCCTCCTTACCCATGGCAAGAACCCTTGTGGTTGGCACGTTGTCCAACGTTCAGTGTAGGAGAAACCAGCATTCACCCTGAGGCCCCGCCCATTCTTTCGTGCGACGAGGGCATACATACGCATTGTGACCCTCAGCATGAGTCCAGTCCTCTAGTAAGTCCTCTCAGTGGCTTGTCCATTAGATGTCATAATGGGCTTGACATGTCCCTAGGCCCCAATTTTTAACCAGATTTCTGATTGTCCAGTCGCCCCTCCCCAGGGCTCTACTCTGGAATCCCTCATTTGGTGGGACACCTGAGGTTAAAAAAGAAAACAACAACAACAACAACAACAACAACAACAATAAAACAGACTTCTTCCTGCCCACAGATTGACCCCAAGTCTTTGGACGGGGCCAAACCACCAGAGAGTAAGACTCGTCCATTTCCCATGAAGTCACCCAGAAATTCCACGACCATGAGTGACACGATATCCAGAGACAAAAACTTGAGCAGGAGCCTCACACTCGCCCTTTTTTCAAATCCCGAAGAGTTCTCCTCATGGTCTGTAGGTCAGTCCTGCCATACCTATGACCCGAAACATAAGCCGAGTTTGTGTTTTCAGACAACTGTCCAAACAGCCCTGGCCTACACAACCTACAGGCTGAGGCCCCTGGAGCCAAACCTGAGGACTGTACTTGCCCTCTCCAAGGGAATTGTGTGTGCCCATTCCAATGGCCACAACCCTTCTAATAGGATAAACCTCCAAAGTCCCTGATCCATCTCAATAGTGGTGGCTTCCCAGGAAAAACAGGGGCAATCTGAGCCCAACTGAGCACCTACCTGCACTCAGACCCATAGACAGATGTCTCCAGAGGTAAAAAAGGAAAGAGCAGGCCCCTAGGCACTAATCAGATCCATTGCTTTGGTTTCCAGGCATCTCTCCTCAGAGGCCTGGATATCAAAACAGCATATAGCTGTTTCTTGACTCACCCATCAGAAAACATCTCATCTACACATGGGAAACTTGCACGTTGGAGCTGTGTCAAAGCCTCTGTTTAGGAGAACCCTTTAGGGCCCCAGTGCCACCGCTTCATTCCAAGGTCTCCATAGACACAAAAGCTCATTAGGACCCATCCCCAGGGGTGTCCATTTCAACTCAGCGTCCTCGGTTGCTCCCCACAGATCCAGGAGATCTAACCTGTCTTGTTGCTAGGAGACAATTGGAATGCGAGGTGGGCTACCCAGCCATCCATCCTTAGAACCCTGCTCAGAATCATTGGCCTGGACCCAAACAACAGGACTCAATTGTCCTGCAGAAGACTCTCTGCAGTTTGGAGCTTCTCACAACTCCCATCGTGGGAAAACACCCATGGCCTCGTGATACCCCCCCATTCATGAAGGGGCCATCAGGGACAGAAACTCCAACCTGAGCGATCGTCAGATCCTCGCCCTGACTTCAGATGCACGAGATCTCGATTCAGGTCTGTAGATTGTGCCTGCCATGGCCTCACCCAGAAACCTAAGCCTAGCTTGTGTTCTCAGACTTTGGTCGTGAGACTACTGGCCCACAAGCCCTCCAGTTTCGCAATCCAGATCTACAATGCAGCACCATGCCCGCCCACCAGAATAAAAACATTGTCCTCTGGGGCTACCCAGTAACCCCAAATGAGGATCAACCTGCACCGACCTTGGCTGTACCCCAAATACATAGGCTGACCAGGGCACTAATGCCCTTTCTGACACAGCCTGAGCCTGGACCCCCTGGCCCCTCCCAGACAGCTGGCTGCACACTGAGCACATCGAGCCGCCGTGTCCTTAGGTCGTCATCTTTTCCCAACCTCGGTTTTCAGGTTTCAGAACCTAGACCTTATCTCCAATCACTGTCCATGTTGAAGGTGATGCAGAAATCAGAACTCCTTCCCCATGGCAAGAAACCTTGTGGTTGGCATGTTGTCCAACGTTCAGTGTAGTTGAAACCAGTGTGGCCCATGAGGCCCCGCCCATGCTCGCCGGCCACATTGGTCACAAACGCACATTGTGACCCTCAGGCTGAGCCCAGTCCTCAAGTAAGGCCACTCAGTGGCTGGATGAAGAGATAGCATATTGGGCTTGCCATGCCCCTAGGCCCCAATTTTTAACCATAGTTCGGGTTTTCCCTTCAGTCTTCCCCACGGCTTTGCTTTGGAATTCCTCTTTTGGTGGGACACCTGAGGTAACAAAACTGAAATGAGTCCTCCCATCCCACAGATTGACGAAAAGCAATTGGGAATCGGGCCAAATCCTCAGAGAGTAAGATTCGTCCATGGCCCATGAGGCCTCCCCGACATTCCACGGCCATCGCTGATACAAAATCCAGAGACAAAAGCCTGAGCAAGCGCCTCAGACTCGCACTTTCTTCATATCCTGATGAGTTCTTCTCATGGTTTGTAGATCCGGCCTGCCATACCTACGTCCCCAAACCTAAGCTGAGTTTGTGTTTTCAGACTTCTGTCTTCAAAGTCTTGGGCCACACACCCTCCAGGCTGGGCCCCTGGAGACACACATTAGGACTGTGCCTACCAATCCATGGGAATTCTGCCCATTCCATGGTCCAAAATCGTACAAATTAGGAGAAACCTCCAAAGTCCCTGACGCCATCCCAATAGTGTAGGTCGCCCGGAACAAACAAGGGCTGTCTGACACCAGCTGATAATCGACCTCCACTCATACCATAGATGGATGTCCCCAGAGAAGAAGATTGAACCAGACAGGACCCTAGGCCATAATAGGATCCATTGCTTTGGGTTACAGGCATGTGTCCTCAAAAGCCTGATTCCAATACGAGCATAGGGGTTTTCCTGAGGCACCCATCAGAACTCATCTCGTCTCCACAAGGAAACCTGTGCATGGGAGCCATGTCCAAAGCTTAGGAGAGTACTTCAGGGTCCCGGTGCCACTGCCCCATTCCAAGGCCCTCATGGACACAAAAACACATTAGGACCCATCCTCAGGAAAGTCCATTTCAACTCAGCCACCCCGGTTGCTCCGGCAGAGCCATCAGATCTAAACTGTCTTGTTGCTAGGAGACAATTGGAATGCGAGGCGGGCTTCCCAGGCATCCATCCGCGAACGGTGCTCTGGAGTCATTCCATATGGGATGTCCTGGAGCTGTCCAACAGGTCTCAATTGTCCCGCAGAAGGAATCCTTGAAGGGGGCATCCCACAACTCCCAACGTGGGAAAACCTCAATGGCCCCGAGATTCCGCTCCCTTCATGAAGCGGCCGTCATGCACAGAAACTCCAACCTGAGCCAACGTCTGATCCTCGCCCTGACTTCAGATGCATGAGATATTGGTTCAGATCTGCAGGGGCTACCTGCCGTGCCCTCACCCTGAAACCCAAGTCTAGCTTGTCTTCTCAGACTTCCGTCCTCACACTCCTGGCCCCGAAGCCCTCAAGGTTGGCAATTCCGGACCCACAATGCAGCACTCTGCCTGCCCTCTAGGAAAAAAATTATTGCCTCATGAGCTGCCCAGGCACCTTAAATGAGGATAAACCTACACAGCACTCGACGTTACCCAAATTATATAGTCTAACCTGGGCACTAATGCACTGTCGAACACAACCTGAGCCCGGACCTCCTGACCAACACCCAGAAAGCTGACCGCACACTGAGCACATAAAAGCCGCCATGGCCTTAGGTCATCATCTCTTCCCTACCTCCGTTTTCAGGCTTCAGAACCGAGACCTTATCTCCAATCACTGCCCAGGGGTGAGTGTGATGCAGAAATCAGAACTCCTCCTTACCCATGGCAAGAACCCTTGTGGTTGGCACGTTGTCCAACGTTCAGTGTAGGAGAAACCAGCATTCACCCTGAGGCCCCGCCCATTCTTTCGTGCGACGAGGGCATACATACGCATTGTGACCCTCAGCATGAGTCCAGTCCTCTAGTAAGTCCTCTCAGTGGCTTGTCCATTAGATGTCATAATGGGCTTGACATGTCCCTAGGCCCCAATTTTTAACCAGATTTCTGATTGTCCAGTCGCCCCTCCCCAGGGCTCTACTCTGGAATCCCTCATTTGGTGGGACACCTGAGGTTAAAAAAGAAAACAACAACAACAACAACAACAACAACAACAACAATAAAACAGACTTCTTCCAGCCCACAGATTGACCCCAAGTCTTTGGACGGGGCCAAACCACCAGAGAGTAAGACTCGTCCATTTCCCATGAAGTCACCCAGAAATTCCACGACCATGAGTGACACGATATCCAGAGACAAAAACTTGAGCAGGAGCCTCACACTCGCCCTTTTTTCAAATCCCGAAGAGTTCTCCTCATGGTCTGTAGGTCAGTCCTGCCATACCTATGACCCGAAACATAAGCCGAGTTTGTGTTTTGAGACAACTGTCCAAACAGCCCTGGCCTACACAACCTACAGGCTCAGGCCCCTGGAGCCAAACCTGAGGACTGTACTTGCCCTCTCCAAGGGAATTGTGTGTGCCCATTCCAATGGCCACAACCCTTCTAATAGGATAAACCTCCAAAGTCCCTGATCCATCTCAATAGTGGTGGCTTCCCAGGAAAAACAGGGGCAATCTGAGCCCAACTGAGCACCTACCTGCACTCAGACCCATAGACAGATGTCTCCAGAGGTAAAAAAAGGAAAGAACAGGCCCCTAGGCACTAATCAGATCCATTGCTTTGGTTTCCAGGCATCTCTCCTCAGAGGCCTGGATATCAAAACAGCATATAGCTGTTTCTTGACTCACCCATCAGAAAACATCTCATCTACACATGGGAAACTTGCACGTTGGAGCTGTGTCAAAGCCTCTGTTTAGGAGAACCCTTTAGGGCCCCAGGGCCACCGCTTCATTCCAAGGTCTCCATAGACACAAAAGCTCATTAGGACCCATCCCCAGGGGTGTCCATTTCAACTCAGCGTCCTCGGTTGCTCCCCACAGATCCAGGAGATCTAAACTGTCTTGTTGCTAGGAGACAATTGGAATGCGAGGTGGGCTACCCAGCCATCCATCCTTCGAACCCTGCTCAGAATCATTGGCCTGGACCCAAACAACAGGTCTCAATTGTCCTGCAGAAGACTCTCTGCAGTTTGGAGCTTCTCACAACTCCCATCGTGGGAAAACCCCCATGGCCTCGTGATGCCCCCCCATTCATGAAGGGGCCATCAGGGACAGAAACTCCAACCTGAGCGATCGTCTGATCCTTGCCCTGACTTCAGATGCACGAGATCTCGATTCAGGTCTGTAGATTGTGCCTGCCATGACCTCACCCAGAAACTTAAGCCTAGCTTGTGTTCTCAGACTTTGGTCGTCAGACTACTGGCCCACAAGCCCTCCAGTTTGGCAATCCAGAACTACAGTGCAGCACCCTGCCCGCCCTCCAGAAGAAAAACATTGTCCTCTGGGGCTACCCAGTAACCCCAAATGAGGATCAACCTGCACCGACCTTGGCTGTACCCCAAATACATAGGCTGACCAGGGCACTAATGCCCTTTCTGACACAGCCTGAGCCTGGACCCCCTGGCCCCTCCCAGACAGCTGGCTGCACACTGAGCACATCGAGCCGCCGTGGCCTTAGGTCGTCATCTTTTCCCAACCTCGGTTTTCAGGTTTCAGAACCTAGACCTTATCTCCAATCACTGCCCAGGGTTGAAGGTGATGCAGAAATCAGAACTCCTTCCCCATGGCAAGAAACCTTGTGGTTGGCATGTTGTCCAACGTTCAGTGTAGTTGAAACCAGTGTGGCCCATGAGGCCCCGCCCATGCTCGCCGGCCACATTGGTCACAAACGCACATTGTGACCCTCAGGCTGAGCCCAGTCCTCAAGTAAGGCCACTCAGTGGCTGGATGAAGAGATAGCATATTGGGCTTGCCATGCCCCTAGGCCCCAATTTTTAACCATAGTTCGGGTTTTCCCTTCAGTCTTCCCCACGGCTTTGCTTTGGAATTCCTCTTTTGGTGGGACACCTGAGGTAACAAAACTGAAATGAGTCCTCCCATCCCACAGATTGACGAAAAGCAATTGGGAATCGGGCCAAATCCTCAGAGAGGAAGATTCGTCCATGGCCCATGAGGCCTCCCCGACATTCCAAGGCCATCGCTGATACAAAATCCAGAGACAAAAGCCTGAGCAAGCGCCTCAGACTCGCACTTTCTTCATATCCTGATGAGTTCTTCTCATGGTTTGTAGATCGGGCCCGCCATACCTACGTCCCCAAACCTAAGCTGAGTTTGTGTTTTCAGACTTCTGTCTTCAAAGTCTTGGGCCACACACCCTCCAGGCTGGGCCCCTGGAGACACACATTAGGACTGTGCCTACCAATCCATGGGAATTCTGCCCATTCCATGGTCCAAAATCGTACAAATTAGGAGAAACCTCCAAAGTCCCTGAGGCCATCCCAATAGTGTAGGTCTCCCGGAACAAACAAGGGCTGTCTGACACCAGCTGATAATCGACCTCCACCATACCATAGATGGATGTCCCCAGAGAAGAAGATTGAACCAGACAGGACCCTAGGCCATAATAGGATCCATTGCTTTGGGTTACAGGCATGTGTCCTCAAAAGCCTGATTCCAATACGAGCATAGGGGTTTTCCTGAGGCACCCATCAGAACTCATCTCGTCTCCACAAGGAAACCTGTGCATGGGAGCCATGTCCAAAGCTTAGGAGAGTACTTCAGGGTCCCGGTGCCACTGCCCCATTCCAAGGCCCTCATGGACACAAAAACACATTAGGACCCATCCTCAGGAAAGTCCATTTCAACTCAGCCACCCCGGTTGCTCCGGCAGAGCCATCAGATCTAAACTGTCTTGTTGCTAGGAGACAATTGGAATGAGAGGCGGGCTTCCCAGGCATCCATCCGCGAACGGTGCTCTGGAGTCATTCCATATGGGATGTCCTGGAGCTGTCCAACAGGTCTCAATTGTCCCGCAGAAGGAATCCTTGAAGGGGGCATCCCACAACTCCCAACGTGGGAAAACCTCAATGGCCCCGAGATTCCGCTCCCTTCATGAAGCGGCCGTCATGCACAGAAACTCCAACCTGAGCAAACGTCTGATCCTCGCCCTGACTTCAGATGCATGAGATATTGGTTCAGATCTGCAGGGGGTACCTGCCGTGCCCTCACCCTGAAACCCAAGTCTAGCTTGTCTTCTCAGACTTCCGTCCTCACACTCCTGGCCCCGAAGCCCTCAAGGTTGGCAATTCCGGACCCACAATGCAGCACTCTGCCTGCCCTCCAGGAAAAAAATTATTGCCTCATGAGCTGCCCAGGCACCTTAAATGAGGATAAACCTACACAGCACTCGACGTTACCCAAATTATATAGTCTAACCTGGGCACTAATGCACTGTCGAACACAACCTGAGCCCGGACCTCCTGACCAACACCCAGAAAGCTGACCGCACACTGAGCACATAAAAGCCGCCATGGCCTTAGGTCATCATCTCTTCCCTACCTCCGTTTTCAGGCTTCAGAACCGAGACCTTATCTCCAATCACTGCCCAGGGGTGAGTGTGATGCAGAAATCAGAACTCCTCCTTACCCATGGCAAGAACCCTTGTGGTTGGCACGTTGTCCAACGTTCAGTGTAGGAGAAACCAGCATTCACCCTGAGGCCCCGCCCATTCTTTCGTGCGACGAGGGCATACATACGCATTGTGACCCTCAGCATGAGTCCAGTCCTCTAGTAAGTCCTTTCAGTGGCTTGTCCATTAGATGTCATAATGGGCTTGACATGTCCCTAGGCCCCAATTTTTAACCAGATTTCTGATTGTCCAGTCGCCCCTCCCCAGGGCTCTACTCTGGAATCCCTCATTTGGTGGGACACCTGAGGTTAAAAAAGAAAACAACAACAACAACAACAACAACAACAACAACAACAACAACAATAAAACAGACTTCTTCCAGCCCACAGATTGACCCCAAGTCTTTGGACGGGGCCAAACCACCAGAGAGTAAGACTCGTCCATTTCCCATGAAGTCACCCAGAAATTCCACGACCATGAGTGACACGATATCCAGAGACAAAAACTTGAGCAGGAGCCTCACACTCGCCCTTTTTTCAAATCCCGAAGAGTTCTCCTCATGGTCTGTAGGTCAGTCCTGCCATACCTATGACCCGAAACATAAGCCGAGTTTGTGTTTTGAGACAACTGTCCAAACAGCCCTGGCCTACACAACCTACAGGCTCAGGCCCCTGGAGCCAAACCTGAGGACTGTACTTGCCCTCTCCAAGGGAATTGTGTGTGCCCATTCCAATGGCCACAACCCTTCTAATAGGATAAACCTCCAAAGTCCCTGATCCATCTCAATAGTGGTGGCTTCCCAGGAAAAACAGGGGCAATCTGAGCCCAACTGAGCACCTACCTGCACTCAGACCCATAGACAGATGTCTCCAGAGGTAAAAAAGGAAAGAACAGGCCCCTAGGCAATAATCAGATCCATTGCTTTGGTTTCCAGGCATCTCTCCTCAGAGGCCTGGATATCAAAACAGCATATAGCTGTTTCTTGACTCACCCATCAGAAAACATCTCATCTACACATGGGAAACTTGCACGTTGGAGCTGTGTCAAAGCCTCTGTTTAGGAGAACCCTTTAGGGCCCCAGTGCCACCGTTTCATTCCAAGGTCTCCATAGACACAAAAGCTCATTAGGACCCATCCCCAGGGGTGTCCATTTCAACTCAGCGTCCTCGGTTGCTCCCCACAGATCCAGGAGATCTAACCTGTCTTGTTGCTAGGAGACAATTGGAATGCGAGGTGGGCTACCCAGCCATCCATCCTTAGAACCCTGCTCAGAATCATTGGCCTGGACCCAAACAACAGGTCTCAATTGTCCTGCAGAAGACTCTCTGCAGTTTGCAGCTTCTCACAACTCCCATCGTGGGAAAACACCCATGGCCTCGTGATGCCCCCCCATTCATGAAGGGGCCATCAGGGACAGAAACTCCAACCTGAGCGATCGTCTGATCCTTGCCCTGACTTCAGATGCACGAGATCTCGATTCAGGTCTGTAGATTGTGCCTGCCATGACCTCACCCAGAAACCTAAGCCTAGCTTGTGTTCTCAGACTTTGGTCGTCAGACTACTGGCCCACAAGCCCTCCAGTTTGGCAATCCAGAACTACAGTGCAGCACCCTGCCCGCCCTCCAGAAGAAAAACATTGTCCTCTGGGGCTACCCAGTAACCCCAAATGAGGATCAACCTGCACCGACCTTGGCTGTACCCCAAATACATAGGCTGACCAGGGCACTAATGCCCTTTCTGACACAGCCTGAGCCTGGACCCCCTGGCCCCTCCCAGACAGCTGGCTGCACACTGAGCACATCGAGCCGCCGTGGCCTTAGGTCGTCATCTTTTCCCAACCTCGGTTTTCAGGTTTCAGAACCTAGACCTTATCTCCAATCACTGCCCAGGGTTGAAGGTGATGCAGAAATCAGAACTCCTTCCCCATGGCAAGAAACCTTGTGGTTGGCATGTTGTCCAACGTTCAGTGTAGTTGAAACCAGTGTGGCCCATGAGGCCCCGCCCATGCTCGCCGGCCACATTGGTCACAAACGCACATTGTGACCCTCAGGCTGAGCCCAGTCCTCAAGTAAGGCCACTCAGTGGCTGGATGAAGAGATAGCATATTGGGCTTGCCATGCCCCTAGGCCCCAATTTTTAACCATAGTTCGGGTTTTCCCTTCAGTCTTCCCCACGGCTTTGCTTTGGAATTCCTCTTTTGGTGGGGCACCTGAGGTAACAAAACTGAAATGAGTCCTCCCATCCCACAGATTGACGAAAAGCAATTGGGAATCGGGCCAAATCCTCAGAGAGGAAGATTCGTCCATGGCCCATGAGGCCTCCCCGACATTCCACGGCCATCGCTGATACAAAATCCAGAGACAAAAGCCTGAGCAAGCGCCTCAGACTCGCACTTTCTTCATATCCTGATGAGTTCTTCTCATGGTTTGTAGATCGGGCCCGCCATACCTACGTCCCCAAACCTAAGCTGAGTTTGTGTTCAGACTTCTGTCTTCAAAGTCTTGGGCCACACACCCTCCAGGCTGGGCCCCTGGAGACACACATTAGGACTGTGCCTACCAATCCATGGGAATTCTGCCCATTCCATGGTCCAAAATCGTACAAATTAGGAGAAACCTCCAAAGTCCCTGAGGCCATCCCAATAGTGTAGGTCTCCCGGAACAAACAAGGGCTGTCTGACACCAGCTGATAATCGACCTCCACTCATACCATAGATGGATTTCCCCAGAGAAGAAGATTGAACCAGACAGGACCCTAGGCCATAATAGGATCCATTGCTTTGGGTTACAGGCATGTGTCCTCAAAAGCCTGATTCCAATACGAGCATAGGGGTTTTCCTGAGGCACCCATCAGAACTCATCTCGTCTCCACAAGGAAACCTGTGCATGGGAGCCATGTCCAAAGCTTAGGAGAGTACTTCAGGGTCCCGGTGCCACTGCCCCATTCCAAGGCCCTCATGGACACAAAAACACATTAGGACCCATCCTCAGGAAAGTCCATTTCAACTCAGCCACCCCGGTTGCTCCGGCAGAGCCATCAGATCTAAACTGTCTTGTTGCTAGGAGACAATTGGAATGCGAGGCGGGCTTCCCAGGCATCCATCCGCGAACGGTGCTCTGGAGTCATTCCATATGGGATGTCCTGGAGCTGTCCAACAGGTCTCAATTGTCCCGCAGAAGGAATCCTTGAAGGGGGCATCCCACAACTCCCAACGTGGGAAAACCTCAATGGCCCCGAGATTCCGCTCCCTTCATGAAGCGGCCGTCATGCACAGAAACTCCAACCTGAGCCAACGTCTGATCCTCGCCCTGACTTCAGATGCATGAGATATTGGTTCAGATCTGCAGGGGGTACCTGCCGTGCCCTCACCCTGAAACCCAAGTCTAGCTTGTCTTCTCAGACTTCCGTCCTCACACTCCTGGCCCCGAAGCCCTCAAGGTTGGCAATTCCGGACCCACAATGCAGCACTCTGCCTGCCCTCTAGGAAAAAAATTATTGCCTCATGAGCTGCCCAGGCACCTTAAATGAGGATAAACCTACACAGCACTCGACGTTACCCAAATTATATAGTCTAACCTGGGCACTAATGCACTGTCGAACACAACCTGAGCCCGGACCTCCTGACCAACACCCAGAAAGCTGACCGCACACTGAGCACATAAAAGCCGCCATGGCCTTAGGTCATCATCTCTTCCCTACCTCCGTTTTCAGGCTTCAGAACTGAGACCTTATCTCCAATCACTGCCCAGGGGTGAGTGTGATGCAGAAATCAGAACTCCTCCTTACCCATGGCAAGAACCCTTGTGGTTGGCACGTTGTCCAACGTTCAGTGTAGGAGAAACCAGCATTCACCCTGAGGCCCCGCCCATTCTTTCGTGCAACGAGGGCATACATACGCATTGTGACCCTCAGCATGAGTCCAGTCCTCTAGTAAGTCCTTTCAGTGGCTTGTCCATTAGATGTCATAATGGGCTTGACATGTCCCTAGGCCCCAATTTTTAACCAGATTTCTGATTGTCCAGTCGCCCCTCCCCAGGGCTCTACTCTGGAATCCCTCATTTGGTGGGACACCTGAGGTTAAAAAAGAAAACAACAACAACAACAACAACAACAACAACAACAACAACAACAATAAAACAGACTTCTTCCAGCCCACAGATTGACCCCAAGTCTTTGGACGGGGCCAAACCACCAGAGAGTAAGACTCGTCCATTTCCCATGAAGTCACCCAGAAATTCCACGACCATGAGTGACACGATATCCAGAGACAAAAACTTGAGCAGGAGCCTCACACTCGCCCTTTTTTCAAATCCCGAAGAGTTCTCCTCATGGTCTGTAGGTCAGTCCTGCCATACCTATGACCCGAAACATAAGCCGAGTTTGTGTTTTCAGACAACTGTCCAAACAGCCCTGGCCTACACAACCTACAGGCTGAGGCCCCTGGAGCCAAACCTGAGGACTGTACTTGCCCTCTCCAAGGGAATTGTGTGTGCCCATTCCAATGGCCACAACCCTTCTAATAGGATAAACCTCCAAAGTCCCTGATCCATCTCAATAGTGGTGGCTTCCCAGGAAAAACAGGGGCAATCTGAGCCCAACTGAGCACCTACCTGCACTCAGACCCATAGACAGATGTCTCCAGAGGTAAAAAAGGAAAGAACAGGCCCCTAGGCACTAATCAGATCCATTGCTTTGGTTTCCAGGCATCTCTCCTCAGAGGCCTGGATATCAAAACAGCATATAGCTGTTTCTTGACTCACCCATCAGAAAACATCTCATCTACACATGGGAAACTTGCACGTTGGAGCTGTGTCAAAGCCTCTGTTTAGGAGAACCCTTTAGGGCCCCAGTGCCACCGTTTCATTCCAAGGTCTCCATAGACAGAAAAGCTCATTAGGACCCATCCCCAGGGGTGTCCATTTCAACTCAGCGTCCTCGGTTGCTCCCCACAGATCCAGGAGATCTAACCTGTCTTGTTGCTAGGAGAAAATTGGAATGCGAGGTGGGCTACCCAGCCATCCATCCTTAGAACCCTGCTCAGAATCATTGGCCTGGACCCAAACAACAGGTCTCAATTGTCCTGCAGAAGACTCTCTGCAGTTTGCAGCTTCTCACAACTCCCATCGTGGGAAAACACCCATGGCCTCGTGATGCCCCCCCATTCATGAAGGGGCCATCAGGGACAGAAACTCCAACCTGAGCGATCGTCTGATCCTTGCCCTGACTTCAGATGCACGAGATCTCGATTCAGGTCTGTAGATTGTGCCTGCCATGACCTCACCCAGAAACCTAAGCCTAGCTTGTGTTCTCAGACTTTGGTCGTCAGACTACTGGCCCACAAGCCCTCCAGTTTGGCAATCCAGAACTACAGTGCAGCACCCTGCCCGCCCTCCAGAAGAAAAACATTGTCCTCTGGGGCTACCCAGTAACCCCAAATGAGGATCAACCTGCACCGACCTTGGCTGTACCCCAAATACATAGGCTGACCAGGGCACTAATGCCCTTTCTGACACAGCCTGAGCCTGGACCCCCTGGCCCCTCCCAGACAGCTGGCTGCACACTGAGCACATCGAGCCGCCGTGGCCTTAGGTCGTCATCTTTTCCCAACCTCGGTTTTCAGGTTTCAGAACCTAGACCTTATCTCCAATCACTGCCCAGGGTTGAAGGTGATGCAGAAATCAGAACTCCTTCCCCATGGCAAGAAACCTTGTGGTTGGCATGTTGTCCAACGTTCAGTGTAGTTGAAACCAGTGTGGCCCATGAGGCCCCGCCCATGCTCGCCGGCCACATTGGTCACAAACGCACATTGTGACCCTCAGGCTGAGCCCAGTCCTCAAGTAAGGCCACTCAGTGGCTGGATGAAGAGATAGCATATTGGGCTTGCCATGCCCCTAGGCCCCAATTTTTAACCATAGTTCGGGTTTTCCCTTCAGTCTTCCCCACGGCTTTGCTTTGGAATTCCTCTTTTGGTGGGGCACATGAGGTAACAAAACTGAAATGAGTCCTCCCATCCCACAGATTGACGAAAAGCAATTGGGAATCGGGCCAAATCCTCAGAGAGGAAGATTCGTCCATGGCCCATGAGGCCTCCCCGACATTCCACGGCCATCGCTGATACAAAATCCAGAGACAAAAGCCTGAGCAAGCGCCTCAGACTCGCACTTTCTTCATATCCTGATGAGTTCTTCTCATGGTTTGTAGATCGGGCCCGCCATACCTACGTCCCCAAACCTAAGCTGAGTTTGTGTTTTCAGACTTCTGTCTTCAAAGTCTTGGGCCACACACCCTCCAGGCTGGGCCCCTGGAGACACACATTAGGACTGTGCCTACCAATCCATGGGAATTCTGCCCATTCCATGGTCCAAAATCGTACAAATTAGGAGAAACCTCCAAAGTCCCTGAGGCCATCCCAATAGTGTAGGTCTCCCGGAACAAACAAGGGCTGTCTGACACCAGCTGATAATCGACCTCCACTCATACCATAGATGGATGTCCCCAGAGAAGAAGATTGAACCAGACAGGACCCTAGGCCATAATAGGATCCATTGCTTTGGGTTACAGGCATGTGTCCTCAAAAGCCTGATTCCAATACGAGCATAGGGGTTTTCCTGAGGCACCCATCAGAACTCATCTCGTCTCCACAAGGAAACCTGTGCATGGGAGCCATGTCCAAAGCTTAGGAGAGTACTTCAGGGTCCCGGTGCCACTGCCCCATTCCAAGGCCCTCATGGACACAAAAACACATTAGGACCCATCCTCAGGAAAGTCCATTTCAACTCAGCCACCCCGGTTGCTCCGGCAGAGCCATCAGATCTAAACTGTCTTGTTGCTAGGAGACAATTGGAATGCGAGGCGGGCTTCCCAGGCATCCATCCGCGAACGGTGCTCTGGAGTCATTCCATATGGGATGTCCTGGAGCTGTCCAACAGGTCTCAATTGTCCCGCAGAAGGAATCCTTGAAGGGGGCATCCCACAACTCCCAACGTGGGAAAACCTCAATGGCCCCGAGATTCCGCTCCCTTCATGAAGCGGCCGTCATGCACAGAAACTCCAACCTGAGCCAACGTCTGATCCTCGCCCTGACTTCAGATGCATGAGATATTGGTTCAGATCTGCAGGGGGTACCTGCCGTGCCCTCACCCTGAAACCCAAGTCTAGCTTGTCTTCTCAGACTTCCGTCCTCACACTCCTGGCCCCGAAGCCCTCAAGGTTGGCAATTCCGGACCCACAATGCAGCACTCTGCCTGCCCTCTAGGAAAAAAATTATTGCCTCATGAGCTGCCCAGGCACCTTAAATGAGGATAAACCTACACAGCACTCGACGTTACCCAAATTATATAGTCTAACCTGGGCACTAATGCACTGTCGAACACAACCTGAGCCCGGACCTCCTGACCAACACCCAGAAAGCTGACCGCACACTGAGCACATAAAAGCCGCCATGGCCTTAGGTCATCATCTCTTCCCTACCTCCGTTTTCAGGCTTCAGAACCGAGACCTTATCTCCAATCACTGCCCAGGGGTGAGTGTGATGCAGAAATCAGAACTCCTCCTTACCCATGGCAAGAACCCTTGTGGTTGGCACGTTGTCCAACGTTCAGTATAGGAGAAACCAGCATTCACCCTGAGGCCCCGCCCATTCTTTCGTGCGACGAGGGCATACATACGCATTGTGACCCTCAGCATGAGTCCAGTCCTCTAGTAAGTCCTCTCAGTGGCTTGTCCATTAGATGTCATAATGGGCTTGACATGTCCCTAGGCCCCAATTTTTAACCAGATTTCTGATTGTCCAGTCGCCCCTCCCCAGGGCTCTACTCTGGAATCCCTCATTTGGTGGGACACCTGAGGTTAAAAAAGAAAACAACAACAACAACAACAACAACAACAACAACAATAAAACAGACTTCTTCCAGCCCACAGATTGACCCCAAGTCTTTGGACGGGGCCAAACCACCAGAGAGTAAGACTCGTCCATTTCCCATGAAGTCACCCAGAAATTCCACGACCATGAGTGACACGATATCCAGAGACAAAAACTTGAGCAGGAGCCTCACACTCGCCCTTTTTTCAAATCCCGAAGAGTTCTCCTCATGGTCTGTAGGTCAGTCCTGCCATACCTATGACCCGAAACATAAGCCGAGTTTGTGTTTTGAGACAACTGTCCAAACAGCCCTGGCCTACACAACCTACAGGCTCAGGCCCCTGGAGCCAAACCTGAGGACTGTACTTGCCCTCTCCAAGGGAATTGTGTGTGCCCATTCCAATGGCCACAACCCTTCTAATAGGATAAACCTCCAAAGTCCCTGATCCAATTCAATAGTGGTGGCTTCCCAGGAAAAACAGGGGCAATCTGAGCCCAACTGAGCACCTACCTGCACTCAGACCCATAGACAGATGTCTCCAGAGGTAAAAAAGGAAAGAACAGGCCCCTAGGCACTAATCAGATCCATTGCTTTGGTTTCCAGGCATCTCTCCTCAGAGGCCTGGATATCAAAACAGCATATAGCTGTTTCTTGACTCACCCATCAGAAAACATCTCATCTACACATGGGAAACTTGCACGTTGGAGCTGTGTCAAAGCCTCTGTTTAGGAGAACCCTTTAGGGCCCCAGTGCCACCGCTTCATTCCAAGGTCTCCATAGACACAAAAGCTCATTAGGACCCATCCCCAGGGGTGTCCATTTCAACTCAGCGTCCTCGGTTGCTCCCCACAGATCCAGGAGATCTAACCTGTCTTGTTGCTAGGAGACAATTGGAATGCGAGGTGGGCTACCCAGCCATCCATCCTTAGAACCCTGCTCAGAATCATTGGCCTGGACCCAAACAACAGGTCTCAATTGTCCTGCAGAAGACTCTCTGCAGTTTGGAGCTTCTCACAACTCCCATCGTGGGAAAACCCCCATGGCCTCGTGATGCCCCCCCATTCATGAAGGGGCCATCAGGGACAGAAACTCCAACCTGAGCGATCGTCTGATCCTTGCCCTGACTTCAGATGCACGAGATCTCGATTCAGGTCTGTAGATTGTGCCTGCCATGGCCTCACCCAGAAACTTAAGCCTAGCTTGTGTTCTCAGACTTTGGTCGTCAGACTACTGGCCCACAAGCCCTCCAGTTTGGCAATCCAGAACTACAATGCAGCACCCTGCCCGCGCTCCAGAAGAAAAACATTGTCCTCTGGGGCTACCCAGTAACCCCAAATGAGGATCAACCTGCACCGACCTTGGCTGTACCCCAAATACATAGGCTGACCAGGGCACTAATGCCCTTTCTGACACAGCCTGAGCCTGGACCCCCTGGCCCCTCCCAGACAGCTGGCCGCACACTGAGCACATCGAGCCACCGTGGCCTTAGGTCGTCATCTTTTCCCAAACTCAGTTTTCAGGGTTCAGAACCTAGACCTTATCTCCAATCACTGCCCAGGGTTGAAGGTGATGCAGAAATCAGAACTCCTTCCCCATGGCAAGAAACCTTGTGGTTGGCATGTTGTCCAACGTTCAGTTTAGTTGAAACCAGTGTGGCCCATGAGGCCCCGCCCATGCTCGCCGGCCACATTGGTCACAAACGCACATTGTGACCCTCAGGCTGAGCCCAGTCCTCAAGTAAGGCCACAAAGTGGTTGGATGAAGAGATAGCATATTGGGCTTGCCATGCCCCTAGGCCCCAATTTTTAACCATAGTTCGGGTTTTCCCTTCAGTCTTCCCCACGGCTTTGCTTTGGAATTCCTCTTTTGGTGGGACACCTGAGGTAACAAAACTGAAATGAGTCCTCCCATCCCACAGATTGACGAAAAGCAATTGGGAATCGGGCCAAATCCTCAGAGAGGAAGATTCGTCCATGGCCCATGAGGCCTCCCCGACATTCCACGGCCATCGCTGATTCAAAATCCAGAGACAAAAGCCTGAGCAAGCGCCTCAGACTCGCACTTTCTTCATATCCTGATGAGTTCTTCTCATGGTTTGTAGATCCGGCCTGCCATACCTACGTCCCCAAACCTAAGCTGAGTTTGTGTTTTCAGACTTCTGTCTTCAAAGTCTTGGGCCACACACCCTCCAGGCTGGGCCCCTGGAGACACACATTAGGACTGTGCCTACCAATCCATGGGAATTCTGCCCATTCCATGGTCCAAAATCGTACAAATTAGGAGAAACCTCAAAGTCCCTGAGGCCATTCCAATAGTGTAGGTCGCCCGGAACAAACAAGGGCTGTCTGACACCAGCTGATAATCGACCTCCACTCATACCATAGATGGATGTCCCCAGAGAAGAAGATTGAACCAGACAGGACCCTAGGCCATAATAGGATCCATTGCTTTGGGTTACAGGCATGTGTCCTCAAAAGCCTGATTCCAATACGAGCATAGGGGTTTTCCTGAGGCACCCATCAGAACTCATCTCGTCTCCACAAGGAAACCTGTGCATGGGAGCCATGTCCAAAGCTTAGGAGAGTACTTCAGGGTCCCGGTGCCACTGCCCCATTCCAAGGCCCTCATGGACACAAAAACACATTAGGACCCATCCTCAGGAAAGTCCATTTCAACTCAGCCACCCCGGTTGCTCCGGCAGAGCCATCAGATCTAAACTGTCTTGTTGCTAGGAGACAATTGGAATGCGAGGCGGGCTTCCCAGGCATCCATCTGCGAACGGTGCTCTGGAGTCATTCCATATGGGATGTCCTGGAGCTGTCCAACAGGTCTCAATTGTCCCGCAGAAGGAATCCTTGAAGGGGGCATCCCACAACTCCCAACGTGGGAAAACCTCAATGGCCCCGAGATTCCGCTCCCTTCATGAAGCGGCCGTCATGCACAGAAACTCCAACCTGAGCCAACGTCTGATCCTCGCCCTGACTTCAGATGCATGAGATATTGGTTCAGATCTGCAGGGGGTACCTGCCGTGCCCTCACCCTGAAACCCAAGTCTAGCTTGTCTTCTCAGACTTCCGTCCTCACACTCCTGGCCCCGAAGCCCTCAAGGTTGGCAATTCCGGACCCACAATGCAGCACTCTGCCTGCCCTCTAGGAAAAAAATTATTGCCTCATGAGCTGCCCAGGCACCTTAAATGAGGATAAACCTACACAGCACTCGACGTTACCCAAATTATATAGTCTAACCTGGGCACTAATGCACTGTCGAACACAACCTGAGCCCGGACCTCCTGACCAACACCCAGAAAGCTGACCGCACACTGAGCACATAAAAGCCGCCATGGCCTTAGGTCATCATCTCTTCCCTACCTCCGTTTTCAGGCTTCAGAACCGAGACCTTATCTCCAATCACTGCCCAGGGGTGAGTGTGATGCAGAAATCAGAACTTCTCCTTACCCATGGCAAGAACCCTTGTGGTTGGCACGTTGTCCAACGTTCAGTATAGGAGAAACCAGCATTCACCCTGAGGCCCCGCCCATTCTTTCGTGCGACGAGGGCATACATACGCATTGTGACCCTCAGCATGAGTCCAGTCCTCTAGTAATGCCTCTCAGTGGCTTGTCCATTAGATGTCATAATGGGCTTGACATGTCCCTAGGCCCCAATTTTTAACCAGATTTCTGATTGTCCAGTCGCCCCTCCCCAGGGCTCTACTCTGGAATCCCTCATTTGGTGGGACACCTGAGGTTAAAAAAGAAAACAACAACAACAACAACAACAACAACAACAACAACAATAAAACAGACTTCTTCCTGCCCACAGATTGACCCCAAGTCTTTGGACGGGGCCAAACCACCAGAGAGTAAGACTCGTCCATTTCCCATGAAGTCACCCAGAAATTCCACGACCATGAGTGACACGATATCCAGAGACAAAAACTTGAGCAGGAGCCTCACACTCGCCCTTTTTTCAAATCCCGAAGAGTTCTCCTCATGGTCTGTAGGTCAGTCCTGCCATACCTATGACCCGAAACATAAGCCGAGTTTGTGTTTTCAGACAACTGTCCAAACAGCCCTGGCCTACACAACCTACAGGCTCAGGCCCCTGGAGCCAAACCTGAGGACTGTACTTGCCCTCTCCAAGGGAATTGTGTGTGCCCATTCCAATGGCCACAACCCTTCTAATAGGATAAACCTCCAAAGTCCCTGATCCATCTCAATAGTGGTGGCTTCCCAGGAAAAACAGGGGCAATCTGAGCCCAACTGAGCACCTACCTGCACTCAGACCCATAGACAGATGTCTCCAGAGGTAAAAAAGGAAAGAACAGGCCCCTAGGCACTAATCAGATCCATTGCTTTGGTTTCCAGGCATCTCTCCTCAGAGGCCTGGATATCAAAACAGCATATAGCTGTTTCTTGACTCACCCATCAGAAAACATCTCATCTACACATGGGAAACTTGCACGTTGGAGCTGTGTCAAAGCCTCTGTTTAGGAGAACCCTTTAGGGCCCCAGTGCCACCGCTTCATTCCAAGGTCTCCATAGACACAAAAGCTCATTAGGACCCATCCCCAGGGGTGTCCATTTCAACTCAGCGTCCTCGGTTGCTCCCCACAGATCCAGGAGATCTAACCTGTCTTGTTGCTAGGAGACAATTGGAATGCGAGGTGGGCTACCCAGCCATCCATCCTTAGAACCCTGCTCAGAATCATTGGCCTGGACCCAAACAACAGGTCTCAATTGTCCTGCAGAAGACTCTCTGCAGTTTGCAGCTTCTCACAACTCCCATCGTGGGAAAACACCCATGGCCTCGTGATACCCCCCCATTCATGAAGGGGCCATCAGGGACAGAAACTCCAACCTGAGCGATCGTCAGATCCTCGCCCTGACTTCAGATGCACGAGATCTCGATTCAGGTCTGTAGATTGTGCCTTCCATGGCCTCACCCAGAAACCTAAGCCTAGCTTGTGTTCTCAGACTTTGGTCGTGAGACTACTGGCCCACAAGCCCTCCAGTTTCGCAATCCAGATCTACAATGCAGCACCATGCCCGCCCACCAGAATAAAAACATTGTCCTCTGGGGCTACCCAGTAACCCCAAATGAGGATCAACCTGCACCGACCTTGGCTGTACCCCAAATACATAGGCTGACCAGGGCACTAATGCCCTTTCTGACACAGCCTGAGCCTGGACCCCCTGGCCCCTCCCAGACAGCTGGCCGCACACTGAGCACATCGAGCCGCCGTGGCCTTAGGTCGTCATCTTTTCCCAACCTCGGTTTTCAGGTTTCAGAACCTAGACCTTATCTCCAATCACTGCCCAGGGTTGAAGGTGATGCAGAAATCAGAACTCCTTCCCCATGGCAAGAAACCTTGTGGTTGGCATGTTGTCCAACGTTCAGTGTAGTTGAAACCAGTGTGGCCCATGAGGCCCCGCCCATGCTCGCCGGCCACATTGGTCACAAACGCACATTGTGACCCTCAGGCTGAGCCCAGTCCTCAAGTAAGGCCACTCAGTGGCTGGATGAAGAGATAGCATATTGGGCTTGCCATGCCCCTAGGCCCCAATTTTTAACCATAGTTCGGGTTTTCCCTTCAGTCTTCCCCACGGCTTTGCTTTGGAATTCCTCTTTTGGTGGGACACCTGAGGTAACAAAACTGAAATGAGTCTTCCCATCCCACAGATTGACGAAAAGCAATTGGGAATCGGGCCAAATCCTCAGAGAGGAAGATTCGTCCATGGCCCATGAGGCCTCCCCGACATTCCACGGCCATCGCTGATACAAAATCCAGAGACAAAAGCCTGAGCAAGCGCCTCAGACTCGCACTTTCTTCATATCCTGATGAGTTCTTCTCATGGTTTGTAGATCGGGCCTGCCATACCTACGTCCCCAAACCTAAGCTGAGTTTGTGTTTTCAGACTTCTGTCTTCAAAGTCTTGGGCCACACACCCTCCAGGCTGGGCCCCTGGAGACACACATTAGGACTGTGCCTACCAATCCATGGGAATTCTGCCCATTCCATGGTCCAAAATCGTACAAATTAGGAGAAACCTCCAAAGTCCCTGAGGCCATCCCAATAGTGTAGGTCTCCCGGAACAAACAAGGGCTGTCTGACACCAGCTGATAATCGACCTCCACTCATACCATAGATGGATGTCCCCAGAGAAGAAGATTGAACCAGACAGGACCCTAGGCCATAATAGGATCCATTGCTTTGGGTTACAGGCATGTGTCCTCAAAAGCCTGATTCCAATACGAGCATAGGGGTTTTCCTGAGGCACCCATCAGAACTCATCTCGTCTCCACAAGAAAACCTGTGCATGGGAGCCATGTCCAAAGCTTAGGAGAGTACTTCAGGGTCCCGGTGCCACTGCCCCATTCCAAGGCCCTCATGGACACAAAAACACATTAGGACCCATCCTCAGGAAAGTCCATTTCAACTCAGCCACCCCGGTTGCTCCGGCAGAGCCATCAGATCTAAACTGTCTTGTTGCTAGGAGACAATTGGAATGCGAGGCGGGCTTCCCAGGCATCCATCCGCGAACGGTGCTCTGGAGTCATTCCATATGGGATGTCCTGGAGCTGTCCAACAGGTCTCAATTGTCCCGCAGAAGGAATCCTTGAAGGGGGCATCCCACAACTCCCAACGTGGGAAAACCTCAATGGCCCCGAGATTCCGCTCCCTTCATGAAGCGGCCGTCATGCTCAGAAATTCCAAACTGAGCCAACGTCTGATCCTCGCCCTGACTTCAGATGCATGAGATATTGGTTCAGATCTGAAGGGGGTACCTGCCGTGCCCTCACCCTGAAACCCAAGTCTAGCTTGTCTTCTCAGACTTCCGTCCTCACACTCCTGGCCCCGAAGCCCTCAAGGTTGGCAATTCCGGACCCACAATGCAGCACTCTGCCTGCCCTCAAGGAAAAAAATTATTGCCTCATGAGCTGCCCAGGCACCTTAAATGAGGATAAACCTACACAGCACTCGACGTTACCCAAATTATATAGTTTAACCTGGGCACTAATGCACTGTCGAACACAACCTGAGCCTGGACCTCCTGACCAACACCCAGAAACCTGACCGCACACTGAGCACATAAAAGCCGCCATGGCCTTAGGTCATCATCTCTAACCCTACCTCCGTTTTCAGGCTTCAGAACCGAGACCTTATCTCCAATCACTGCCCAGGGGTGAGTGTGATGCAGAAATCAGAACTCCTCCTTACCCATGGCAAGAACCCTTGTGGTTGGCACGTTGTCCAATGTTCAGTGTAGGAGAAACCAGCATTCACCCTGAGGCCCCGCCCATTCTTGCCTGCGAGGAGGGCATACATATGCATTGTGACCCTCAGCATGACTCCAGTCCTCTAGTAAGTCCTCTCAGTGGCTGGACCATTAGATGTCATAATGGGCTTGACATGTCCCTAGGCCCCAATTTTTAACCAGATTTCTGATTGTCCAGTCGCCCCTCCCCAGGGCTCTACTCTGGAATCCCTCATTTGGTGGGACACCTGAGGTTAAAAAAGAAAACAACAACAACAACAACAACAACAACAACAACAACAACAACAAAACAGACTTCTTCCTGCCCACAGATTGACCCCAAGTCTTTGGACGAGGCCAAACCACCAGAGAGTAAGACTCGTCCATTTCCCATGAAGTCACCCAGAAATTCCACGACCATGAGTGACACGATATCCAGAGACAAAAACTTGAGCAGGAGCCTCACACTCGCCCTTTTTTCAAATCCCGAAGAGTTCTCCTCATGGTCTGTAGGTCAGTCCTGCCATACCTATGACCCGAAACATAAGCCGAGTTTGTGTTTTCAGACAACTGTCCAAACAGCCCTGGCCTACACAACCTACAGGCTCAGGCCCCTGGAGCCAAACCTGAGGACTGTACTTGCCCTCTCCAAGGGAATTGTGTGTGCCCATTCCAATGGCCACAACCCTTCTAATAGGATAAACCTCCAAAGTCCCTGATCCATCTCAATAGTGGTGGCTTCCCAGGAAAAACAGGGGCAATCTGAGCCCAACTGAGCACCTACCTGCACTCAGACCCATAGACAGATGTCTCCAGAGGTAAAAAAGGAAAGAACAGGCCCCTAGGCACTAATCAGATCCATTGCTTTGGTTTCCAGGCATCTCTCCTCAGAGGCCTGGATATCAAAACAGCATATAGCTGTTTCTTGACTCACCCATCAGAAAACATCTCATCTACACATGGGAAACTTGCACGTTGGAGCTGTGTCAAAGCCTCTGTTTAGGAGAACCCTTTAGGGCCCCAGTGCCACCGCTTCATTCCAAGGTCTCCATAGACACAAAAGCTCATTAGGACCCATCCCCAGGGGTGTCCATTTCAACTCAGCGTCCTCGGTTGCTCCCCACAGATCCAGGAGATCTAACCTGTCTTGTTGCTAGGAGACAATTGGAATGCGAGGTGGGCTACCCAGCCATCCATCCTTAGAACCCTGCTCAGAATCATTGGCCTGGACCCAAACAACAGGTCTCAATTGTCCTGCAGAAGACTCTCTGCAGTTTGGAGCTTCTCACAACTCCCATCGTGGGAAAACCCCCATGGCCTCGTGATGCCCCCCCATTCATGAAGGGGCAATCAGGGACTGAAACTCCAACCTGAGCGATCGTCTGATCCTTGCCCTGACTTCAGATGCACGAGATCTCGATTCAGGTCTGTAGATTGTGCCTGCCATGGCCTCACCCAGAAACTTAAGCCTAGCTTGTGTTCTCAGACTTTGGTCGTCAGAATACTGGCCCACAAGCCCTCCAGTTTGGCAATCCAGAACTACAATGCAGCACCCTGCCCGCCCTCCAGAAGAAAAACATTGTCCTCTGGGGCTACCCAGTAACCCCAAATGAGGATCAACCTGCACCGACCTTGGCTGTACCCCAAATACATAGGCTGACCAGGGCACTAATGCCCTTTCTGACACAGCCTGAGCCTGGACCCCCTGGCCCCTCCCAGACAGCTGGCCGCACACTGAGCACATCGAGCCACCGTGGCCTTAGGTCGTCATCTTTTCCCAAACTCAGTTTTCAGGTTTCAGAACCTAGACCTTATCTCCAATCACTGCCCAGGGTTGAAGGTGATGCAGAAATCAGAACTCCTTCCCCATGGCAAGAAACCTTGTGGTTGGCATGTTGTCCAACGTTCAGTTTAGTTGAAACCAGTGTGGCCCATGAGGCCCCGCCCATGCTCGCCGGCCACATTGGTCACAAACGCACATTGTGACCCTCAGGCTGAGCCCAGTCCTCAAGTAAGGCCACTCAGTGGTTGGATGAAGAGATAGCATATTGGGCTTGCCATGCCCCTAGGCCCCAATTTTTAACCATAGTTCGGGTTGTCCCTTCAGTCTTCCCCACGGCTTTGCTTTGGAATTCCTCTTTTGGTGGGACACCTGAGGTAACAAAACTGAAATGAGTCCTCCCATCCCACAGATTGACGAAAAGCAATTGGGAATCGGGCCAAATCCTCAGAGAGGAAGATTCGTCCATGGCCCATGAGGCCTCCCCGACATTCCACGGCCATCGCTGATTCAAAATCCAGAGACAAAAGCCTGAGCAAGCGCCTCAGACTCGCACTTTCTTCATATCCTGATGAGTTCTTCTCATGGTTTGTAGATCGGGCCTGCCATACCTACGTCCCCAAACCTAAGCTGAGTTTGTGTTTTCAGACTTCTGTCTTCAAAGTCTTGGGCCACACACCCTCCAGGCTGGGCCCCTGGAGACACACATTAGGACTGTGCCTACCAATCCATGGGAATTCTGCCCATTCCATGGTCCAAAATCGTACAAATTAGGAGAAACCTCAAAGTCCCTGAGGCCATTCCAATAGTGTAGGTCGCCCGGAACAAACAAGGGCTGTCTGACACCAGCTGATAATCGACCTCCACTCATACCATAGATGGATGTCCCCAGAGAAGAAGATTGAACCAGACAGGACCCTAGGCCATAATAGGATCCATTGCTTTGGGTTACAGGCATGTGTCCTCAAAAGCCTGATTCCAATACGAGCATAGGGGTTTTCCTGAGGCACCCATCAGAACTCATCTCGTCTCCACAAGGAAACCTGTGCATGGGAGCCATGTCCAAAGCTTAGGAGAGTACTTCAGGGTCCCGGTGCCACTGCCCCATTCCAAGGCCCTCATGGACACAAAAACACATTAGGACCCATCCTCAGGAAAGTCCATTTCAACTCAGCCACCCCGGTTGCTCCGGCAGAGCCATCAGATCTAAACTGTCTTGTTGCTAGGAGACAATTGGAATGCGAGGCGGGCTTCCCAGGCATCCATCCGCGAACGGTGCTCTGGAGTCATTCCATATGGGATGTCCTGGAGCTGTCCAACAGGTCTCAATTGTCCCGCAGAAGGAATCCTTGAAGGGGGCATCCCACAACTCCCAACGTGGGAAAACCTCAATGGCCCCGAGATTCCGCTCCCTTCATGAAGCGGCCGTCATGCACAGAAACTCCAACCTGAGCCAACGTCTGATCCTCGCCCTGACTTCAGATGCATGAGATATTGGTTCAGATCTGCAGGGGGTACCTGCCGTGCCCTCACCCTGAAACCCAAGTCTAGCTTGTCTTCTCAGACTTCCGTCCTCACACTCCTGGCCCCGAAGCCCTCAAGGTTGGCAATTCCGGACCCACAATGCAGCACTCTGCCTGCCCTCTAGGAAAAAAATTATTGCCTCATGAGCTGCCCAGGCACCTTAAATGAGGATAAACCTACACAGCACTCGACGTTACCCAAATTATATAGTCTAACCTGGGCACTAATGCACTGTCGAACACAACCTGAGCCCGGACCTCCTGACCAACACCCAGAAAGCTGACCGCACACTGAGCACATAAAAGCCGCCATGGCCTTAGGTCATCATCTCTTCCCTACCTCCGTTTTCAGGCTTCAGAACCGAGACCTTATCTCCAATCACTGCCCAGGGGTGAGTGTGATGCAGAAATCAGAACTTCTCCTTACCCATGGCAAGAACCCTTGTGGTTGGCACGTTGTCCAACGTTCAGTATAGGAGAAACAAGCATTCACCCTGAGGCCCCGCCCATTCTTTAGTGCGACGAGGGCATACATACGCATTGTGACCCTCAGCATGAGTCCAGTCCTCTAGTAAGTCCTCTCAGTGGCTTGTCCATTAGATGTCATAATGGGCTTGACATGTCCCTAGGCCCCAATTTTTAACCAGATTTCTGATTGTCCAGTCGCCCCTCCCCAGGGCTCTACTCTGGAATCCCTCATTTGGTGGGACACCTGAGGTTAAAAAAGAAAACAACAACAACAACAACAACAACAACAACAACAACAACAACAACAATAAAACAGACTTCTTCCTGCCCACAGATTGACCCCAAGTCTTTGGACGGGGCCAAACCACCAGAGAGTAAGACTCGTCCATTTCCCATGAAGTCACCCAGAAATTCCACGACCATGAGTGACACGATATCCAGAGACAAAAACTTGAGCAGGAGCCTCACACTCGCCCTTTTTTCAAATCCCGAAGAGTTCTCCTCATGGTCTGTAGGTCAGTCCTGCCATACCTATGACCCGAAACATAAGCCGAGTTTGTGTTTTCAGACAACTGTCCAAACAGCCCTGGCCTACACAACCTACAGGCTCAGGCCCCTGGAGCCAAACCTGAGGACTGTACTTGCCCTCTCCAAGGGAATTGTGTGTGCCCATTCCAATGGCCACAACCCTTCTAATAGGATAAACCTCCAAAGTCCCTGATCCATCTCAATAGTGGTGGCTTCCCAGGAAAAACAGGGGCAATCTGAGCCCAACTGAGCACCTACCTGCACTCAGACCCATAGACAGATGTCTCCAGAGGTAAAAAAGGAAAGAGCAGGCCCCTAGGCACTAATCAGATCCATTGCTTTGGTTTCCAGGCATCTCTCCTCAGAGGCCTGGATATCAAAACAGCATATAGCTGTTTCTTGACTCACCCATCAGAAAACATCTCATCTACACATGGGAAACTTGCACGTTGGAGCTGTGTCAAAGCCTCTGTTTAGGAGAACCCTTTAGGGCCCCAGTGCCACCGCTTCATTCCAAGGTCTCCATAGACACAAAAGCTCATTAGGACCCATCCCCAGGGGTGTCCATTTCAACTCAGCGTCCTCGGTTGCTCCCCACAGATCCAGGAGATCTAACCTGTCTTGTTGCTAGGAGACAATTGGAATGCGAGGTGGGCTACCCAGCCATCCATCCTTAGAACCCTGCTCAGAATCATTGGCCTGGACCCAAACAACAGGACTCAATTGTCCTGCAGAAGACTCTCTGCAGTTTGGAGCTTCTCACAACTCCCATCGTGGGAAAACACCCATGGCCTCGTGATACCCCCCCATTCATGAAGGGGCCATCAGGGACAGAAACTCCAACCTGAGCGATCGTCAGATCCTCGCCCTGACTTCAGATGCACGAGATCTCGATTCAGGTCTGTAGATTGTGCCTGCCATGGCCTCACCCAGAAACCTAAGCCTAGCTTGTGTTCTCAGACTTTGGTCGTGAGACTACTGGCCCACAAGCCCTCCAGTTTCGCAATCCAGATCTACAATGCAGCACCATGCCCGCCCACCAGAATAAAAACATTGTCCTCTGGGGCTACCCAGTAACCCCAAATGAGGATCAACCTGCACCGACCTTGGCTGTACCCCAAATACATAGGCTGACCAGGGCACTAATGCCCTTTCTGACACAGCCTGAGCCTGGACCCCCTGGCCCCTCCCAGACAGCTGGCTGCACACTGAGCACATCGAGCCGCCGTGTCCTTAGGTTGTCATCTTTTCCCAACCTCGGTTTTCAGGTTTCAGAACCTAGACCTTATCTCCAATCACTGCCCAGGGTTGAAGGTGATGCAGAAATCAGAACTCCTTCCCCATGGCAAGAAACCTTGTGGTTGGCATGTTGTCCAACGTTCAGTGTAGTTGAAACCAGTGTGGCCCATGAGGCCCCGCCCATGCTCGCCGGCCACATTGGTCACAAACGCACATTGTGACCCTCAGGCTGAGCCCAGTCCTCAAGTAAGGCCACTCAGTGGCTGGATGAAGAGATAGCATATTGGGCTTGCCATGCCCCTAGGCCCCAATTTTTAACCATAGTTCGGGTTTTCCCTTCAGTCTTCCCCACGGCTTTGCTTTGGAATTCCTCTTTTGGTGGGACACCTGAGGTAACAAAACTGAAATGAGTCCTCCCATCCCACAGATTGACGAAAAGCAATTGGGAATCGGGCCAAATCCTCAGAGAGGAAGATTCGTCCATGGCCCATGAGGCCTCCCCGACATTCCACGGCCATCGCTGATACAAAATCCAGAGACAAAAGCCTGAGCAAGCGCCTCAGACTCGCACTTTCTTCATATCCTGATGAGTTCTTCTCATGGTTTGTAGATCCGGCCTGCCATACCTACGTCCCCAAACCTAAGCTGAGTTTGTGTTTTCAGACTTCTGTCTTCAAAGTCTTGGGCCACACACCCTCCAGGCTGGGCCCCTGGAGACACACATTAGGACTGTGCCTACCAATCCATGGGAATTCTGCCCATTCCATGGTCCAAAATCGTACAAATTAGGAGAAACCTCCAAAGTCCCTGAGGCCATCCCAATAGTGTAGGTCGCCCGGAACAAACAAGGGCTGTCTGACACCAGCTGATAATCGACCTCCACTCATACCATAGATGGATGTCCCCAGAGAAGAAGATTGAACCAGACAGGACCCTAGGCCATAATAGGATCCATTGCTTTGGGTTACAGGCATGTGTCCTCAAAAGCCTGATTCCAATACGAGCATAGGGGTTTTCCTGAGGCACCCATCAGAACTCATCTCGTCTCCACAAGGAAACCTGTGCATGGGAGCCATGTCCAAAGCTTAGGAGAGTACTTCAGGGTCCCGGTGCCACTGCCCCATTCCAAGGCCCTCATGGACACAAAAACACATTAGGACCCATCCTCAGGAAAGTCCATTTCAACTCAGCCACCCCGGTTGCTCCGGCAGAGCCATCAGATCTAAACTGTCTTGTTGCTAGGAGACAATTGGAATGCGAGGCGGGCTTCCCAGGCATCCATCCGCGAACGGTGCTCTGGAGTCATTCCATATGGGATGTCCTGGAGCTGTCCAACAGGTCTCAATTGTCCCGCAGAAGGAATCCTTGAAGGGGGCATCCCACAACTCCCAACGTGGGAAAACCTCAATGGCCCCGAGATTCCGCTCCCTTCATGAAGCGGCCGTCATGCACAGAAACTCCAACCTGAGCCAACGTCTGATCCTCGCCCTGACTTCAGATGCATGAGATATTGGTTCAGATCTGCAGGGGGTACCTGCCGTGCCCTCACCCTGAAACCCAAGTCTAGCTTGTCTTCTCAGACTTCCGTCCTCACACTCCTGGCCCCGAAGCCCTCAAGGTTGGCAATTCCGGACCCACAATGCAGCACTCTGCCTGCCCTCTAGGAAAAAAATTATTGCCTCATGAGCTGCCCAGGCACCTTAAATGAGGATAAACCTACACAGCACTCGACGTTACCCAAATTATATAGTCTAACCTGGGCACTAATGCACTGTCGAACACAACCTGAGCCCGGACCTCCTGACCAACACCCAGAAAGCTGACCGCACACTGAGCACATAAAAGCCGCCATGGCCTTAGGTCATCATCTCTTCCCTACCTCCGTTTTCAGGCTTCAGAACCGAGACCTTATCTCCAATCACTGCCCAGGGGTGAGTGTGATGCAGAAATCAGAACTCCTCCTTACCCATGGCAAGAACCCTTGTGGTTGGCACGTTGTCCAACGTTCAGTATAGGAGAAACCAGCATTCACCCTGAGGCCCCGCCCATTCTTTCGTGCGACGAGGGCATACATACGCATTGTGACCCTCAGCATGAGTCCAGTCCTCTAGTAAGTCCTCTCAGTGGCTTGTCCATTAGATGTCATAATGGGCTTGACATGTCCCTAGGCCCCAATTTTTAACCAGATTTCTGATTGTCCAGTCGCCGCTCCCCAGGGCTCTACTCTGGAATCCCTCATTTGGTGGGACACCTGAGGTTAAAAAAGAAAACAACAACAACAACAACAACAACAACAACAACAACAACAATAAAACAGACTTCTTCCAGCCCACAGATTGACCCCAAGTCTTTGGACGGGGCCAAACCACCAGAGAGTAAGACTCGTCCATTTCCCATGAAGTCACCCAGAAATTCCACGACCATGAGTGACACGATATCCAGAGACAAAAACTTGAGCAGGAGCCTCACACTCGCCCTTTTTTCAAATCCCGACGAGTTCTCCTCATGGTCTGTAGGTCAGTCCTGCCATACCTATGACCCGAAACATAAGCCGAGTTTGTGTTTTCAGACAACTGTCCAAACAGCCCTGGCCTACACAACCTACAGGCTCAGGCCCCTGGAGCCAAACCTGAGGACTGTACTTGCCCTCTCCAAGGGAATTGTGTGTGCCCATTCCAATGGCCACAACCCTTCTAATAGGATAAACCTCCAAAGTCCCTGATCCATCTCAATAGTGGTGGCTTCCCAGGAAAAACAGGGGCAATCTGAGCCCAACTGAGCACCTACCTGCACTCAGACCCATAGACAGATGTCTCCAGAGGTAAAAAAAGAAAGAACAGGCCCCTAGGCACTAATCAGATCCATTGCTTTGGTTTCCAGGCATCTCTCCTCAGAGGCCTGGATATCAAAACAGCATATAGCTGTTTCTTGACTCACCCATCAGAAAACATCTCATCTACACATGGGAAACTTGCACGTTGGAGCTGTGTCAAAGCCTCTGTTTAGGAGAACCCTTTAGGGCCCCAGTGCCACCGCTTCATTCCAAGGTCTCCATAGACAAAAAAGCTCATTAGGACCCATCCCCAGGGGTGTCCATTTCAACTCAGCGTCCTCGGTTGCTCCCCACAGATCCAGGAGATCTAACCTGTCTTGTTGCTAGGAGACAATTGGAATGCGAGGTGGGCTACCCAGCCATCCATCCTTAGAACCCTGCTCAGAATCATTGGCCTGGACCCAAACAACAGGTCTCAATTGTCCTGCAGAAGACTCTCTGCAGTTTGGAGCTTCTCACAACTCCCATCGTGGGAAAACACCCATGGCCTCGTGATACCCCCCCATTCATGAAGGGGCCATCAGGGACAGAAACTCCAACCTGAGCGATCGTCAGATCCTCGCCCTGACTTCTGATGCACGAGATCTCGATTCAGGTCTGTAGATTGTGCCTGCCATGGCCTCACCCAGAAACCTAAGCCTAGCTTGTGTTCTCAGACTTTGGTCGTGAGACTACTGGCCCACAAGCCCTCCAGTTTCGCAATCCAGATCTACAATGAAGCACCATGCCCGCCCACCAGAATAAAAACATTGTCCTCTGGGGCTACCCAGTAACCCCAAATGAGGATCAACCTGCCCCGACCTTGGCTGTACCACAAATACATAGGCTGACCAGGGCACTAATGCCCTTTCTGACACAGCCTGAGCCTGGACCCCCTGGCCCCTCCCAGACAGCTGGCTGCACACTGAGCACATCGAGCCGCCGTGGCCTTAGGTCGTCATCTTTTCCCAACCTCGGTTTTCAGGTTTCAGAACCTAGACCTTATCTCCAATCACTGCCCAGGGTTGAAGGTGATGCAGAAATCAGAACTCCTTCCCCATGGCAAGAAACCTTGTGGTTGGCATGTTGTCCAACGTTCAGTGTAGTTGAAACCAGTGTGGCCCATGAGGCCCCGCCCATGCTCGCCGGCCACATTGGTCACAAACGCACATTGTGACCCTCAGGCTCAGCCCAGTGCTCAAGTAAGGCCACTCAGTGGCTGGATGAAGAGATAGCATATTGGGCTTGCCATGCCCCTAGGCCCCAATTTTTAACCATAGTTCGGGTTTTCCCTTCAGTCTTCCCCACGGCTTTGCTTTGGAATTCCTCTTTTGGTGGGACACCTGAGGTAACAAAACTGAAATGAGTCCTCCCATCCCACAGATTGACGAAAAGCAATTGGGAATCGGGCCAAATCCTCAGAGAGGAAGATTCGTCCATGGCCCATGAGGCCTCCCCGACATTCCACGGCCATCGCTGATACAAAATCCAGAGACAAAAGCCTGAGCAAGCGCCTCAGACTCGCACTTTCTTCATATCCTGATGAGTTCTTCTCATGGTTTGTAGATCCGGCCTGCCATACCTACGTCCCCAAACCTAAGCTGAGTTTGTGTTTTCAGACTTCTGTCTTCAAAGTCTTGGGCCACACACCCTCCAGGCTGGGCCCCTGGAGACACACATTAGGACTGTGCCTACCAATCCATGGGAATTCTGCCCATTCCATGGTCCAAAATCGTACAAATTAGGAGAAACCTCCAAAGTCCCTGAGGCCATCCCAATAGTGTAGGTCGCCCGGAACAAACAAGGGCTGTCTGACACCAGCTGATAATCGACCTCCACTCATACCATAGATGGATGTCCCCAGAGAAGAAGATTGAACCAGACAGGACCGTAGGCCATAATAGGATCCATTGCTTTGGGTTACAGGCATGTGTCCTCAAAAGCCTGATTCCAATACGAGCATAGGGGTTTTCCTGAGGCACCCATCAGAACTCATCTCGTCTCCACAAGGAAACCTGTGCATGGGAGCCATGTCCAAAGCTTAGGAGAGTACTTCAGGGTCCCGGTGCCACTGCCCCATTCCAAGGCCCTCATGGACACAAAAACACATTAGGACCCATCCTCAGGAAAGTCCATTTCAACTCAGCCACCCCGGTTGCTCCGGCAGAGCCATCAGATCTAAACTGTCTTGTTGCTAGGAGACAATTGGAATGCGAGGCGGGCTTCCCAGGCATCCATCCGCGAACGGTGCTCTGGAGTCATTCCATATGGGATGTCCTGGAGCTGTCCAACAGGTCTCAATTGTCCCGCAGAAGGAATCCTTGAAGGGGGCATCCCACAACTCCCAACGTGGGAAAACCTCAATGGCCCCGAGATTCCGCTCCCTTCATGAAGCGGCCGTCATGCACAGACACTCCAACCTGAGCCAACGTCTGATCCTCGCCCTGACTTCAGATGCATGAGATATTGGTTCAGATCTGCAGGGGGTACCTGCCGTGCCCTCACCCTGAAACCCAAGTCTAGCTTGTCTTCTCAGACTTCCGTCCTCACACTCCTGGCCCCGAAGCCCTCAAGGTTGGCAATTCCGGACCCACAATGCAGCACTCTGCCTGCCCTCTAGGAAAAAAATTATTGCCTCATGAGCTGCCCAGGCACCTTAAATGAGGATAAACCTACACAGCACTCGACGTTACCCAAATTATATAGTTTAACCTGGGCACTAATGCACTGTCGAACACAACCTGAGCCCGGACCTCCTGACCAACACCCAGAAACCTGACTGCACACTGAGCACATAAAAGCCGCCATGGCCTTAGGTCATCATCTCTAACCCTACCTCCGTTTTCAGGCTTCAGAACCGAGACCTTATCTCCAATCACTGCCCAGGGGTGAGTGTGATGCAGAAATCAGAACTCCTCCTTACCAATGGCAAGAACCCTTGTGGTTGGCACGTTGTCCAATGTTCAGTGTAGGAGAAACCAGCATTCACCCTGAGGCCCCGCCCATTCTTGCCTGCGACGAGGGCATACATATACATTGTGACCCTCAGCATGACTCCAGTCCTCTAGTAAGTCCTCTCAGTGGCTGGACCATTAGATGTCATAATGGGCTTGACATGTCCCTAGGCCCCAATTTTTAACCAGATTTCTGATTGTCCAGTCCCCCCTCCCCAGGGCTCTACTCTGGAATCCCTCATTTGGTGGGACACCTGAGGTTAAAAAAGAAAACAACAACAACAACAACAACAACAACAACAACAACAAAACAGACTTCTTCCTGCCCACAGATTGACCCCAAGTCTTTGGACGAGGCCAAACCACCAGAGAGTAAGACTCGTCCATTTCCCATGAAGTCACCCAGAAATTCCACGACCATGGGTGACACGATATCCAGAGACAAAAACTTGAGCAGGAGCCTCACACTCGCCCTTTTTTCAAATCCCGAAGAGTTCTCCTCATGGTGTGTAGGTCAGTCCTGCCATACCTATGACTCGAAACATAAGCCGAGTTTGTGTTTTCAGACAACTGTCCAAACAGCCCTGGCCTACACAACCTACAGGCTCAGGCCCCTGGAGCCAAACCTGAGGACTATACTTGCCCTCTCCAAGGGAATTGTGTGTGCCCATTCCAATGGCCACAACCCTTCAAATAGGATAAACCTCCAAAGTCCCTGATCCATCTCAATAGTGTTGGCTTCCCAGGAAAAACAGGGGAAATCTGAGCCCAACTGCGCACCTACCTGCACTCAGACCCATAGACAGATGTCTCCAGAGGTAAAAAGGAAAGAACAGTCCCCTAGGCACTAATCAGATCCATTGCTTTGGTTTCCAGGGATCTCTCCTCAGAGGCCTGGATTTCAAAAGCAGCATATAGCTGTTTCTTGACTCACCCATCAGAAACATCTCATCTACACATGGGAAACTTGCAGGTTGGAGCTGTGTCAAAGCCTCTTTTTAGGAGAACCCTTTAGGGCCCCAGTGCCACCGCTTCATTCCAAGGTCTCCATAGACACAAAAGCACATTAGGACCCATCCCCAGGGGTTTCCATTTCAACTCAGCGTCCTCGGTTGCTCCCCACAGATCCAGGAGATTCATCCTGTCTTGTTTCTAGGAGACAATTGGAATGCGAGGTGGGCTACCCAGCCATCCATCCTTAGAACCCTGCTCAGAATCATTGGCCTGGACCCAAACAACAGGTCTCAATTGTTCTGCAGGAGACTATCTGCAGTTTGGAGCTACTCACAACTCCCATCGTGGGAAAACCCCCATGGCCTCGTGATGCCCCCCCATTCATGAAGGGGCCATCAGGGACAGAAACTCCAACCTGAGCGATCGTCTGATCCTCGCCCTGACTTCAGATGCACGAGATCTCGATTCAGGTCTGTAGATTGTGCCTGCCACGGCCTCACCCAGAAACCTAAGCCTAGCTTGTGTTCTCAGGCATTGGTCGTCAGACTACTGGCCCACAAGCCGTCCAGTTTGGCAATCCAGAACTACAATGCAGCACCCTGCCCGCCCTCCAGAAGAAAAACATTTTCCTCTGGGGCTACCCAGTAACCGCAAATGAGGATCAACCTGCACCGACTTTGCCTGTACCCCAAATACATAGGCTGACCAGGGCGCTAATGCCCTTTCTGACACAGGCTGAGCCTGGACCCCTGGCCCCTCCCAGACAGCTGGCCGCACACTGAGCACATCGAGCCGCCGTGGACTTAGGTCCTCATCTCTACCCAACCTCGGTTTTCAGGTTTCAGAACCTAGACCTTATCTCCAATCACTGCCCAGGGTTGAAGGTGATGCAGAAATCAGAACTCCTTCCCCATGGCAAGAAACTTTGTGGTTGGCATGTTGTCCAACGTACAGTGTAGTTGAAACCAGTGTGGCCCATGAGGCCCCGCCCATGCTCGCCGGCCACATTGGTCACAAACGCACATTGTGACCCTCAGGCTCAGCCCAGTCCTCAAGTAAGGCCACTCAGTGGCTGGATGAAGAGATAGCATATTGGGCTTGCCTTGCCCCTAGGCCCCAATTTTTAACCATAGTTCGGGTTGTCCCTTCAGTCTTCCCCATGGCTTTGCTTTGGAATTCCTCTTTTGGTGGGACACCTGAGGTAACAAAACTGAAATGAGTCGTCCCATCCCTCAGATTGACGAAAAGCAATTGGGAATCGGGCCAAATCCTCAGAGAGGAAGATTCGTCCATGGCCCATGAGGCCTCCCCGACATTCCACGGCCATCGCTGATACAAAATCCAGAGACAAAAGCCTGAGCAAGCGCCTCAGACTCGCACTTTCTTCATTTCCTGAAGAGTTCTTCACATGGTTTGTAGATCGGGCCTGCCATACCTACGTCCCCAAACCTAAGCTGAGTTTGTGTTTTCAGACTACTGTCCTCAAAGTCTTGGGCCACACACCCTCCAGGCTGGACCCCGGGAGACACACATTAGGACTGGGACTACCAATCCATGGGAATTCTGCCCACTCCATGGTCCAAAATCATACTAATTAGGAGAAACCTCCAAAGTCCCTGAGGTCATCCCAATAGTGTAGGTCGCCCGGAAAAAAAAGTGCTCTCTGACACCAGCTGATAATCGACCTCCACTCATACCATAGATGGATGTCCCCAGAGAAGAAGATTGAACCAGAAAGGACCGTAGGCCATAATAGGATCCATTGATTTGGGTTACAGGCATGTGTCCTCAAAAGCCTGATTCCAATACGAGCATAGGGGTTTTCCTGAGGCACTCATCAGAACTTATCTCGTCTCCACAAGGAAACCTGTGCATTGGAGCCATGTCCAAAGCTTAGGAGAGTACTTCAGGGTCCCGGTGCCACCGCCCCATTCCAAGGCCCTCATGGACACAAAAACACCTTAGGACCCATCCTCAGGAAAGTCCATTTCAACTCAGCCATCCCGGTTGCTCCGGCAGAGCCATCAGATCTAAACTGTCTTGTTGCTAGGAGACAATTGGAATGCGAGGCGGTCTTCCCAGGCATCCATCCGCGAATGGTGCTCTGGAGTCATTCCATATGGGATGTCCTGGAGCTGTCCAACAGGTCTCAATTGTCCCGCAGAAGGAATCCTTGAAGGGGGCATCACACAACTCCCAACGTGGGAAAATCTCAATGGCCCCGAGATTCTGCTCCCTTCATGAAGCGGCCGTCATGCACAGAAACTCCAACCTGAGCCAACGTCTGATCCTTGCCCTGACTTCAGATGCATGAGATATTGGTTCAGATCTGCAGGGGGTACCTGCCGTGCCCTCACCCTGAAACCCAAGTCTAGCTTGTCTTCTCAGACTTCCGTCCTCACACTCCTGGCCTCGAAGCCCTCAAGTTTGGCAATTCCGGACCCACAATGCAGCACTCTGCCTGCCCTCTAGAAAAAAAATTATTGCCTCATGAGCTGCCCAGGCTCTTTAAATGAGGATAAACCTACACAGCACTCGACGTTACCCAAATTATTAGTCTAACCTGGGCCCTAATGCACTGTCGAACACAACCTGAGCCCGGACCTCCTGACCAAACCCAGAAAGCTGACCGCACACTGAGCACATAAAACCCGCCATGGCTTAGGTCACCATCTCTTTCCTACCTCCGTTTTCAGGCTTCAGAACCGAGACCTTATCTCCAATCACTGCCCAGGGGTGAGTGTGATGCAGAAATCAGAACTCCTCCTTACCCATGGCAAGAACCCTTGTGGTTGGTACATTGTCCAACGTTCAGTGTAGGAGAAACTAGCATTCACCGTGAGGCCCCGCCCATTCTTGCGTGCGACGAGGGCATACATACGCATTGTGACCCTCAGCATGAGTCCTGTCCTCTAGTAAGTCCTCTCAGTGGCTGGACCATTAGATGTCATAATGGGCTTGACATGTCCCTAGGCCCCAATTTTTAACCAGATTTCTGATTGTCCAGTCGCCCCTCCACAGGCCTCTACTCTGGAATCCCTCATTTGGTGGGACAACTGAGGTTAAAAAAGAAAACAACAACAACAACAACAAAAAAAACGGACTACTTCCAGCCCACAGATTGACCCCAAACTCTTTGGACGGGGCCAAACCACCAGAGAGTAAGACTCGTCCATTTCCCATGAAGTCACCCAGAAATTCCACGACCATGAGTGACACGATATCCAGAGACAAAAACGTGAGCAGGAGCCTCACACTCGCCCTTTTTTCAAATCCCGAAGAGTTCTCCTCATGGTCTGTAGGTCAGTCCTGCCATACCTATGACCCGAAACATAAGCCGAGTTTGTGTTTTCAGACAACTGTCCAAACAGCCCTGGCCTACACAACCTACAGGCTCAGGCCCCTGGAGCCAAACCTGAGGACTGTACTTGCCCTCTCCAAGGGAATTGTGTGTGCCCATTCCAATGGCCACAACCCTTCTAATAGGATAAACCTCCAAAGTCCCTGATCCATCTCAATAGTGGTGGCTTCCCAGGAAAAAAAGGGGCAATCTGAGACCAACTGAGCACCTACCTGCACTCAGACCCAAGACAGATGTCTCCAGAGGTAAAAAAGGAAAGAACAGGCCCCTAGGCACTAATCAGATCCATTGCTTTGGTTTCCAGGCATCTCTCCTCAGAGGCATGGATATCAAAACAGCATATAGCTGTTTCTTGACTCACCCATCAGAAAACATCTCATCTACACATGGGAACCTTGCACGTTGGAGCTGTGTCAAAGCCTCTGTTTAGGAGAACCCTTTAGGGCCCCAGTGCCTCCGCTTCATTACAAGATCTCCATAGACACAAGTGCACATTAGGACCCATCCCCAGGGGTGTCCATTTCAACTAAGCGTCCTCGGTTGCTCCCCACAGATCCAGGAGATCTAACCTGTCTTGTTGCTAGGAGACAATTGGAATGCGAGGTGGGCTACCCAGCCATCCATCCTTCGAACCCTGCTCAGAATCATTGGCCTGGAGCCAAACAACAGGTCTCAATTGTCCTGCAGAAGACTCTCTGCAGTTTGGAGCTTCTCACAACTCCCATCGTGGGAAAACCCCCATGGCCTCGTGATGCCCCCCCATTCATGAAGGGGCCATCAGGGACAGAAACTCCAACCTGAGCGATCGTCTGATCCTCGCCCTGACTTCAGATGCACGAGATCTCGATTCAGGTCTGTAGATTGTGCCTGCCATGGCCTCACCCAGAAACCTAAGCCTAGCTGGTGTTCTCATACTTTGGTCGTCAGACTACTGGCCCACAAGCCCTCCAGTTTGGCAATCCAGAACTACAATGCAGCACCCTGCCCGCCCTCCAGAAGAAAAACATTGTCCTCTGGGGCTACCCAGTAACCCCAAATGAGGATCAACCTGCACCGACCTTGGCTGTACCGCAAATACATAGGCTAACCAGGGCACTAATGCCCTTTCTGACACAGGCTGAGCCTGGACCCCTGGCCCCTCCCAGACAGCTGGCCACACAGTGAGCACATCGAGCCGCCGTGGACTTAGGTCCTCATTTTTACCCAACTTCGGTTTTCAGGTTTCAGAACCTAGAACTTATCTCCAATCACTGCCCAGGGTTGAAGGTGATGCAGAAATCAGAACTCCTTCCCCATGGCAAGAAACCTTGTGGTTGGCATGTTGTCCAACGTTCAGTGTAGTTGAAACCAGTGTGGCCCATGAGGCCCCGCCCATGCTCGCCGGCCACATTGGTCACAAACGCACATTGTGACCCTCAGGCTGAGCCCAGTCATAAGTAAGGCCACTCAGTGGCTGGATGAAGAGATAGCATATTGGGCTTGCCTTGCCCCTAGGCACCAAGTTTTAACCATAGTTCGGGTTGTCCCTTCAGTCTTCCCCACGGCTTTTTTGGAATTCCTCTTTTGGTGGGACACCTGAGGAAACAAAATTGCAATGAGTCATCCCATCCCACAGATTGACGAAAAGCAATTGGGAATCGGGCCAAATCCTCAGAGACGAAGATTCGTCCATGGCCCATGAGGCCTCCCCGACATTCCTCGGCCATCGCTGATACAAAATCCAGAGACAAAAGCCTGAGCAAGCGCCTCAGACTCGCACTTTCTTCATATCCTGAAGAGTTCTTCTCATGGTTTGTAGATCGGGCCTGCCATACCTACGTCCCAAACCTAAGCTGAGTTTGTGTTTTCAGACTTCTGTCCTCAAAGTCTTGGGCCACACACCCTCCAGGCTGGACCCCGGGAGACACACATTAGGACTGGGACTACCATCCATGGGAATTCTGCCCATTCCATGGTCCAAAATCATACAACTTAGGAGAAACCTCCAAAGTCCCTGAGGCCATCCCAATAGTGTAGGTCGCCCGGAAAAAAAAGTGCTCTCTGACACCAGCTGATAATCGACCTCCACTCATACCATAGATGGATGTCCCCAGAGAAGAAGATTGAACCAGAAAGGACCGTAGGCCATAATAGGATCCATTGATTTGGGTTACAGGCATGTGTCCTCAAAAGCCTGATTCCAATACGAGCATAGGGGTTTTCCTGAGGCACCCATCAGAACTCATCTCGTCTCCACAAGGAAACCTGTGCATGGGAGCCATGTCCAAAGCTTAGGAGAGTACTTCAGGGTCCCGGTGCCACCGCCCCATTCCAAGGCCCTCATGGACACAAAAACACATTAGGACCCATCCTCAGGAAAGTCCATTTCAACTCAGCCACCCCGGTTGCTCCGGCAGAGCCATCAGAACTAAACTGTCTTGTTGCTAGGAGACAATTGGAATGCGAGGCGGGCTTCCCAGGCATCCATCCGCGAACGGTGCTCTGGAGTCATTCCATATGGGATGTCCTGGAGCTGTCCAGCAGGTCTCAATTGTCCCGCAGAAGGAATCCTTGAAGGGGGCATCCCACAACTCCCAACGTGGGAAAACCTCAATGGCCCCGAGATTCTGCTCCCTTCATGAAGCGGCCGTCATGCACAGAATAGCCAACCTGAGCCAACGTCTGATCCTCGCGCTGACTTCAGAAGCATGAGATATTGGTTCAGATCTGCCCGGGGTACCTTCCGTGCCCTCACCCTGAAACCCAAGTCTAGCTTGTCTTCTCAGACTTCCGTCCTCACACTCCTGGCCCCGAAGCCCTCTAGTTTGTCAATTCCGGACCCACAATTCAGCACTCTGCCTGCCCTCTAGAAAAAAAATTATTGCCTCATGAGCTGCCCAGGCACCTTAAATGAGGATAAACCTACACAGCACTCGACGTTACCCAAATTATATAGTCTAACCTGGGCACTAATGCACTGTCGAACACAACCTGAGCCCGGACCGCCTGACCAACACCCCGAAAGCTGACCGTACACTGAGCACATAAAACAAGCCATGGCCTTAGGTCATCATCTCTTTCCTACCTCCGTTTTCAGGCTTCAGAACCGAGACCTTATCTCCAATCACTGCCCAGGGGTGAGTGTGATGCAGAAATCAGAACTCCTCCTTACCAATGGCAAGAACCCTTGTGTTTGGCACGTTGTCCAACGTTCAGTGTAGGAGAAACCAGCATTCACCCTGAGGCCCCGCCCATTCTTGTGTGCGATGAGGGCATACATACGCATTGTGACCCTCAGCATGAGTCCTGTTCTCTAGTATGTCCTCTCAGTGTCTGGACCATTAGATGTCATAATGGGCTTGACATGTCCCTAGGCCCCAATTTTTAACCAGATTTCTGATTGTCCAGTCGCCCCTCCCCAGGGCTCTACTCTGGAATCCCTCATTTGGTGGGACACCTGAGGGTAAAAAAAAAAACAAAACAAAACAACAACAACAAAAAAAAAACGGCTTCTTCCAGCCCACAGATTGACCCTAAACTCTTTGGACGGGGCCAAACTGCCAGAGAGTAAGACTCGTCCATTTCCCATGAAGTCACCCAGAAATTCCACGACCATGTGTGACACGATATCCAGAGACAAAAACTTGAGCAGAAGCCTCACACTCGCCCTTTTTTCAAATCCCGAAGAGTTCTCCTCATGGTCTGTAGGTCAGTCCTGCAATACATATGACCCGAAACATAAGCCGAGTTTGTGTTTTCAGACAACTGTCCAAACAGCCCTGGCCTACACAACCTACAGGCTCAGGCCCATGGAGCCAAACCTGAGAACTGTACTTGCCCTCTCTAAGGGAATTGTGTGTGCCCATTCCAATGGCCACAACCCTTCTAATAGGATAAACCTCCAAAGTCCATGATCCATCTCAATAGTGGTGGCTTCCCAGGAAAAACAGGGGCAATCTGAGCCCAACTGAGCACCTACCTGCACTCAGACCCATAGACAGTTGTCCCCAGAGGTAAAAAGGAAAGAACAGGCCCCTAGGCACTAATCAGATCCATTGCTTTGGTTTCCAGGCATCTCTCCTGAGAGGCCTGGATTTCTAAACAGCATCTAGCTGTTTCTTGACTCACCCATCAGAAAACATCTCATCTACACGAAAACCTTGCACGTTGGAGCTGTGTCAAAGCCTCTGTTTAGAAGAATTCTTTAGGGCCCCAGTGCCACCGCTTCATTCCAAGGTCTCCATAGACACAAAAGCACATTACGACCCATCCCCAGGGGTTTCCATTTCAACTAGCCTCCTCGATTGCTTCCCAAAGATCAAGGAGATCTAACCTGTCTTGTTGCTAGGAGACAATTGGAATGCGAGGTGGGCTAACCAGCCATCCATCCTTAGAACCCTGCTCAGAATCATTGGAATGGAGCCAAACAACAGGTCTCAGTTGTCCTGCAGAAGACTCTCTGCAGTTTGGAGCTTCTCACAACTCCCATCGTGGGAAAACCCCCATGGCCTCGTGATGCCCCCCCATTCATGAGGGGCCATCAGGGACAGAAACTCCAACCTGTGCGATCGTCTGATCCTATCCCTGACTTATCCTCATGGTCTGTAGATCAGTCCTGCCATACCTATGACCCGAAACATAAGCCGAGTTTGTGTTTTCAGACAGCTGACCAAACAGCTCTGGCCTACACACCCTACAGGCTCAGGGCCCTGGAGCCGAACCTGAGGACTGTACTTGCCCTCTACAAGAGAATTGTATGTGCCCATTCCAATGGCCAAAGCCCTACTAATAGTATAAACCTCCAAAGTCTCTGAGGCCATCCCAATAGTTGTGGCTTCCCAGGACAAACAGGGGCAATCTGAGCCCATCGGAGCACCTACATGCACTCAGACCCGTAGACTGATGTCCCCAGAGGTAAAAAGGAACGAACAGGATCCTAGGCACTAATCGGATCCATTGTTTTGGTTTCCAGGCATCTCTCCTCCGAGGCCTGGATTTCAATACCAGCATATGGCTGTTTCTAGACTCACCCATCAGAACAAATCTCATCTACACATGGGAAACAAGCACGTTGGAGCTGTTTCAAAGCCTCTGTTTAGGATAATGCTTCAGGGCCCCAGTGCCCCCACTTCATTCCTAGGTCTCCTTAGAAACAAAAACATATTAGGACACATCCACAGGAGAGTCCATTTCAACTCAGCCTCCTCGGTTAATCCCCCACGTCCAGCAGATCTAACCTGTCTTGTTGCTTGGAGACAATTGGAATGTGAGGAGGTCTACACAGCCATCCATCCTTAGAACCCTGCTTGGAATCGTTGGCCTGGAGGCAACCAACAGGTCTCAATTGTCCTGCAGAAGAATCTTTGCAGTTGGGATCTTCTCACAACTCCCATCGTGGGAAAACCTTATGGCCTCGTGATCCACCCCCCCTTCAAGAAGGGACAGAAAGTCCAATAGGAGCAATCACCTGTCTTTGCCCTGACTTCAGATGCATGAGATCTCGATTGAGGTCTGTAGATTGTGCCTGCCATATTCTCACCCATAAACATAGGCCTAGTTTGGGTTCTCAGACTTCCGTCCTCAGACTACTAGCCCACAAGCCCTCCAGTTTGGCAAACCAGAACTACAATGCTGCACTCTGCCTGCCCTTCAGAAGAAAAACATTGCCCTCTGGGGCTACCCAGAATCCCCAAATGAGGATCAACTTGCACGCCATTCGGCTGTACCCCAAATATGTAGGCTGACCTGGGCACTATTGCCCTTTCTGACCCAGCCTGAGCCTGGACCTCCTGGCCCCACCCAGACAGCTGGCTGCATACTGAGCACATCAGACCCGCCAGGGACTTGTGTCGTCATCTCTTCTCATACTCGGTCCAGGCTTCAGAACCTAGACCTGATCTCCAATCACTGCCCTGGTTTGAAAATGATGCATAAAACAGAACTCTTTTCCCATGGCAAGAAACCTTGTGGTTGGCATGTTGTCCAACGTTCAGTGTAGTTGAAACCAGTGTGGCCCATGAGGCCCCGCCCATGCTTGCGGGCCACATTGGTCACAAACACACATTGTGACCCTCAGCCTGAGCCCAGTCCTCAGGTAATGCCTCTGAGTGGCTGGATCCAGAGACGGCCATCGCTGATACAAAATCCAGAGACAAAAGCCTGAGAAAGCCCCTTAGACTCGCTCATTCTTCGTATCCTGAAGAGTTCTTCTCATGGTTTGTAGATCGGGCGTGCCATACCTAAGTTCCCAATCCTAAGCTGAGTTTGTGTTTTCAGACTTCTGTCCTTAGAGTCCTGGGCCACACTCCCTCCAGCTGGGGCCCCTGGAGCCACACATTAGGAATGCGCCCACCCAATCCTTGGGAATTCTGCCCATTCCATTGTCAAAAATCGTACAAATCAGGAGAACCCTCCAAAGTTCCTGAGGCCATCCCTCTAGTGTAGGTCGCCCGGGACAAAAAAAAAAAAAAAAAAAAAAACGGTTTATACCAGCTGAGCATCTACCTCCACTCATACCAGAGATGGTTGTCCCCAGAGAAGAAGATTGAACCAGACAGGACCTGAGGCATTATCGGATCCATTGCTTTGGTTTACAGGCATGTCTCCTCAAAAGCCTGGATTCCAATACCAGCAGAGGGGATTTCCTGAGGCACACATCAGAACAAATCTGGTCTCCACAAGGAAACTTGTGCATGGGAGCTATGTCCAAAGCTTAGGAGAATACTTCAGGGCCCCGGTGCCACCGCCCCATTCCAAGGCCCTCATGGACACAAACACACATTAGGACCCATCCTCAGGAATGTCCATTTCAACTCAGCCACCCCGGTTGCTCCCGCAGATCCATTAGATCTAAACTGTCTTGTTGCTAGGAGACAATTGGAATGTGAGGCGGACTTCCCAGGCATCCATCCTCGAATGGTGCTCAGGAGTCGTTCCATATGGGATGTCCTGGAGCTGTCCAATAGGTCTCAATGTCCCGCAAAAGGAATCCTTGAAGGGGGCATCCCACATCTCCCAACGTGGAAAAACTCCATGGCCTCGAGATTAGGCCCCCTTCATGAAGGGACGTCATGCACAGAAACTCCAACCTGAGCCAACGTCTGATCCTCGCCCTCACTTCAGATGTATGAGATATTGGTTCAGATCTGCAGGGGGTACCTGCCGTGCCCTCACCCTGAATCCGAAGTCTAGCTTTTGTTCTCAGACTTCCGTCCTCACTCTCCTGGCCCCCAAGCCCTCAAGTTTGGCAATTCCGGACCAACAATGAAGCACTCTGCCTGCCCTCTAGAACAAATATATTGCCTAATGTGCTGCCCAGGCAGCTTAAATGAGGATCAGCATACACGGCACTCGAATGTACCCAAATTATATAGTCTAACCTGGGCACGAATGCACTGTCTGACACAACCTGAGCCCGGACCTCCTGAACAACACCCAGACAGCTGACCGCACACTGAGCACATCAGTCCCGCCATGGCCTTAGGTCATCATCTCTTCCCTACCTCTGTTTTCAGGCTTCGGGGCCGAGTCCTTATCTCCAATCCATGTTCAGGGGTGAGTGTGATGCAGAAATCAGAACTCCTCCTTACCCATGGCAAGAAACCTTGCGGTTGGCATGTTGTCCAATGTTCAGTGTAGGAGAAACCAGCATTCACCCTGAGGCCCCGCCCATTCTTGAGTGCGACGAGAGCATAAACACGCATTGTGACCTCAGCTGAGTCCTGTCCTCTAGTAAGTCCTCTCAGTGGCTGGATCATTAGATATCATAATGGGCTTGACATTTCCCTAGGCCCCATTTTTAACCAGATTTCTGGTTGTCCAGTCGCCCCTCCCCAGGGCTCTACTCTGGAATCCCTCATTTGGTGGGACATCTGAGGTTGAAAAACAAATCAAAACAAAACAACAACAACAACAAAACGGACTTCTTCCATCCCCAGAATGACCCCAATCTCTTTCGACGGGGCCGAAACACCAGAGAGTAAGACTCGTCCCTTTCCCATTGAGTCACCCGGAAATTTCACGACCAAGAGTGACACGATATCCAGAGACAAAAACTTGAGCAAGAGCCTCACACTCGCCCTCTTTTCATATCGCGAAGGCTTCTCCTCATGGTCTGTAGATCAGTCCTGCCAAACCTATGACCTGAAACATAAGCCGAGTTTGTGTTTTCAGACAACTGACCAAACAGCTCTGGCCTACACACCCTACAGGCTCAGGCCCCTGGAGCCAAACCTGAGGACTCTACTTGCCCTCTACAAGAGAATTGTATGTGCCCATTCCAGTGGCCAAAGCCCTACTAATAGTATAAACCTCCAAAGTCCCTGAGGCCATCTCAATAGTTGTGGCTTCCCAGGACAAACAGGGGTAATCTGAGCCCATCTGAGCACCTACCTGCACTCAGACCCGTAGACTGATGTCCCCAGAGGTAAAAAGGAACGAACAGGCCCCTAGGCACTAATCGGATCCATTGTTTTGGTTTCCAGGCATCTCTCCTCCGAGGCCTGGATTTCAATACCAGCATATGGCTGTTTCTTGACTCACCCATCAGAACAAATCTCATCTACACATGGGAAACATGCACGTTGGAGCTGTTTCAAAGCCTCTGTTTAGGATAATCCTTCAGGGCCCCAGTGCCCCCGCTTCATTCCTAGGTCTCCATAGACACAACAACATATTAGGACACATCCACAGGAGAGTCCATTTCAACTCAGCCTCCTGGGTTGCTCCCCCACATCCAGCAGATCTAACCTGTCTTGTTGCTTGGAGAACATTGGAATGCGAGTTGGGCTACCCAGGAATCCATCCTTAGAACCCTGCTCGGAATCGTTGGCCTGGAGCCAACCAACAGGTCTCAATTGTCCTGCAGAAGAATCTTTGCAGTTGGGAGCTTCTCACAACTCCCATCGTGTGAAAACCCCCAAGGCCTCGTGATCCAACCCCCCCTTCAAGAAGGGGCCATCAGGGACAGAAAGTCCAACAGGAGTGATCGTCTGATCTTTGCCCTGACTTCAGATGCACGAGATCTCGATTGAGGTCTGTAGATTGTGCCTGCCATATCCTCACCCAGAAACCTAGGCCTAGCTTGGGTTCTCAGACTTCCGTCCTCAGACTACTGGCCCACAAACCCTCCAGTTTGGCAAACCAGAACTACAATGCTGCACTCTGCCTGCCCCCCAGAAGAAAAACCTTGCCCTCTGTGGCTACCCAGAATCCCCAAATGAGGATCAACTTGCACGCCATTCGGCTGTACCCCAAATATATAGGCTGACCTGGGCACTATTGCCCTTTCTGACCCAGCCTGAGCCTGGACCTCCTGGCCCCACCCAGACAGCTGGCCGCACACTGAGCACATTAGACCTGCCATGGCCTTAGGTCGTCATCTCTTCTAAACCTAGGTTTCCAGGCTTCAGAACCTAGACCTGATCTCCAATCACTGCCCTGGTTTGAAAATGATGCATAAATCAGAACTCTTTTCCCATGGCAAGAAACCTTGTGGTTGGCATGTTGTCCAACGTTCAGTGTAGTTGAAACCAGTGTGGCCCATGAGGCCCCGCCCATATTTGCGGGCCACATTGGACACAAACACACATTGTGACCCTTAGCCTGAGCCCAGTCCTCAGGTAAGGCCTCTCAGTGGCTGGATGCAGAGACAGCATATTGGACTTGCCATGCCCCTAAGCCCCAATTTTTAAACATAGTTCGAACTGTCCCTTCACTCTTCCCCAGAGCTCTGCTTTGGAATTTCTCTTTTGGCGGTTCACCTGTGGTTACAAACCTGAAAGGAGTCCTCCCATCCCACAGATTGACGAAAAGCAATTGGGATCACGCCAAATTCACAGAGAGGAAGATTCGTCCACGGCCCATGATTACTCCCCAACATTCCACGGCGATCGCTGATACAAAATCCAGAGACAATAGCCTGAGCAAGCGCCTCAGACTCGCTCATTCTTGGTCCTGAAGAGTTCTTCTCATGGTTTGTAGATCGGGCGTGCCATACCTAAGTTCCCAATCCTAAGCTGAGTTTGTGTTTTCAGACTTCTGTCCTTAAAGTCCTGGGCCACACTCCCTCCAGCTGGGGCCCCTGGAGTGCCACATTAGGAATGCGCCCACCCAATCCTTGTGAATTCTGCCCATTCCATTGTCAAAAATCGTACAAATCAGGAGAACCCTCCAAAGTCCCTGAGGCCATCCCTCTACTGTAGGTCGCCCGGGACAAAAAAAAAAAAAACGGTTTATACCAGCTGAGCATCTACCTCCACTCATACCAGAGATGGTTGTCCCCAGAGAAGAAGATTGAAACAGACAGGACCTGAGGCATTATCGGATCCATTGCTTTGGTTTACAGGCATGTCTCCTCAAACCCTGGATTCCAATACCAGCAGAGGGGATTTCCTGAGGCACACATCAGAACAAAACTGGTCTCCACAAGGAAACTTGTGCATGGGAGCTATGTCCAAAGCTTAGGAGAATACTTCAGGGCCCCGGTGCCACCGCCCCATTCCAAGGCCCTCATGGACACAAACACACATTAGGACCCATCCTCAGGAATGTCCATTTCAACTCAGCCAACCCGGTTGCTCCCGCAGATCCATTAGATCTAAACTGTCTTGTTGCTAGGAGACAATTGGAATGTGAGGCGGACTTCCCAGGCATCCATCCTCAAACGGTGCTCAGGAGTCGTTCCATATGGGATGTCCTGGAGCTGTCCAATAGGTCTCAATTGTCCCGCAGAAGGAATCCTTGAAGGGGGCATCCCACATCTCCCAACGTGGAAAAACTCCATGGCCTCGAGATTAGGCCCCCTTTATGAAGGGACGTCATGCACAGAAACTCCAACCTGAGCCAACGTCTGATCCTCGCCCTCACTTCAGATGCATGAGATATTGGTTCAGATCTGCAGGGGGTACCTGACGTGCCCTCACCCTGAATCCGAAGTCTAGCTTTTGTTCTCAGACTTCCGTCCTCACTCTCCTGGACCCCAAGCGCTCAAGTTAGGCAATTCCTGACCAACAATGAAGCACTCTGCCTGCCCTCTAGAACAAATATATTGCCTAATGAGCAGCCCAGGCAGCTTAAATGAGGATCAACATACACGGCACTCGAATATACCCAAATTATATAGTCTAACCTGGGCACTAATGCACTGTCTGACACAACCTGAGCCCGGACCTCCTGACCAACACCCAGACAGCTGACCGCACACTGAGCACATCAGTCCCGCCATGGGCTTAGGTCATCATCTCTTCCCTACCTCAGTTTTCAGGCTTCGGGGCCGAGTCCTTATCTCCAATCCATGTTCAGGGGTGAGTGTGATGCAGAAATCAGAACTCCTCCTTACCCATGGCAAGAAACCTTGCGGTTGGCATGTTGTCCAACGTTCAGTGTAGGAGAAACCAGCATTCACCCTGAGGCCCCGCCCATTCTTGAGTGCGACGAGAGCATAAACACGCATTGTGACCTCAGCTGACTCCTGTCCTCTAGTAAGTCCTCTCAGTGGCTGGATCATTAGATATCATAATGGGCTTGACATTTCCCTAGGCCCCAATTTTTACCCAGATTTCTGGTTGTCCAGTCACCACTCCCCAGGGTTCTACTCTGGAATCCCTCATTTGGTGGGACATCTGAGGTGAAAAACAAAACAAAACAAAACAACAACAACAACAAAACGGACTTCTTACATCCCCAGAATGACCCCAAACTCCTTCGACGGGGCCGAAATACCAGAGAGTAAGACTCGTCCCTTTCCCATTGAGTCACCCGGAAATTTCACAACCAAGAGTGACACGATATCCAGAGACAAAAACTTGAGCAAGAGCCTCACACTCGCCCTCTTTTCATATCGCGAAGGCTTCTCCTCATGGTCTGTAGATCAGTCCTGCAATACCTATGACCCGAAACATAAGCCGAGTTTGTGTTTTCAGACAACTGACCAAACAGCTCTGGCCTACACACCCTACAGGCTCAGGCCCCTGGAGCCAAACCTGAGGACTGTACTTGCCCTCTACAAGAGAATTGTATGTGACCATTCCAATGGCCAAAGCCCTACTAAAAGTATAAACCTCCAAAGTCCCTGAGGCCATCTCAATAGTTGTGGCTTCCCAGGACAAACAGGGGTAATCTGAGCCCATCTGAGCACCTACCTGCACTCAGACCCGTAGACTGATGTCCCCAGAGGTAAAAAGGAACGAACAGGCCCCTAGGCACTAATCGGATCCATTGTTTTGGTTTCCAGGCATCTCTCCTCCGAGGCCTGGATTTCAATACCAGCATATGGCTGTTTTTTGACTCACCCATCAGAACAAATCTCATCTACACATGGGAAACATGCACGTTGGAGCTGTGTCAAAGCCTCTGTTTAGGATAATCCTTCAGGGCCCCAGTGCCCCCGCTTCATTCCTAGGTCTCCATAGACACAAAAACATATTAGGACACATCCACAGGAGAGTCCATTTCAACTCAGCCTCCTCGGTTGCCCCCCACATCCAGCAGATCTAACCTGTCTTGTTGTTTGGAGACAATTGGAATGCGAGGTGGGCTACCCAGCCATCCATCCTTAGAACCCTGCTCGGAATCATTGGCCTGGAGCCAACCAACAGGTCTCAATTGTCCTGCAGAAGAATCTTTGCAGCTGGTAGCTTCTCACAACTCCCATCGTGGGAAAACACCCATGGCCTCGTGATCCAACACCCCCTTCAAGAAGGGGCCATCAGGGACAGAAAGTCCAACAGGAGCTATCGTCTGAACTTTGCCCTGACTTCAGATGCACGAGGTCTCGATTGAGGTCTGTAGATTGTGCCTTCCATATCCTCACCCAGAAACCTAGGCCTAGCTTGGGTTCCTAGACTTCCGTCCTCAGACTACTGGCCCACAAGCCCTCCAGTTTGGCAAACCAGAACTACAATGCTGCACTCTGCCTGCCCCCCAGAAGAAAAACCTTGCCCTCTTGGGCTACCCAGAATCCCCAAATGAGGATCAACTTGCACGCCATTCGGCTGTACCCCAAATTTGTAGGCTGACCTGGGCACTATTTCCCTTTCTGACCCAGCCTGAGCCTGGACCTCCTGGCCCCACCCAGACAGCTGGCAGCACACTGAGCACATTAAACCCGCCATGGCCTTAGGTCGTCATCTCATCTCAACCTCGGTTTCCAGGCTTCAGAACCTAGACCTGATCTCCAATCACTGCCCTGTTTTGAAAATGATGCATAAATCAGAACTCTTTTCCCATGCAAGAAACCTTGTGGTTGGCATGTTGTCCAACCTTCAGTGTAGTTGAAACCAGTGTGGCCCATGAGGGCCCGCCCATGATTGCGGGCCATATTGGTCACAAACACACATTGTGACCCTCAGCCTGAGCCCAGTCTTCAGGTAAGGCCTCTCAGTGGCTGGATGCAGAGACAGCATATTGGGCTTGCCATGCCCCTAGGCCCCAATTTTTATCCATAGTTCGGGTTGTCCCTTCACTCTTCCCCAGAGCTCTGCTTTGGAATTCCTCTTTTGGTGGGACACCTGAGGTAACAAACCTGAAAGGAGTCCTCCCATCCCACAGATTGACGAAAAGCAACTGGGATCACGCCAAATACACAGAGAGGAAGATTCGTCCACGGCCCATGGGGACTCCCCAACATTCCACGGCCATCGCTGATACAAAATCCAGAGACAAAAGCCAGAGCAAGCGCCTCAGACTCGCTCATTCTTCATTTCCTGAAGAGTTCTTCTCATGGTTTGTAGATCGGGCGTGCCTGACCTAAATCCCCAAACCTAAGCTGAGTTTGTCTTTTCAGTCTTCTGTCCTCAAAGTCCTGGGCCACACTCCCTCCAGCTTGGGCCCCTGGAGCCACACATTAGGACTGCCCCCACCCAATCCATGGGAATTCTGCCCATTCCATTGTCAAAAATCGTACAAATTATGAGAACCCTCCAAAGTCCCTGAGGCCATCCCAATAGTGTAGGTGCCCGGGACAAAAAAGGGCGGTTGATACCGGCTGAGCATCTACCTCCACTCATCTACCTCCACTCATACCAAGAAGATTGAACCAGACAGGACCCGAGGCCATTTTCGGATCCATTGCTTTGGTTTACAGGCATGTCTCCTCAAAAGCCTGGATTCCAATACCAGTAGAGGGGATTTCCTGAGGCACCCATCAGAATAAATCTCGTCTCCACAATGAAATTTGTGCATGGGAGCTATGTCCAAAGCTTAGGAGAATACTTCAGGGCCCCGGTGCCACCGACCCATTCCAAGGCCCTCATGGACACAAACACACATTAGGACCCATCCTCAAAAAAGTCCATTTCAACTCAGCCACCCCGGTTGCTCCCGCAGATCCATTAGATCTAAACTGTCTTGTTGTTAGGAAACAAATGGAATGTGAGGCGGACTTCCCAGGCATCCATCCTCGAACGGTGCTCAGGAGACGTTCCATATGGGATGACCTGGAGCTGACCAATAGGTCTCAATTGACCTGTAGAAGGAATACTTGAAGGGGGCAACCCACATCTCCCAACGTGGAAAACCTCCTTGGCCTCGAGATTCCGCTCCCTTCATGAAGGGCCCGTCATGCACAGAAACTCAACCTGAGCCAACGTCTGATCCTCGCCCTGACTTCAGATGCATGAGATATTGGTTCAGATCTGCAGGGGGAACCTGCCGTGCCCTAACCCTGAATCCGAAGTCTCCTTGTGTTCTCAGACTTCCTTCCTCACTCTCCTGGCCCCGAAGCCCTCAAGTTTGGCAATTCCGGACCGACAATGAAGCACTCTGCCTGCCCTCTAGAAAAAATATATTGCCTAATGAGCTGCCCAGGCAGCTTAAATGAAGATAAACCTACACGGCACTCGAATGTACCCAAATTATATAGTCTAACCTGGGCACTAATGCACTGTCTGACACAACCTGAGCCCGGACCTGCTGATCAACACCCAGACACCTGACCGCACCCTGAGCACATCAGACCCGCCATGGCCTTAGGTCATCATCTCTTCCCTACCTCAGTTTTCAGGCTTCAGATCCTAAACCTTATCTCCAATCACTGCCCACGGGTGACTGTGATGCAGAAATCAGAACTCTTCCTGACCCATGGCAAGAAACCTTGTGGTTGGCATGTTGTCCAACGTTCAGTGTAGGAGAAACCAGCATTCACCCTGAGGCCCCGCCCATTCTTGAGTGCGACGAGAGCATAAACACGCATTGTGACCTCAGCGTGAGTCCTGTCCTCCAGTAAGTCCTCTCAGTGGCTGGACCATTAGATGTCATAATGGGCTTGACATGTCCCTAGTCCCCAATTTTTAACCAGATTACTGGTTGTCCAGTCGCCCCACCACAGGGCTCTACTCTGGAATCCCTCATTTCATGGGACATCTGAGGTTGAAAAACAAAATGAAACAAATCGACAACAACAACAAAAAAACGGACTTCTTCCATCCCCAGAATGACCCCAAACTCTTTGGACGGGACCGAACCCCCAGAGAGTAAGACTCGTCCATTTCCCATGAAGTCACCCGGCAATTTCACGACCATGAGTGACATGATATCCAGAGACATAAACTTGAGCAAGAGCCTCACACTCGCCCTTTTTTCATATCCCGAAGTGTTCTCCTCATGGTCTGTAGATCAGTCCTGCCATACCTATGACCAAAAACATAAGCCGAGTTTGTGTTTTCAGACAACTGTCCAAACAGCTCTGGCCTACACACCCTACAGGCTCAGGGCCCTGGAGCCAAACCTGAGGACTGTACTTGCCCTCTCCAAGGGAATTGTATGTGCCCATTCCAATGGCCACAACCCTCCTAATAGAATAACCTCTAATGTCCTTAAGGCCATCCCAATAGTTGTGGCTTCCCAGGACAAACAGGGGCAATCTGAGCCCATCTGAACACCTACCTGCACTCAGACCCGTAGACTGATGTCCCCAGAGGTAAAAAGGAACGAACAGGCCCCTAGGCACTAATCGGATCCATTGCTTTGGTTTGCAGGCATCTCTCCTCAGAGGCCTGGATCTCAATACCAGCATATGGCTGTTTCTTGACTCACCCATCAGAACAAAACTCATCTACACATGGGAAACATGCACGTTGGAGCTGTGTCAAAGCCTCTGTTTAGGAGAACCCTTCAGGGCCCCAGGGCCACCGCTTCATTCCAAGGTCTCCATAGACACAAAAACATATTAGGACACATTCACAGGAGAGTCCATTTCAACTCAGCCTCCTCGGTTGCCCCCCACATCCAGCAGATCTAACCTGTCTTGTTGCTTGGAGACAATTGGAATGCGAGGTGGGCTACCCAGCCATCCATCCTTAGAACCCTGCTCGGAATCGTTGGCCTGGAGCCAACCAACAGGTCTCAATTGTCCTGCAGAAGAATCTTTGAGGTTTGGAGCTTCTCACAACTCCCATCGTGGGAAAACCCCCATGTCCTCGTGATCCAACCCCCTTCAAGAAAGGGCCATCAGGGCAGAAAGTCCAACCTGAGCGATCGTCTGATCCTTGCCCTGACTTCAGATGCACGTGATCTCTATTGAGGTCTGTAGATTGTGCCTGCCATATCCTCACCCAGAAACCTAGGCCTAGCTTGGGTTCTCAGACTCCGTCCTCAGACTACTGGCCCACAAGCCCTCCAGTTGGGCAATCCAGAACTACAATGCCGCACTCTGCCTGCCCTACAGAAGTAAAACATTGCCCTCAGGGCTACCCCGAAACCCCAAATGAGGATCAACCTGCACGCCATTCGGCTGTACCCCAAACATATAGGCTGACATGGGCACTATTTCCCCTACTGACCCAGCCTGAGCCTGGACCTCTGGTCCCACCCAGACTGCTGGCCGCACACTGAGCACATCGGACCCGCCATGGCCTTAGGTCGTCATCTCGTCCCAACTGCGGTTTTCAGGCACCAGAACCTAGACCTTATCTCCAACCACTGCCCAGGGTTGAAAATGATGCAGAATCAGAACTCTTTCCCCATGGCAAGAAACCTTGTGCTTGGCATGTTGTCCAACGTTCAGTGTAGTTGAAATAAGCGTGGCCCATGAGGCCCAGCCCATGCTTGCGGGCCACATTGGTCACAAACACACATTGTGACCCTCAGCCTGAGCCCAGTCCTCAGGTAAGGCCTCTCAGGGCCTATATGAAGAGACAGCATATTGGGCTTGCCATCCCCCTAGGCCCCAATTTTTAACCATAGTTCGTGGTGTCCCTTCACTCTTCCCCAGGGCTCTGCTTTGGAATTCCTCTTTTGGTGGGACACCTGAGGTAACAAACCTGAAAGGAGTCCTCCCATCCCACAGATTGAAGAAAAACAATTGGGATCGGGCCAAATCCACAGAGAGGAAGATTCGTCCATGGCCCATGAGACCTCCCCAACATTCCACGGCCATCGCTGAAACAAAATCCAGAGACAAAAGCCAAAGCAAGCGCCTCAGACTCGCACTTTCTTCATATCCTGAAGAGTTCTTCTCATGGTTTGTAGATCGGGCGTGCCATACCTACGTCCCCAAACTTAAGCTGAGTTTGTGTTTTCAGCCTTCTGTCCTCAAAGTCCTGGTTCCAACTCCCTCCAGTCTGGGGCACCTGGAGCCACACATAAGGACTGCCCCCACGCAATACATGGGAATTCTGCCCATTCAATTGTCAAAAATCGTACAAATTAGGAGAACCCTCCAAAGTCCCTGAGGCCATCCCAATAGTGTAGGTCGCCCGGGACAAAAAAGGGCGGTTGATACTGCTGAGCATCTACCTCCACTCATCTACCTCCACTCATACCAAGAAGATTGAACCAGACAGGACCCGAGGCCATTATCGGATCCATTGCTTTGGTTTACAGGCATGTCTCCTCAAAAGCCTGGATTCCAATACCAGCAGAGGGGATTTCCTGAGGCACCCTTCAGAACAAATCTCGTCTCCACAAGGAAATGTGCATGGGAGCTATGCCAAAGCTTAGGAGAAAACTTCAGGGTCCCGGTACCACCTCCCCATTCCAAGGCCCTCATGGGCACAAACACACGTTAGGACCCATCCTCTGGAAAGTGCATTTCAACTCAGCCACCCCGGGTAATCCCGCAGATCCATTAGGTCTAAACTGTCTTGTTGCTAGGAGACAATTGCAAGGCGAGGCGGACTTCCCAGGCATCCATCCTCGAACTGTGCTCTGGAGTCATTCCATATGGGATGTCCTGGAGCTGTCCAACAGGTCTCAATTGTCCCGCAGAAGGAATCCTTGAAGGGGGCATCCCACATCTCCCAACGTGGAAAACCTCCATGGCCTCGAATTCCGCTCCCTTCATGAAGGGGCCGTCATGCACAGAAACTCCAACCTGAGCCAACGTCGGATCCTCGCCCTGACTTCAGATGCATGAGATATTGGTTCAGATCTGCAGGGGGTACCTGCCGTGCCCTCACCCTGAATCTGAAGTCTAGCTTGTGTTCTCAGACTTCCGTCCTCACTCTCCTGGCCCCGAAGCCCTCAAGTTTGGCAATTCCGGACCGACAATGAAGCACTCTGCCTGCCCTCTAGAAAAAATATATTCCCTAATGAGCAGCCCAGGCAGCTTAAATGAGGATAAACCTAAACGGCACTCGAAGGTACCCAAATTATATAGTCTAACCAGGGCACTAATGCACTGTCTGACACAACCTGAGCCCGGACCTGCTGACCAACACCCAGACAGCTGACCCCACGCTGAGCACATCAGACCCGCCATGGCCTTAGGTCATCATCTCTTCCCTACCTCAGTTTTCAGGCTTCAGAACCTAGACCTTATCTCCAATCACTGCCCACGGGTGACTGTGATGCAGAAATCAGAACTCTTCCTGACCCATGGCAAGAAACCTTGTGGTTGGCATGTTGTCCAACGTTCAGTGTAGGAGAAACCAGCATTCACCCTGAAGCCCCGCCCATTCTTGAGTGCGATGAGAGCATAAACACGCATTGTGACCTCAGCGTGTGTCCTGTCCTCTAGCAAGTCCTCTCAGTGGCTGGACCATTAGATGTCATAATGGGCTTGACATGTCCCTAGTCCCTAATTTTTAACCAGATTTCTGGTTGTCCTGTCGCCCCACCCCAGGGCTCTACTCTGGAATCCCTCATTTGGTGGGACATCTGAGGTTGAAAAACAAAATGAAACAAATCGACAACAACAACAAAAAAACGGACTTCTTCCATCCCCAGAATGACCCCAAACTCTTTGGATGGGTCCGAACCCCCAGAGAGTAAGACTGGTCCATTTCCCATGAAGTCACCCGGCAATTTCACGACCATGAGTGACACGATATCCAGAGACAAAAACTTGAGCAAGAGCCTCACACTCGCCCTTTTTTCATATCCCGAAGTGTTCTCCTCATGGTCTGTAGATCAGTCCTGCCATACCTATGACCCAAAACATAAGCCGAGATTGTGTTTTCAGACAACTGTCCAAACAGCTCTGGTCTACACGCCCTACAGGCTCAGGCTCCTGGAGCCAAACCTGAGAACTGTACTTGCCCTCTCCAAGGGAATTGTATGTGCCCATTCCAAAGGCCACAACCCTACTAGTAGGACAACCTCAAAAGTCCCTGAGGCCATCCCAATAGTTGTGGCTTCCCAGGACAAACAGGGGCAATCTGAGCCCATCTGAGCACCTATCTGCACTCATACCTGTAGACTGATGTCCCCAGAGGTAAAAAGGAACGAACAGGCCCCTAGGCACTAATCGGATCCCTTGCTTTGGTTTGAAGGCATCTCTCATCAGAGGCCTTGATTTCAATACCAGCATATGGCTGTTTCTTGACTCACCCATCAGAACAAATCTCATCTACACATGGGAAACATGCACGTTGGAGCTGTGTCAAAGCCTCTGTTTAGGAGAACCCTTCAGGGCCCCAGGGCCACCGCTTCATTCAAAGGTCTCCATAGACACAAAAACAATTAGGACACATCCACAGGAGAGTCCATTTCAACTCAGCCTCCTCGGTTGCCCCCCACATCCAGCAGATCTAACCTGTCTTGTTGCTTGGAAACAATTGGAATGCGAGGTGGGCTACCCAGCCATCCATCCTTAGAACCCTGCTCAGAATCATTGGCCTGGAGCCAACCAACAGGTCTCAATTGTCCTGCAGAAGAATCTTTGCAGTTTGGAGCTTCTCACAACTCCCATCGTGCGAAAACCCCCATGTCCTCGTGATCCAACCCCCTTCAAGAACGGGCCATCAGGGCAGAAAGTCCAACCTGAGCGATCGTCTGATCCTTGCCCTGACTTCAGATGCACGAGATCTCTATTGAGGTCTGTAGATTGTGCCTGCCATATCCTCACCCAGAAACCTAGGCCTAGCTTGGGTTCTCAGACTCCGTCCTCAGACTACTGGCCCACAAGCCCTCCAGTTTGGCAATCCAGAACTACAATGCCGCACTCTGCCTGCCCTACAGAAGTAAAACATTGCCCTCAGGGCTACACCGAAACCCTAAATGAGGATCAACCTGCACGCCATTCGGCTGTACCCCAAACATATAGGCTGACCTGGGCACTATTTCCACTTCTGACCTAGCCTGAGCCTGGACCTCCTGGTCCCACTCAGACAGCTGGCCGCACACTGAGCACATCGGTCCCGCATGGCCTTAGGTCGTCATCTCTTCCCAACTGCGGTTTTCTGGCTCCAGAACCTAGACCTTATCTCCAACAACTGCCCAGGGTTGAAAATGATGCAGAAATCAGAACTCTTTCCCCATGGCAAGAAACCTTGTGGTTGGCATGTTGTCCAACGTTCAGTGTAGTTGAAACAAGCGTGGCCCATGAGGCCCAGCCCATGCTTGCGGGCCACATTGGTCACAAAGACACATTGTGACCCTCAGCCTGAGCCCAGGCCTCAGTAAGGCCTCTCAGGGCCTATATGAAGAGACAGCATATTGGGCTTGCCATGCCCCTAGGCCCCAATTTTTATCCATAGTTCGGGGTGTCCCTTCACTCTTCCCCAGGGCTCTGCTTTGGAATTCCTCTTTTGGTGGGACACCTGAGGTACAAACCTGAAAGGAGTCCTCCCATTACACAGATTGACGAAAAACAATTGAGATCGGGCCAAATCCACAGAGAGGAAGATTCGTCCATGGCCCATGAGACCTCCCCAACATTCCACGGCCATCGCTGAAAAAAAATCCAGAGACAAAAGCCTGAGCAAGCGCCTCAGATCTGCTCATTCTTCATATCCTGAAGAGTTCTTCTCATGGTTTGTAGATCGGGCGTGCCATACCTACGTCCCCAAACTTAAGCTGAGTTTGTGTTTTCAGTCTTCTGTCCTCAAAGTACTGGGCCACACTCCCTCCAGGCTGGGGCCCCTGGAGCCACACATTAGGACTGCCCCCACCCAATCCATGGGAATTCTGCCCATTCCATTGTCAAAAATCGTACAAATTAGGAGAACCCTCCAAAGTCCCTGAGGCCATCCCAATAGTGTAGGTCGACCGGGAAAAAAAAGGGCGGGTGATACCAGCTGAGCATCTACCTCCACTCATCTACCTCCACTCATACCAAGAAGATTGAACCAGACAGGACCCGAGGCCATTATCGGATCCATTGCTTTGGTTTACAGGCATGTCTCCTCAAAAGCCTGGATTCCTATACCAGCAGAGGGGATTTCCTGAGGCACCCATCAGAACAAATCACTTCTCCACAAGGAAACTTGTGCAAGGGAGCTATGCCAAAGCTTAGGAGAATAATTCAGGGTCCCGGTGCCACCTCCCCATTCCAAGGCCCTCATGGACACAAACACACGTTAGGACCCATCTTCTGGAAAGTGCATTTCAACTCAGCCACCCCGGTTGCTCCCGCAGATCCATTAGATCTAAACTGTCTTGTTGCTAGGAGACAATTGGAAGGCGAGGCAGACTTCCCAGGCATCCATCCTCGAACGGTGTCTGGATTCATTCCATATCGGATATCCTGGAGCTGTCCAACAGGTCTCAATTGTCCCGCAGAAGGCATCCTTGAAGGGGGCATCCCACATCTCCCAACGTGGAAAACCTCCATGGCCTCGAGACTCCGCTCCCTTCATGAAGGGGCCGTCATACACAGAAACTCCAACCTGAGCCAACGTCGGATCCTCGCCCTGACTTCAGATGCATGAGATATTGGTTCAGATCTGCAGGGGGAACCTGCCGTGCCCTCACCCTGAATCCGAAGTCTCCTTGGGTTCTCAGACTTCCGTCCTCACTCTCCTGGCCCCGAAGCCCTCAAGTTTGGCAATTCCGGACCGACAATGAAGCACTCTGCCTGCCCTCTAGAAAAAATATATTGCCTAATGAGCTGCCCAGGCAGCTTAAATGAAGATAAACCTACACGGCACTCGATTGTACCCAAATTATATAGTCTAACCTGGGCACTAATGCACTGTCTGACACAACCTGAGCCCAGACCTGCTGATCAACACCCAGACACCTGACCGCACCCTGAGCACATCAGACCCGCCATGGCCTTAGGTCATCATCTCTTCCATACCTCAGTTTTCAGGATTCAGATCCTAGACCTTATCTCCAATCACTGCCCACGGGTGACTGTGATGCAGAAATCAGAACTCTTCCTGACCCATGGCAAGAAACCTTGTGGTTGGCATGTTGTCCAAGGTTCAGTGTAGGAGAAACAAGCATTCACCCTGAGGCCCCGCCCATTCTTGAGTGCGACGAGAGCATAAACACGCATTGTAACCTCAGCGTGAGTCCTGTCCTCTAGTAAGTCCTCTCAGTGGCTGGACCATTAGATGTCATAATGGGCTTGACATGTCCCTAGTCCCCAATTTTTAACCAGATTACTGGTTGTCCAGTCGCCCCACCACAGGGCTCTACTCTGGAATCCCTCATTTCGTGGGACATCTGAGGTTGAAAAACAAAATGAAACAAATCGACAACAACAACAAAAAAATGGACTTCTTCCATCCCCAGAATGACCCCAAACTCTTTGGACGGGACCGAACCCCCAGAGAGTAAGACTCGTCCATTTCCCATGAAGTCACCCGGCAATTTCACGACCATGAGTGACACGATATCCAGAGACAAAAACTTGAGCAAGAGCCTCACACTCGCCCTTTTTTCATATCCCGAAGTGTTCTCCTCATGGTCTGTAGATCAGTCCTGCCATACCTGGACCAAAAACATAAGCCGAGTTTGTGTTTTCAGACAACTTTCCAAACAGCTCTGGCCTACACACCCTACAGGCTCAGGGCCATGGAGCCAAACCTGAGGACTGTACTTGCCCTCTCCAAGGGAATTGTATGTGCCCATTCCAATGGCCACAACCCTACTAATAGGATAACCTCTAAAGTCCCTAAGGCCATCCCAATAGTTGTGGCTTCCCAGGACAAACAGGGGCAATCTGAGCCCATCTGAGCACCTACCTGCACTCAGACCCGTAGACTGATGTCCCCAGAGGTAAAAAGGAACGAACAGGCCCCTAGGCACTAATCGGATCCATTGCTTTGGTTTCCAGGCATCTCTCCTCAGAGGCCTGGATCTCAATACCAGCATATGGCTGTTTCTTGACTCACCCATCAGAACAAAACTCAACTACACATGGGAAACATGCACGTTGGAGCTGTGTCAAAGCCTCTGTTTAGGAGAACCCTTCAGGGCCCCAGGGCCACCGCTTCACTCCAAGGTCTCCATAGACACAAAAACATATTAGGACACATTCACAGGAGAGTCCATTTCAACTCAGCCTCCTCGGTTGCCCCCCACATCCAGCAGATCTAACCTGTCTTGTTGCTTGGAGACAATTTAAATGCGAGGTGGGCTACCCAGCCATCCATCCTTAGAACCCTGCTCGGAATCGTTGGCCTGGAGCCAACCAACAGATCTCAATTGTCCTGCAGAAGAATCTTTGCAGTTTGGAGCTTCTCACAACTCCCATCGTGGGAAAACCCCCATGTCCTCGTGATCCAACCCCCTTCAAGAAAGGGCCATCAGGGCAGAAAGTCCAACCTGAGCGATCGTCTGATCCTTGCCCTGACTTCAGATGCACGAGATCTCGATTGAGGTCTGTAGATTGTGCCTGCCATATCCTCACCCAGAAACCTAGGCCTAGCTTGGGTTCTCAGACTCCGTCCTCAGACTACTGGCCCACAAGTCCTCCAGTTGGGCAATCCAGAACTACAATGCCGCACTCTGCCTGCCCTACAGAAGTAAAACATTGCCCTCAGGGCTACCCCGATACCCCAAATGAGGATCAACCTGCACGCCATTCGGCTGTACCCCAAACATATAGGCTGACCTGGGCACTATTTCCCCTTCTGACCTAGCCTGAGCCTGGACCTCCTGGTCCCACCCAGACAGCTGGCCGCACACTGAGCACATCGGTCCCGCAAGGCCTTAGGTCGTCATCTCTTCCCAACTGCGGTTTTCTGGCTCCAGAACCTAGACCTTATCTCCAACCACTGCCCGGGGTTGAAAATGATTCAGAAATCAGAACTCTTTCCCCATGGAAGAAACCTTGTGGTTGGCATGTTGTCCAACGTTCAGTGTAGTTGAAACAAGCGTGGCCCATGAGGCCCAGCCCATGCTTGCGGGCCACATTGGTCACAAACACACACTGTGACCCTCAGCCTGAGCCCAGTCCTCAGGTAAGGCCTCTCAGGGCCTATATGAAGAGACAGCATATTGGACTTGCCATGCCCCTAGGCCCCAATTTTTAACCATAGTTCGGGGTGTCCCTTCACTCTTCCCCAGGGCTCTGCTTTGGAATTCCTCTTTTGGTGGGACACCTGAGGTAACAAACCTGAAAGGAGTCCTCCCATCCCACAGATTGACGAAAAACAATTGGGATCGGGCCAAATCCACAGAGAGGAAGATTCGTCCATGGCCCATGAGACCTCCCCAACATTCCACGGCCATCGCTGAAACAAAATCCAGAGACAAAAGCCTGAGCAAGCGTCTCAGACTCGCTCATTCTTCATGTCCTGAAGAGTTCTTCTCATGGTTTGTAGATTGGGCGTGCCATACCTACGTCCCCATACATAATCTGGGTTTGTGTTTTCAGTCTTCTGTCCTCAAAGTCCTGGGCCACACTCCCTCAAGCCTGGGGCCCCTGGAGCCACACATTAGGACTGCCCCCACCCAATTCATGGGAATTCTGCCCATTCCATTGTCAAAAATCGTACAAATTAGGAGAACCCTCCAAAGTCCCTGAGGCCATCCCAATAGTGTAGGTCGCCCGGGACAAAAAAGGGCGGTTGATACCGGCTGAGCATCTACCTCAACTCATCTACCTCCACTCATACCAAGAAGATTGAACCAGACAGTACCCGAGGTCATTATTGGATCCATTGCTTTGGTTTACTGGCATGTCTTCTCAAAAGCCTGGATTCCAATACCAGCAGAGGGGATTTCCTGAGGCACCCATCAGAACAAATCTCGTCTCCACAAGGAAACTTGTGCATGGGAGCTATGCCAAAGCTTAGGAGAACACTTCGTGGTCCCGGTGCCACCTCCCCATTCCAAGGCGCTCATGGACACAAACACACGTTAGGACCCATCCTCTGGAAAGTGCATTTCAACTCAGCCACCCCGGTTGCTCCCGCCGATCCATTAGATCTAAACTGTCTTGTTGCTAGGAGACAATTGGAAGGCGAGGCGGACTTCCCAGGCATCCATCCTCGAACGGTGCCCTGGAGTCATTCCATATGGGATGTCCTGGAGCTGTCCAACAGGTCTCAAATGTCCCGCAGAAGGAATCCTTGAAGGGGGCATCCCACATCTCCCAACGTGGAAAAACTCCATGGCCTCGAGATTCCGCTCCCTTCATGAAGGGGCCGACATGCACAGAAACTCCAACCTGAGCCAACGTCGGATCCTCGCCCTGACTTAAGATGCATGAGATATTGGTTCAGATATGCAGGGGGTACCTGCCGTGCCCTCACCCTGAATCCGAAGTCTAGCTTGTGTTCTCAGACTTCCGTCCTCACTCTCCTGGCCCCGAAGCCCTCAAGTTTGGCAATTCCGGACCGACAATGAAGCACTCTGCCTGCCCTCTAGAAAATATATATTGTCTAATGAGCAGCCCAGGCAGCTTAAATGAGGATAAACCTACACGGCACTCGAATGTACCCAACTTATATAGTCTAACCTGGGCACTAATGCACTGTCTGACACAACCTGAGCCCGGACCTGCTGACCAACACCCAGACAGCTGACCGCACGCTGAGCACATCAGACCCGCCATGGCCTTAGGTCATCATCTCTTCCCTACCTCAGTTTTCAGGCTTCAGAACCTAGACCTTATCTCAAATCACTGCCCACGGGTTGAAAATGATGCAGAAACCAGAACTCTTTCCCCATGGCAAGAAACCTTGTGGTTGGCATGTTGTCTAACGTTCAGTGTAGTTGAAACAAGCGTGGCCCATGAGGCCCAGCCCATGCTTGCGGGCCACATTGGTCACAAACACACATTGTGACCCTCAGCCTGAGCCCAGTCCTCAGGTAAGGCCTCTCAGGGCCTATATGAAGAGACAGCATATTGGGCTTGCCATGCCCCTAGGCCCCAATTTTTAACCATAGTTCGGGTTGTCCATTCACTCTTCCCCAGGGCTCTGCTTTGGAATTCCTCTTTTGGTGGGACATCTGAGGTAACAAACTGAAAGGAGTCCTCCCATCCCACAGATTGACGAAAAACAATTGGGATCGGGCCAAATCCACAGAGAGGAAGATTCGTCCATGGCCCATGAGACCTCCCCAACATTCCACGGCCATCGCTGAAACAAAATCCAGAGATAAAAGCCTGAGCAAGCGCCTCAGACTCGCTCATTCTTCATATCCTGAAGAGTTCTTCTCATGGTTTGTAGATCGGGCGTGCCATAATTACGTACACAAACTTAAGCTGAGTTTGTGTTTTCAGTCTTCTGTCCTCAAAGTCCTGGGCCACACTCCCTCCAGGCTGGGGGCCCTGGAGCCACACATTAGGACTGCCCCCACGCAATCCATGGGAATTCGGCCCATTCCATTGTCAAAAATCGTACAAATTAGGAGAACCCTCCAAAGTCCCTGAGGCCATCCCAATAGTGTAGGTCACACGGGACAAAAAAGGGCGGTTGATACCGGCTGAGCATCTACCTCCACTCATCTACCTCCACTCATACCAAGAAGATTGAACCAGACAGGACCCGAGGCCATTATCTGATCCATTGCTTTGGTTTACAGGCATGTCTCCTCAAAAGCCTGGATTCCAATACCAGCAGAGGGGATTTCCTGAGGCACCCATCAGAACAAATCTCGTCTCCACAAGGAAACTTGTGCATGGGAGATATGCCAAAGCTTAAGAAAATACTTCAGGGTCCCGGTGCCACCTCCCCATTCCAAGGCCCTCATGGACACAAACACACGTTAGGACCCATCCTCTGGAATGTGCATTTCAACTCAGCCACCCCGGTTGCTCCCGCAGATCCATTAGATCTAAACTGTCTTGTTGCTAGGCGACAATTTGAAGGCGAGGCGGACTTTCCAGGCATCCATCCTGGAACTGTGCTCTGGAGTCATTCCATATGGGATGTCCTGGAGCTGTCCAACAGGTCTCAATTGTCCCGCAGAAGGAATCCTTGAAGGGGGCATCCCACATCTCCCAACGTGGAAAACCTCCATGGCCTCGAGATTCCGCTCCCTTCATGAAGGGGCCGTCATGCACAGAAATTCCAACCTGAGCCAACGTCGGATCCTCGCCCTGACTTCAGATGCATGAGATATTGGTTCAGATCTGCAGGGGGTACCTGCCGTGCCCTCACCCTGAATCTGAAGTCTAGCTTGTGTTCTCAGACTTCCGTCCTCACTCTCCTGGCCCCGAAGCCCTCAAGTTTGGCAATTCCGGACCGACAATGAAGCACTCTTCCTGCCCTCTAGAAAAAATATATTGCCTAATGAGCAGCCCAGGCAGCTTAAATGAGGATACACCTACACGGCACTCGAATGTACCCAAATTATATAGTCTAACCTGGGCACTAATGCACTGTCTGACACAACCTGAGCCCGGACCTGCTGACCAACACCCAGACAGCTGACCGCACGCTGAGCACATCAGACCCGCCATGGCCTTAGGTCATCATCTCTTCCCTACCTCAGTTTTCAGGCTTCAGAACCTAGACCTTATCTCCAATCACTGCCCACGGGTGACTGTGATGCAGAAATCAGAACTCTTCCTGACCCATGGCAAGAAACCTTGTGGTTGGCATGTTGTCCAACGTTCAGTGTAGGAGAATCCAGCATTCACACTGAGGCCCCGCCCATTGTTGCGTGCGACGAGAGCATAAACACGCATTGTGACCTCAACGTGAGTCCTGTCCTCTAGTAAGTCCTCTCAGTGGCTGGACCATTAGATGTCATAATGGGCTTGACATGTCCCTAGTCCCCAATTTTTAACCAGATTTCTGGTTGTCCAGTCGCCCCACCCCAGGGCTCTACTCTGGAATCCCTCATTTGGTGGGACATCTGAGGTTGAAAAACAAAATAAAACAAATCGACAACAACAAAAAAACGGTCTTCTTCCATCCCCAGAATGACCCCAAACTCTTTGGACGGTACCGAAACCCCAGAGAGTAAGACTCGTCCATTTCCCATGATGTCACCCGGCAATTTCACGACCATGAGTGACACGATATCCAGAGACAAAAACTTGAGCAAGAGCCTCACACTCGCCCTTTTTACATATCCCGTAGTGTTCTCCTCATGGTCTGAAGATCAGTCCTGCCATTCCTATGACCCAAACATAAGCCGAGATTGTGTTTTCAGACAACTGTCCAAACAGCTCTGGCCTACCCACCCTACAGGCTGAGGGCCCTGGAGCCAAACCTGAGGACTGTACTTTCCCTCTCCAAGGGAATTGTATGTGCCCATTCCAATGGCCAGAACCCTACTAGTAGGATAACCTCCAAAGTCCCTGAGGCCATCTCAATAGTTGTGGCTTCCCAGGACAAACAGGGGCAATCTGAGCCCATCTGAGCACCTACCTGCACTCAGACCCGTAGACTGATGTCCCCAGAGGTAAAAAGGAACGAACAGGCCCCTAGGCACTAATCGGATCCATTGCTTTGGTTTCCAGGCATCTCTCCTCAGAGGCCTGGATTTCAATACCAGCATATGGCTGTTTCTTGACTCACCCATCAGAACAAATCTCATCTACACATGGGAAACATGCACGTTGGAGCTGTGTCAAAGCCTCTGTTTAGGAGAACCCTTCAGGGCCCCAGGGCCACCGCTTCATTCCAAGGTCTCCATAGACACAAAAACATATTAGGACACATCCACAGGAGAGTCCATTTCAACTCAGCCTCCTCGGTTGTCCCCCACATCCAGCAGTTCTAACTTGTCTTGTTGCTTGGAGACAATTGGAATGCGAGGTGGGCTACCCAGCCATCCATCCTTAGAACCCTGCTTGGAGTCGTTGGCCTGGAGCCAACCAACAGGTCTCAATTGTCCTGCAGAAGAATCTTTGCAGCTTGGAGCTTCTCACAACTCCCATCGTGGGAAAACCCCCATGTCCTCGTGATCCAACCCCCTTCAAGAAAGGGCCATCAGGGTTGAAAGTCTAACCTGAGCGATCGTCTGATCCTTGCCCTGACTTCAGATGCACGAGATCTCGATTGAGGTCTCTAGATTGTGCCTGCCATATCCTCACCCAGAAACCTAGGCTTAGCTTGGGTTCTCAGACTCCGTCCTCAGACTACTGGCCCACAGGCCCTCCAGTTTGGCAATCCAGAACTACAATGCCGCACTATGCCTGCCCTACAGAAGTAAAATATTGCCCTCATGGCTACCCCGAATCCCCAAATGAGGATCAACCTTCACGCCATTCGGCTGTACCCCAAACATATAGGCTGACCTGGGCACTATTTCCCCTTCTGACCCAGCCTGAGCCTGGACCTCCTGGTCCCACCCAGACAGCTGGCCGCACACTGAGCACATCGGACCTGCCATGGCCTTAGGTCGTCATCTCTTCCCAACTGCGGTTTTCAGGCTCCAGAACCTAGACCTTATCTCCAACCACTGCCCAGGTTTGAAAATGATGCTGAAATCAGAACTCTTTCCCCATGGCAAGAAACCTTGTGGTTGGCATGTTGTCCAACGTTCAGTGTAGTTGAATCAAGCGTGGCCCATGAGGCCCAGCCCATGCTTGCAGGCCACATTGGTCACAAACACACATTGTGACCCTCAGCCTGAGCCCAGTCCTCAGGTAAGGCCTCTCAGGGCCTATATGAAGAGACAGCATATTGGGCTTGCCATGCCCCTAGGCCCCAATTTTTAACCATAGTTCGGGTTGTCCCTTCACTCTTCCCCAGGGCTCTGCTTTGGAATTCCTCTTTTGGTGGGACACCTGAGGTAACAAACCTGAAAGGAGTCCTCCCATCCCACAGATTGACGAAAAACAATTGGGATCGGGTCAAATCCACAGAGAGGAAGATTCGTCCATGGCCCATGAGACCTCCCCAACATTCCACGGCCATCGCTGAAACAAAATCCAGAGACAAAAGTCTGAGCAAGCGACTCAGACTCGCTCATTCTTCATATCCTGAAGAGTTCTTCTCATGGTTTGTAGATCGGGCGTGCCATACCTACGTCCCCAAACTTAAGCTGAGTTTGTGTTTTCAGTCTTCTGTCCTCAAAGTCCTGGGCCACACTCCCTCCAGGCTGGGGCCCCTGGAGCCACACATTAGGACTGCCCCCACCCAATCCATGGGAATTCTGCCCATTCCATTGTCAAAAATCGTACAAATTAGGAGAACCCTCCAAAGTCCCCGAGGCCATCCCAATAGTGTAGGTCGCCCGGGACAAAAAATGGGTTGTTGATACCGGCTGAGCATCTACCTCCACTCATCTACCTCCATTCATACCAAGGAGATTGAACCAGACAGGACCCGAGGCCATTATCGAATCCATTGCTTTGGTTTACAGGCATGTCTCCTCAAAAGCCTGGATTCCAATACCAGCAGAGGGGATTTCCTGAGGCACTCATCAGAACAAATCTCGTCTCCACAAGGAAACTTGTGCATGGTAGCTAAGCCAAAGCTTAGGAGAATACTTCAGGGTCCCGGTGCCACCTCCCCATTCCAAGGTCCTCATGGACACAAATACACGTCAGGACCCATCCTCTGGAAAGTGCATTTCAACTCAGCCACCACGGTTGCTCCCGCAGATCCATTAGATCTAAACTGTCTTGTTGCTAGGAGACAATCGGAAGGCGAGACGGACTTCCCAGGCATTCATCCTGGAACGGTGCTCTGGAGTCATTCCATATGGGATGTCCTGGAGCTGTACAACAGGTCTCAATTGTCCCGCAGAAGGAATTCTTGAAGGGAGCATCCCACATCTCCCAACGTGGAAAACCTCCATGGCCTCGAGATTCCGCTCCCTTCATGAAGGGGCCGTCATGCACAGAAACTCCAACCTGAGCCAACGTCGGATCCTCGCCCTGACTTCAGATGCATGAGATATTGGTTCAGATCTGCAGGAGGTACCTGCCGTGCCCTCACCCTGAATCCGAAGTCTAGCTTGTGTTCTCAGAATTCCGTCCTCACTCTCCTGGCCCCGAAGCCCTCAAGTTTGGCAATTCCGGACCGACAATGAAGCACTCTGCCTGCCCTCTAGAAAAAATATATTGCCTAATGAGCAGCCCAGGCACCTTAAATGAGGATAAACCTACACGGCACTCGAATGTACCCAAATTATATAGTCTAACCTGGGCACTAATGCACTGTCTGACACAAACTGTGTCCGGACCTGCTGACCAACACCCAGACAGCTGACCGCATGCTGAGCACATCAGACCCGCAATGGCCTTAGGTCATCATCTCTTCCCTACCTCAGTTTTCAGGCTTCAGAACCTAGACCTTATCTCCAATCACTGCCCACGGGTGACTGTGATGCAGAAATCAGAACTCTTCCTGACCCATGGCAAGAAACCTTGTGGTTGGCATGTTGTCCAACGTTCAGTGTAGGAGAAACCAGCATTCACCCTGAGGCCCCGCCCATTCTTGAGTGCGACGAGAGCATAAACACGCATTGTGACCTCAGCGTGAGTCCTGTCCTCTAGTAAGTCCTCTCAGTGGCTGGACCATTAGATGTCATAATGGGCTTGACATGTCCCTAGTCCCCAATTTTTAACCAGATTTCTGGTTGTCCAGTCGCCCCACCCCAGGGCTCTACTCTGGAATCCCTCATTTGGTGGGACATCTGAGGTTGAAAAACAAAATGAAACAAATCGACAAAAACAACCAAAAAACGGACTTCTTCCATCCCCAGAATGACCCCAAACTCTTTGGACGGGACCGAACCCCCAGAGAGTAAGACTCGTCCATTTCCCATGAAGTCACCCGGCAATTTCACGACCATGAGTGACACGATATCCAGAGAAAAAAACTTGAGCAAGAGCCTCACACTCGCCCTTTTTTCATATCCTGAAGTGTTCTCCTCATTGTCTGTAGATCAGTCCTGCCATACCTATGACCCAAAACATAAGCCGAGTTTGTGTTTTCAGACAACTGTCCAAACAGCTCTGGCCTACACACCCTACAGGCTCAGGGCCCTGGAGCCAAACCTGAGGACTGTACTTTCCCTCTCCAAGGGAATTGTATGTGCCCATTCCAATGGCGACAACCCTACTAGTAGGATAGCCTCCAAAGTCCCTGAGGCCATACCAATAGTTGTGGCTTCCCAGGACAAACAGGGGCAATCTGAGCCCATCTGAGCACCTACCTGCACTCAGACCCGTAGACTGATGTCCCCAGAGGTAAAAAGGAACGAACAGGCCCCTAGGCACTAATCGGACCCATTGCTTTGGTTTGCAGGCATCTCTCCTCAGAGGCCTGGATTTCAATACCAGCATATGGCTGTTTCTTGACTCACCCATCAGAACAAATCTCATCTACACATGGGAAACATGCACGTTGGAGATGTGTCAAAGCCTCTGTTTAGGAGAACCCTTCAGGGCCCCAGGGCCACCGCTTCATTCCAAGGTCTCCATAGACACAAAAACATATTAGGACACATCCCCAGGAGAGACCATTTCAACTCAGCCTCCTCGGTGACCCCCCACATCCAGCAGATCTAAATTTTCTGGTGTTTGGAGACAATTGGAATGCAAGGTGGGCTACCCAGCCATCCATCCTTAGAACCCTGCTCGGAATCGTTGGCCTGGAGCCAACCAACAGGTCTCAATTGTCCTGCAGAAGAATCTTTGCAGTTTGGAGCTTCTCACAACTCCCATCGTGGGAAAACGCCCATGTCCTCGTGATCCAACCCCCTTCAAGAAAGGGCCATCAGGGCAGAAAGTCCAACCTGAGCGATCGTCTGATCCTTGCCCTGACTTCAGATGCACGAGCTCTCGATTGAGGTCTGTAGATTGTGCCTGCCATATCCTCACCCAGAAACCTAGGCTTAGCTTGGGTTCTCAGACTCCGTCCTCAGACTACTGGCCCACAGGCCCTCCATTTTGGCATCCAGAACTACAATGCCGCACTCTGCCTGCCCTACAGAAGTAAAATATTGCCCTCAGGGCTACCCCGAATCCCCAAATGAGGATCAACCTGCACGCCATTCGGCTGTACCCCAAACATATAGGCTGACCTGGGCACTATTTCCCCTTCTGACCCAGCCTGAGCCTGGACCTCCTGGTCCCACCAGACAGCTGGCTGCACACTGAGCACATCGGACCTGCCATGGCCTTGGGTCGTCATCTCTTCCCAACTGCGGTTTTCAGGCACCAGAACCTAGACCTTATCTCCAACCACTGCCCAGGGTTGAAAATGATGCAGAAATCAGAACTCTTTCCCAATGGCAAGAAACCTTGTGGTTGGCATGTTGTCCAATGTTCAGTGTAGTTGAAACAAGCGTGGCCCATGAGGCCCAGTCAATGCTTGCGGGCCACATTGGTCACAAACACACATTGTGACCCTCAGCCTGAGCCCAGTCCTCAGGTAAGGCCTCTCAGGGCCTATATGAAGAGACAGCATATTGGGCTTGCCATGCCCCTAGGCCCCAATTTTTAACCATATTTCGGGTTGTCCCTTCACTCTTACCCAGGGCTCTGCTTTGGAATTCCTCTTTTGGTGGGACACCTGAGGTAACAAACCTGAAAGGAGTCCTCCCATCCCACAGATTGACGAAAAACAATTGGGATCGGGCCAAATCCACAGAGAGGAAGATTTGTCCATGGCCCATGATACCTCCCCAACATTCCACGGCCATCGCAGAAACAAAATCCAGAGACAAAAGCCTGAGCAAGCGCCTCAGACTCGCTCATTCTTCATATTATGAAGAGTTCTTCTCATGGTTTGTAGATCGGGCGTGCCATACCTACGTCCCCAAACTTAAGCTGAGTTTGTGTTTTCAGTCTTCTGTCCTCAAAGTCCTGGGCCACACTCCCTCCAGGCTGGGGCCCCTGGAGCCACACATTAGGACTGCCCCCACCCTATCCATGGGAATTCTGCCCATTCCATTGTCAAAAATCGTACAAATTAGGAGAACCCTCCAAAGTCCCTGAGGCCATCCCAATAGTGTAGGTCGCCCGGGACAAAAAATGGGCGGTTGATACCGGCTGAGCATTTACCTCCACTCATATACCTCCACTCATCTACCTCCACTCATACCAAGGAGATTGAACCAGATAGGACACGAGGCCATTATCGAATCCATTGCTTTGGTTTACAGGCATGTCTCCTCAAAAGCCTGGATTCCAATACCAGCAGAGGGGATTTCCTGAGGTACTCATCAGAACAAATCTCGTCTCCACAAGGAAACTTGTGCATGGTAGCTAAGCCATAGCTTAGGAGAATACTTCAGGGTCCCGGTGCCACCTCCCCATTCCAAGGCCCTCATGGACACAAATACACGTTAGGACCCATCCTCTGGAAAATGCATTTCAACTCAGCCACCCCGGTTGCTCCCGCAGATCCATTAGATCGAAACTGTCTTGTTGCTAGGATACAATTGGAAGGCGAGGCGGACTTCCTAGGCATCCATCCTGGAACGGTGCTCTGGAGTCATTCCATATGGGATGTCCTGGAGCTGTCCAACAGGTCTCAATTGTCCCGCAGAAGGAATCCTTGAAGGGGGCATCCCACATCTCCCAACGTTGAAAACCTCCATGGCCTCGAGATTCCGCTCCCTTCATGAAGGGGCCGTCATGCACAGAAACTCCAACCTGAGCCAACGTCGGATCCTCGCCCTGACTTCAGATGCATGAGATATTGGTTCAGATCTGCAGGGGGTACCTGCCGTGCCCTCACCCTGAATCCGAAGTCTAGCTTGTGTTCTCAGACTTCCGTCCTCACTCTCCTGGCCCCGAAGCCCTCAAGTTTGGCAATTCCGGACCGACAATGAAGCACTCTGCCTGCCCTCTAGAAAAAATATCTTGCCTAATGAGCTGCCTAGGCAGCTTAAATGAGGATAAACCTACACGGCACTCGAATGTACCCAAATTATATAGTCTAACCTGGGCACTAATGCACTGTCTGACACAACCTGAGCCCGGACCTGCTGACCAACACCCAGACAGCTGACCGCACGCTGAGCACATCAGAACCGCCATGGCCTTAGGTCATCATCTCTTCCCTACCTCAGTTTTCAGGCTTCAGAACCTAGACCTTATCTCCAATCACTGCCCACGGGTGACTGTGATGCAGAAATCAGAACTCTTCCTGACCCATGGCAAGAAACCTTGTGGTTGGCATGTTGTCCAACGTTCAGTGTAGGAGAAACCAGCATTCACCCTGAGGCCCCGCCCATTCTTGAGTGCGACGAGAGCATAAACACGCATTGTGACCTCAGCGTGAGTCCTGTCCTCTAGTAAGTACTCTCACTGGCTGGACCATTAGATGTCATAATGGGCTTGACATGTCCCTAGTCCCCAATTTTTAACCAGATTTCTGGTTGTCCAGTCGCCCCACCCCAGGGCTCTACTCTGGAATCCCTCAATGGTGGGACATCTGAGGTTGAAAAACAAAATGAAACAAATCGACAACAACAAAAAAACGGACTTCTTCCATCCCCAGAATGACCCCAAACTCTTTGGACGGGACCGAACCCCCAGAGAGTAAGACTCGTCCATTTCCCATGATGTCACCCGGCAATTTCACGACCATGAGTGACACGATATCCAGAGACAAAAACTTGAGCAAGAGCCTCACACTCGCCCTTTTTTCATATCCCGAAGTGTTCTCCTCAAGGTCTGTAGATCAGTCCTGCCATACCTATGACCCAAACATAAGCCGAGTTTGTGTTTTCAGACAACTGTCCAAACAGCTCTGGCGTACACACCCTACAGGCTCAGGGCCCTGGAGCCAAACCTGAGGACTGTACTTGCCCTCTCCAAGGGAATTGTATGTGCCCATTCCAATGGCCACAACCCTACTAGTAGGATAACCTCCAAAGTCCCTGAGGCCATCCCAATAGTTGTGGCTTCCCAGGACAAACAGGGGCAATCTGAGCCCATCTGAGCACCTACCTGCACTCAGACCCGTAGACTGATGTCCCCAGAGGTAAAAAGGAATGAACAGGCCCCTAGGCACTAATCGGATCCATTGCTTTGGTTTCCAGGCATCTCTCCTCAGAGGCCTGGATTTCAATACCAGCATATGGCTGTTTCTTGACTCACCCATCAGAACAAATCTCATCTACACATGGGAAACATGCACGTTGGAGCTGTGTCAAAGCCTCTGTTTAGGAGAACCCTTCAGGGCCCCAGGGCCACCGCTTCATTCCAAGGTCTCCATAGACACAAAAACATATTAGGACACATCCCCAGGAGAGTCCATTTCAACTCAGCCTCCTCGGTTGCCCCCCACATCCAGCAGATCTAAATTGTCTTGTTGCTTGGAGACAATTGGAATGCGAGGTGTGCTACCCAGCCATCCATCCTTAGAACCCTGCTCGGAATCGTTGGCCTGGAGCCAACCAACAGGTCTCAATTGTCCTGCAGAAGTATCTTTGCAGTTTGGAGCATCTCACAACTCCCATCGTGGGAAAACCCCCATGTCCTCGTGATCCAACCCCCTTCAAGAAAGGGCCATCAGGGCAGAAAGTCCAACCTGAGCGATCGTCTGATATTTGCCCTGACTTCAGATGCACGAGATCTCTATTGAGGTCTGTAGATTGTGCCTGCCATATCCTCACCCAGAAACCTAGGCTTAGCTTGGGTTCTCAGACTCCGTCCTCAGACTACTGGCCCACAGGCCCTCCAGTTTGGCAATCCAGAACTACAATGCCGCACTCTGCCTGCCCTACAGAAGTAAAATATTGCCCTCAGGGCTACCCCGAATCCCCAAATGAGGATCAACCTGCACGCCATTCGGCTGTACCCCAAACATATAGGCTGACCTGGGCACTATTTCCCCTTCTGACCCAGCCTGAGCCTGGACCTCCTGGTCCCACCCAGACAGCTGGCCGCACACTGAGCACATCGGACCCGCCATGTCCTTAGGTCCTCATCTCTTCCCAACTGCGGTTTTCAGGCTCCAGAACCTAGACCTTATCTCCAACCACTGCCCAGGTTTGAAAATGATGCTTAAATCAGAACTCTTTCCCCATGGCAAGAAACCTTGTGGTTGGCATGTTGTCCAATGTTCAGTGTAGTTGAAACAAGCGTGGCCCATGAGGCCCAGTTCATGCTTGCGGGCCACATTGGTCACAAACACACATTGTGACCCTCAGCCTGAGCCCAGTCCTCAGGTAAGGCCTCTCAGGGCCTATATGAAGAGACAGCATATTGGGCTTGCCATGCCCCTAGGCCCCAATTTTTAACCATAGTTCGTGGTGTCCCTTCACTCTTCCCCAGGGCTCTGCTTTGGAATTCCTCTTTTGGTGGGACACCTGAGGTAACAAACCGGAAAGGAGTCCTCCCATCCCACAGATTGACGAAAAACAATTCGGATCGGGCCAAATCCACAGAGAGGAAGATTTGTCCATGGCCCATGAGACCTCCCCAACATTCCACGGCCATCGCAGAAACAAAATCCAGAGACAAAATCCTGAGTAAGCGCCTCAGACTCGCTCATTCTTCATATTATGAAGAGTTCTTCTCATGGTTTGTAGATCGGGCGTGCCATACCTACGTCCCCAAACTTAAGCTGAGTTTGTGTTTTCAGTCTTCTGTCCTCAAAGTCCTGGGCCACACTCCCTCCAGGCTGGGGCCCCTGGAGCCACACATTAGGACTGCCCCCACCCAATCCATGGGAATTCTGCCCATTCTATTGTCAAAAATCGTACAAATTAGGAGAACCCTCCAAAGTCCCTGAGGCCATCCCAATAGTGTAGGTCGCCCGGGACAAAAAATGGGCGGTTGATACCGGCTGAGCATTTACCTCCACTCATCTACCTCCACTCATCTACCTCCACTCATACCAAGAAGATTGAACCAGACAGGACCCGAGGCCATTATCAAATCCATTGCTTTGGTTTACAGGCATGTCTCCTCAAAAGCCTAGTTTCCAATACCAGCAGAGGGGATTTCCTGAGGCACTCATCAGAACAAATCTCCTCTCCACAAGAAACTTGTGCATGGTAGCTAAGCCAAAGCTTAGGAGAATACTTCAGGGTCCCGGTGCCACCTCCCCATTCCAAGGTCCTCATGGACACAAATACACGTTAGGACCCATCCTCTGGAAAGTGCATTTCAACTCAGCCACCCCGGTTGCTCCTGCAGATCCATTAGATCTAAACTGTCTTGTTGCTAGGAGACAATTGGAAGGCGAGGCGGACTTCCCAGGCATCTATCCTGGAACGGTGCTCTGGAGTCATTCCATATGGGATATCCTGGAGCTGTCCAACAGGTCTCAATTGTCCCGCAGAAGGATTCCTTGAAGGGGGCATCCCACATCTCCCAACGTGGAAAACCTCCATGGCCTCGAGATTCCGCTCCCTTCATGAAGGGGCCGTCATGCACAGAAACTCCAACCTGAGCCAACGTCGGATCCTCGCCCTGACTTCAGATGCATGAGTGTGGCAACCCGTTGCCGCCATTACAAGATGGCGCCGGAGAGTCTCGTAAACAAGTGGTTGGACGCGTGGCCTTAAGCTTATTCTGCCCAGCAACAAGGCTGACCTACCATAGTGAGCCACGTACCCCAGAATGAGACACGCCCCAGCTAGCCTGTATATATGTGCAGCCCTGGCTCTACCCAGGCGCTTCCTGCTTCCATCACCCTACAAACCTCAACCAAGTGCACTTCAATAAAGCGTGATAGAGAAGAATCCTGTGTCGGTGGTCTTCCTTCCTCGCGGGCGAGCGTTGGCGGGCCACTGCTGGAGCCGAAACCCGGGATAGTTCGGCGGACACCGCGGGGAGCCTAGAAAGGATTCAGAACTCTACATGCGAAGTGGTCGGCGCCGGTAAGTATTCCCCGGTATGTTATTTTGGACACTTGAGCCTTGGGTAGCTGCTATAGCTATAATTGTCCTTGCAGTTGTAGCCTTGCTTTTTTGCTTTTGGATACGTGAGTGCAAATATCCAGACTTCGTGAGCCCCATACAGGCACATGCGTGCTTACGGGACGGAAAACACGTAGAGCATCTGAAAAAGGGCAGGCGTGCTTTAGCGGAACATCAGGACAGCCTTTCGGAATCAAGTAGTATAAAGGAAGGGGGAAACAAAAAACAAATGAAGAAGTCAGAAAAGGGATATAAAAGAGGAAGTGAAAAACAAAAGGAAACAGATGATAAAAGTAAGCACAAAAAACATCAGGCAACCGCTCCCAGTGCACCCATCTACCCGAGTTTAGATGAGTTCTATGAGGAATTCGCCGCTCTCAGTGTAAAGCAAGAGAGGGACTCAGGAGATGACTCACTAACGGAGGACGAGGAGGAGGAGTTAGAGGAAGAGGCGGCTAGATATGAGGAGGAGCGATACGGACTGCCGCCTCCGGCAAGAGCTCCGCCTCTGCCTTATCCAGGCAAGCAGAACGGAGGGGCCCATAGGCTCTCTCGAAAAACGCTCAGATGCCTTGCCGAGTTCACCCCGCTGGACGCTGTTGCGTTCCCTGTCTTTGAAAACCAAAACCAGCAAAGATATCATGAGCCCATACCCTACAAACAGTTGAAGGACTTAGTAGAGGCCGCCCGTACTTGGGGGCCCAATGCACAGTATACGTTAATTTTACTGGATAGGATCACCACCGCAGCCCTGACACCAAATGATTGGTGGGAGATAGCTCGAGCGTGCCTAAACACAGGACAGTATCTAGACTATAGAGCAGTGGTTACAGAAGCCGCGCATAATCAGGCGCGAGTGAATGCTCGTACACCAAACACAGCACCCTGGACTGCTGACATGCTACTGGGGCAGGGACAGTGGGCTGATAACCAGACGGCCTTCCCGGTGCCTGTTTATCAGCAGATCGTAGAAATATTTAAAAGAGCATGGAGGATGATACCTAAACGGGGAGAGGTATCAGGAAACCTGACTAAGATAATCCAAGGACCGAATGAGCCTTTTTCAGATTTTGTGGCTAGAATGATAGAGGCAGCTGGAAAAATTTTTGGAGACGCTCAGGAGGCCATGCCTCTAGTGCAACAGCTTGTTTATGAGCAATGCACTAAGGATTGCCAGCGAGCAATCACACCATGGAAAGGAAAAGGTTTAGATGCGTGGCTAAAGGCCTGCAGAGAGATAGGAGGACCACTCACCAATGAAGGACTGGCCAGAGCTATGATAGCGGCTACTAAGCACGGGAGACGTGATGGCTGCTTCATTTGCGGACAGCCGGGACACGTAAAGAGAAACTGTCCTAACAAGGAAGGCTTCAGGGCAAAGGGACCAAATACCAAGCAGCCAGGGACATGCCCAAGATGCAAGAAGGGGAAACATTGGGCCAATGAGTGTAGATCCACAAAAGACATTAATGGACAACCTATAAATAACCCATATGTCCCGGAGTCAAAAAACATGCAGAGGGGCCCACGCCCTCAGGGCCCGAAAATATATGGGGTGTTTCAGGAGGGGATCCTTCAGCCGCCGAGAGCACCCGACGAGCCACGACAGGCTCCGCGGGGCTGGACCTCTGCGCCACCGCCGGACTGGTTTTAACCCCTCGTATGGGTATACAAGCGGTTCCTACTGACATGTCAGGACCTCTTCCTGTAGGCTCGGCTGGGCTGGTTTTAGGCCGATCATCCAGCACCATGAGGGGCTTATTGGTCCTCCCCGGGATCATTGACCCAGACTATCAGGGTACAATTAGGGTTATGTGTCACTCACCTTTTGGCATTGTCTCCATTGCCCCTGGGGACAGAATAGCCCAGCTGGTAGTTCTCTCATCCTTGCATGACCGTTTCCCCGCCCAAAATAAGGTCAGAGGAGATAAGGGCTTTGGATCCTCTGGAGTCGATATGGCCTACTTATCTTTGGAGCTAACAGGTCGCCCCATGTGTAGTTTGGAGATAGAAGGAAAGGCCTTCACCGGTCTAATAGATACGGGGGCCGACCGAAGCGTCATGAGCCAATGATTCTGGCCAAGGAATTGGCCGCTGCAAAAGGCCTCTCAAACATTACAGGGGCTAGGCTATCAAAACACACCTGAGATTAGTGCAAAAACTCTACATTGGAGGATGGAAGGGAACAAAGGGACTTTTCAGCCGTTCGTACTGGACCTTCCCATCAATCTCTGGGGAAGAGATGTCCAGAGTCAATTAAATCTAATTCTGACTAATGAGGGAACGTATTCCAAACAGAGCAAAGATTTGATGATGAAACAAGGCTATATGCCAGGCAAAGGCCTAGGTAAATACTTGCAGGGAGAATCAGAGCTAGTCAGTCCTAGCTTGAAAAATGATAGAAAGGGATTGGGTTTGAGCGCGCTAACCGCACGCTTAAAGAACTAATACAAAAACAAAAAGGGGGAATAGAGGCGGTTATGACCCCTCGAGATCGCCTATCCCTAGCAATCTTTACTATCAATTTTTTAATTCTGGATGCCAATGGCAAAAGTGCGGCAGATAGACACGCAGAAGAGGCTGAGACCATAAAGGAACGTGTAATGTGGAAAGATATCCTGGATAACAAATGGTATGGACCGGATCCCGTGATTAGGAGATCCAGGGGAGCTGTTTGTGTTTTTCCACAGGACCGCTCGGATCCGGTGTGGGTGCCATCACGACTGACGCGAAAGTTGGATGAAAGAACCGATGACAACACCAAAGAAGCAGACATGGACTCCAACCCTGGAGATGCTGATAGTGCTTATGATCTGCCTGACCAGAGTTGAGGGAGCTACCTTTTGGGCCGTTTCAAGAACATGGCCCATCCCCATGCCAGTCACAAACGCGACAAAAATATCACCCCATCTGTATGTTCCAGAATGTGTTTTTGATTTACCCTGTAAACAAATCAATAATAAGGTACCGCGTTATAAACGCTACAAATTTCAACCTTCAAGGCACCTTGTGCTTTACCACTCTCGGAGTAGGAGTCATGGGCATGCTAATGTTTGCAGGACTACTGGTGGCTTTGTTTTTAATTCTGAGGGTAATGAGGGCTCGCAGAAGAGAGAAGGTGGCCATAGCGCGTGCCTTTGCTGCTATAGAGGCTGGAACATCTCCCCAAGCTTGGCTCAGCATGTTAAATGAAACATAGGTTGTGCTCTTGCACTCGGAGGGCTTTGAGTAGCCCATTGCACCCGAATAGAGACAACCTTGCATTTTCCGCGGGTGGTTTGCACCTAGGAGTGCACAGGGTGAGCCACCCTGAAAGTCATGAGTGTCTGCATACGGGTACCTCCGTTTCTCTCCCGTCCCTAGGCAAAGGAGGACATGTTTACTAGGGGACACTCCTCTGATTTTAGCCATGACTGCAAAATAAAAGAAAAAGGGGGAGATGTGGCAACCCGTTGCCGCCATTACAAGATGGCGCCGGAGAGCCTCGTAAACAAGTGGTTGGACGCGTGGCCTTAAGCTTATTCTGCCCAGCAACAAGGCTGACCTACCATAGTGAGCCACGTACACCAGAATGAGACACGCCCCAGCTAGCCTGTATATATGTGCAGCCCTGGCTCTACCCAGGCGCTTCCTGCTTCCATCACCCTACAAACCTCAACCAAGTGCACTTCAATAAAGCGTGACAGAGAAGAATCCTGTGTCGGTGGTCTTCCTTCCTCGCGGGCGAGCGTTGGCGGGCCACACATGAGATATTGGTTCAGATCTGCAGGGGTTACCTGCCGTGCCCTCACCCTGAATCCGAAGTCTAGCTTGTGTTCTCAGACTTCCGTCCTCACTCTCCTGGCCCCGAAGCCCTCAAGTTTGGCAATTCCGGACCGACAATGAAGCACTCTGCCTGCCCTCTAGAAAAAATATATTGCCTAATGAGCAGCCCAGGCAGCTTAAATGAGGATAAACCTACACGGCACTCAAATGTACCCAAATTATATAGTCTAACCTGGGCACTAATGCACTGTCTGACACAACCTGAGCCCGGACCTGCTGACCAACACCCAGACAGCTGACCGCACGCTGAGCACATCAGAACCGCCATGGCCTTAGGTCATCATCTCTTCCCTACCTCAGTTTACAGGCTTCAGAACCTAGACCTTATCTCCATTCACTGCCCACGGGTGACTGTGATGCAGAAATCAGAACTCTTCCTGACCCATGGCAAGAAACCTTGTGGTTGGCATGTTGTCCAACGTTCAGTGTAGGAGAAACCAGCATTCACCCTGAGGCCCCGCCCATTCTTGAGTACGACGAGAGCATAAACACGCATTGTGACCTCAGCGTGAGTCCTGTCCTCTAGTAAGTACTCTCACTGGCTGGACCATTAGATGTCATAATGGGCTTGACATGTCCCTAGTCCCCAATTTTTAACCAGATTTCTGGTTGTCCAGTCGCCCCACCCCAGGGCTCTACTCTGGAATCCCTCATTTGGTGGGACATCTGAGGTTGAAAAACAAAATGAAACAAATCGACAACAACAAAAAAACGGACTTCTTCCATCCCCAGAATGACCCCAAACTCTTTGGACGGGACCGAACCCCCAGAGAGTAAGACTCGTCCATTTCCCATGATGTCACCCGGCAATTTCACGACCATGAGTGACACGATATCCAGAGACAAAAACTTGAGCAAGAGCCTCACACTCGCCCTTTTTTCATATCCCGAAGTGTTCTCCTCATGGTCTGTAGATCAGTCCTGCCATACCTATGACCCAAACATAAGCCGAGTTTGTGTTTTCAGACAACTGTCCAAACAGCTCTGGCCTACACACCCTACAGGCTCAGGGCCCTGGAGCCAAACCTGAGGACTGTACTTGCCCTCTCCAAGGGAATTGTATGTGCCCATTCCAATGGCCACAACCCTACTAGTAGGATAACCTCCAAAGTCCCTGAGGCCATCCCAATAGTTGTGGCTTCCCAGGAAAAAAAGGGGCAATCTGAGCCCATCTGAGCACCTACCTGCACTCAGACCCGTAGACTGATGTCCCCAGAGGTAAAAAGGAACGAACAGGCCCCTAGGCACTAATCGGATCCATTGCTTTGGTTTCCAGGCATCTCTCCTCAGAGGCCTGGATTTCAATACCAGCATATGGCTGTTTCTTGACTCACCCATCAGAACAAATCTCATCTACACATGGGAAACATGCACGTTGGAGCTGTGTCAAAGCCTCTGTTTAGGAGAACCCTTCAGGGCCCCAGGGCCACCGCTTCATTCCAAGGTCTCCATAGACACAAAAACATATTAGGACACATCCCCAGGAGAGTCCATTTCAACTCAGCCTCCTCGGTTGCCCCCCACATCCAGCAGATCTAACTTGTCTTGTTGCTTGAAGACAATTGGAATGCGAGGTGGGCTACCCAGCCATCCATCCTTAGAACCCTGCTCGGAATCATTGGCCTGGAGCCAACCAACAGGTCTCAATTGTCCTGCAGAAGTATCTTTGCAGTTTGGAGCATCTCACAACTCACATCGTGGGAAAACCCCCATGTCCTCGTGATCCAACCCCCTTCAAGAAAGGGCCATCAGGGCAGAAAGTCCAACCTGAGCGATCGTCTGATCCTTGCCCTGACTTCAGATGCACGAGATCTCTATTGAGGTCTGTAGATTGTGCCTGCCATATCCTCACCCAGAAACCTAGGCTTAGCTTGGGTTCTCAGACTCCGTCCTCAGACTACTGGCCCACAGGCCCTCCATTTTGGCAATCCAGAACTACAATGCCGCACTCTGCCTGCCCTGCAGAAGTAAAATATTGCCCACAGGGCTACCCCGAATCCCCAAATGAGGATCAACCTGCACGCCATTTGGCTGTACCCCAAACATATAGGCTGACCTGGGCACTATTTCCCCTTCTGACCCAGCCTGAGCCTGGACCTCCTGGTCCCACCAGACAGCTGGCTGCACACTGAGCACATCGGACCCGCCATGGCCTTAGGTCGTCATCTCTTCCCAACTGCGGTTTTCAGGCTCCAGAACCTAGACCTTATCTCCAACCACTGCCCAGGTTTGAAAATGATGCTTAAATCAGAACTCTTTCCCCATGGCAAGAAACCTTGTGGTTGGCATGTTGTCCAATGTTCAGTGTAGTTGAAACAAGCGTGTCCCATGAGGCCCAGCCCATGCTGGCGGGCCACATTGGTCACAAACACACATTGTGACCCTCAGCCTGAGACCAGTCCTCAGGTAAGGCCTCTCAGGGCCTATATGAAGAGACAGCATTTTGGGCTTGCCATGCCCCTAGGCCCCAATTTTTAACCATAGTTCGGGGTGTCCCTTCACTCTTCCCCAGGGCTCTGCTTTGGAATTCCTCTTTTGGTGGGACACCTGACGTAACAAACCTGAAAGGATTCCTCCCATCCCACAGATTGACGAAAACCAATTGGGATCGGGCCAAATCCACAGAGAGGAAGATTTGTCCATGGCCCATGAGACCTCCCCAACATTCCACGGCCATCGCAGAAACAAAATCCAGAGACAATATCCTGAGCAAGCGCCTCAGACTCGCTCATTCTTCATATTATGAAGAGTTCAACTCATGGTTTGTAGATCGGGCGTGCCATACCTACGTCCCCAAACTTAAGCTGAGTTTGTGTTTTCAGTCTTCTGTCCTCAAAGTCCTGGGCCACACTCCCTCCAGGCTGGGGCCCCTGGAGCCACACATTAGGACTGCCCCCACCCAATCCATGGGAATTCTGCCCATTCTATTGTCAAAAATCGTACAAATTAGGAGAACCCTCCAAAGTCCCTGAGGCTATCCCAATAGTGTAGGTCGCCCAGGACAAAAAATGGGCGGTTGACACCGGCTGAGCATTTACCTCCACTCATCTACCTCCACTCATCTACCTCCACTCATACCAAGGAGATTGAACCAGACAGGACCCGAGGCCATTATCAAATCCATTGCTTTGGTTTACAGGCATGTCTCCTCAAAAGCCTGGATTCCAATACCAGCAGAGGGGATTTCCTGAGGCACTCATCAGAACAAATCTCGTCTCCACAAGATACTTGTGCATGGTAGCTAAGCCAAAGCTTAGGAGAATACTTCAGGGTCCCGGTGCCACCTCCCCATTCCAAGGTCCTCATGGACACAAATACACGTTAGGACCCATCCTCTGGAAAGTGCATTTCAACTCAGCCACCCGGGTTGCTCCTGCAGATCCATTAGATCTAAACTGTCTTGTTGCTAGGAGACAATTGGAAGGCGAGGCGGACTTCCCAGGCATCTATCCTGGAATGGTGCTCTGGAGTCATTCCATATGGGATATCCTGGAGCTGTCCAACAGGTCTCAATTGTCCCGCAGAAGGAATCCTTTAAGGGGGCATCCCACATCTCCCAACGTGGAAAACCTCCATGGCCTCGAGATTCCGCTCCCTTCATGAAGGGGCCGTCATGCACAGAAACTCCAACCTGAGCCAACGTGGGATCCTCGCCCTGACTTCAGATGCATGAGATATTGGTTCAGATCTGCAGGGGTTACCTGCCGTGCCCTCACCCTGAATCCGAAGTCTAGCTTGTGTTCTCAGACTTCCGTCCTCACTCTCCTGGCCCCGAAGCCCTCAAGTTTGGCAATTCCGGACCGACAATGAAGCACTCTGCCTGCCCTCTAGAAAAAATATATTGCCTAATGAGCAGCCCAGGCAGCTTAAATGAGGATAAACCTACACGGCACTCAAATGTACCCAAATTATATAGTCTAACCTGGGCACTAATGCACTGTCTGACACAACCTGAGCCCGGACCTGCTGACCAACACCCAGACAGCTGACCGCACGCTGAGCACATCAGAACCGCCATGGCCTTAGGTCATCATCTCTTCCCTACCTCAGTTTTCAGGCTTCAGAACCTAGACCTTATCTCCAATCACTGCCCACGGGTGACTGTGATGCAGAAATCAGAATTCTTCCTGACCCATGGCAAGAAACCTTGTGGTTGGCATGTTGTCCAACGTTCAGTGTAGGAGAAACCAGCATTCACCCTGAGGCCCCGCCCATTCTTGAGTGCGACGAGAGCATAAACACGCATTGTGACCTCAGCGTGAGTCCTGTCCTCTAGTAAGTACTCTCAGTGGCTGGACCATTAGATGTCATAATGGGCTTGACATGTCCCTAGTCCCCAATTTTTAACCAGATTTCTGGTTGTCCAGTCGCCCCACCCCAGGGCTCTACTCTGGAATCCCTCAATGGTGGGACATCTGAGGTTGAAAAACAAAATGAAACAAATCGACAACAACAAAAAAACGGACTTCTTCCATCCCCAGAATGACCCCAAACTCTTTGGACGGGACCGAACCCCCAGAGAGTAAGACTCGTCCATTTCCCATGATGTCACCCGGCAATTTCACGACCATGAGTGACACGATATCCAGAGACAAAAACTTGAGCAAGAGCCTCACACTCGCCCTTTTTTCATATCCCGAAGTGTTCTCCTCATGGTCTGTAGATCAGTCCTGCCATACCTATGACCCAAACATAAGCCGAGTTTGTGTTTTCAGACAACTGTCCAAACAGCTCTGGCCTACACACCCTACAGGCTCAGGGCCCTGGAGCCAAACCTGAGGACTGTACTTGCCCTCTCCAAGGGAATTGTATGTGCCCATTCCAATGGCCACAACCCTACTAGTAGGATAACCTCCAAAGTCCCTGAGGCCATCCCAATAGTTGTGGCTTCCCAGGACAAACAGGGGCAATCTGAGCCCATCTGAGCACCTACCTGCACTCAGACCCGTAGACTGATGTCCCCAGAGGTAAAAAGGAACGAACAGGCCCCTAGGCACTAATCGGATCCATTGCTTTGGTTTCCAGGCATCTCTCCTCAGAGGCCTGGATTTCAATACCAGCATATGGCTGTTTCTTGACTCACCCATCAGAACAAATCTCATCTACCCATGGGAAACATGCACGTAGGAGCTGTGTCAAAGCCTCTGTTTAGGAGAACCCTTCAGGGCCCCAGGGCCACCGCTTCATTCCAAGGTCTCCATAGACACAAAAACATATTAGGACACATCCCCAGGAGAGTCCATTTCAACTCAGCCTCCTCGGTTGCCCCCCACATCCAGCAGATCTAACTTGTCTTGTTGCTTGGAGACAATTGGAATGCGAGGTGGGCTACCCAGCCATCCATCCTTAGAACCCTGCACTGAATCGTTGGCCTGGAGCCAACCAACAGGTCTCAATTGTCCTGCAGAAGTATCTTTGCAGTTTGGAGCATCTCACAACTCCCATCGTGGGAAAACCCCCCTGTCCTCGTGATCCAACCCCCTTCAAGAAAGGGCCATCAGGGCAGAAAGTCCAACCTGAGCGATCGTCTGATCCTTGCCCTGACTTCAGATGCACGAGATCTTTATTGAGGTCTGTAGATTGTGCCTGCCATATCCTCACCCAGAAACCTAGGCTTAGCTTGGGTTCTCAGACTCCGTCCTCAGACTACTGGCCCACAGGCCCTCCATTTTGGCAATCCAGAACTACAATGCCGCACTCTGCCTGCCCTACAGAAGTAAAATATTGCCCTCAGGGCTACCCCGAATCCCCAAATGAGGATCAACCTGCACGCCATTCGGCTGTACCCCAAACATATAGGCTGACCTGGGCACTATTTCCCCTTCTGACCCAGCCTGAGCCTGGACCTCCTGGTCCCACCCAGACAGCTGGCCGCACAATGAGCACATCGGACCCGCCATGGCCTTAGGTCCTCATCTCTTCCCAACTGCGGTTTTCAGGCTCCAGAACCTAGACCTTATCTCCAACCACTGCCCAGGTTTGAAAATGATGCTTAAATCAGAACTCTTTCCCCATGGCAAGAAACCTTGTGGTTGGCATGTTGTCCAATGTTCAGTGTAGTTGAAACAAGCGTGGCCCATGAGGCCCAGCCCATGCTTGCGGGCCACATTAGTCACAAACACACATTGTGACCCTCAGCCTGAGCCCAGTCCTCAGGTAAGGCCTCTCAGGGCCTATATGAAGAGACAGCATATTGGGCTTGCCATGCCCCTAGGCCCCAATTTTTAACCATAGTTCGGGGTGTCCCTTCACTCTTCCCCAGGGCTCTGCTTTGGAATTCCTCTTTTGGTGGGACACCTGAGGTAACAAACCTGAAAGGAGTCCTCCCATCCCACAGATTGACGAAAACCAATTGGGATCGGGCCAAATCCACAGAGAGGAAGATTTGTCCATGGCCCATGAGACCTCCCCAACATTCCACGGCCATCGCAGAAACAAAATCCAGAGACAAAATCCTGAGCAAGCGCCTCAGACTCGCTCATTCTTCATATTATGAAGAGTTCTTCTCATGGTTTGTAGATCGGGCGTGCCATACCTACGTCCCCAAACTTAAGCTGAGTTTGTGTTTTCAGTATTCTGTCCTCAAAGTCCAGGGCCACACTCCCTCCAGGCTGGGGACCCTGGAGCCACACATTAGGACTGCCACCACCCAATCCATGGGAATTCTGCCCATTGTATTGTCAAAAATCGTACAAATTAGGAGAACCCTCCAAAGTCCCTGAGGCCATCCCAATAGTGTAGGTCGCCCGGGACAAAAAATGGGCGGTTGATACCGGCTGAGCATTTACCTCCACTCATCTACCTCCACTCATCTACCTCCACTCATACCAAGGAGATTGAACCAGACAGGACCCGAGGCCATTATCAAATCCATTGCTTTGGTTTACAGGCATGTCTCCTCAAAAGCCTGGTTTCCAATACCAGCAGAGGGGATTTCCTGAGGCACTCATCAGAACAAATCTCGTCTCCACAAGATACTTGTGCATGGTAGCTAAGCCAAAGCTTAGGAGAATACTTCAGGGTCCCGGTGCCACCTCCCCATTCCAAGGCCCTCATGGACACAAATACACGTTAGGACCCATCCTCTGGAAAGTGCATTTCAACTCAGCCACCCGGGTTGCTCCCGCAGATCCATTAGATCTAAACTGTCTTGTTGCTAGGAGACAATTGGAAGGCGAGGCGGACTTCGCAGGCATCTATCCTGGAACGGTGCTCTGGAGTCATTCCATATGGGATATCCTGGAGCTGTCCAACAGGTCTCAATTGTCTTGCAGAAGGAATCCTTGAAGGGGGCATCCCAAATCTCCCAACGTGGAAAACCTCCATGGCCTCGAGATTCCGCTCCCTTCATGAAGGGGCCGTCATGCACAGAAACTCCAACCTGAGCCAACGTGGGATCCTCGCCCTGACTTCAGATGCATGAGATATTGGTTCAGATCTGCAGGGGTTACCTGCCGTGCCCTCACCCTGAATCCGAAGTCTAGCTTGTGTTCTCAGACTTCCGTCCTCACTCTCCTGGCCCCGAAGCCCTCAAGTTTGGCAATTCCGGACCGACAATGAAGCACTCTGCCTGCCCTCTAGAAAAAATATATTGCCTAATGAGCAGCCCAGGCAGCTTAAATGAGGATAAACCTACATGGCACTCAAATGTACCCAAATTATATAGTCTAACCTGGGCACTAATGCACTGTCTGACACAACCTGAGCCCGGACCTGCTGACCAACACCCAGACAGCTGACCGCACGCTGAGCACATCAGAACCGCCATGGCCTTAGGTCATCATCTCTTCCCTACCTCAGTTTTCAGGCTTCAGAACCTAGACCTTATCTCCAATCACTGCCCACGGGTGACTGTGATGCAGAAATCAGAACTCTTCCTGACCCATGGCAAGAAACCTTGTGGTTGGCATGTTGTCCAACGTTCAGTGTAGGAGAAACCAGCATTCACCCTGAGGCCCCGCCCATTCTTGAGTGCGACGAGAGCATAAACACGCATTGTGACCTCAGCGTGAGTCCTGTCCTCTAGTAAGTCCTCTCAGTGGCTGGACCATTAGATGTCATAATGGGCTTGACATGTCCCTAGTCCCCAATTTTTAACCAGATTTCTGGTTGTCCAGTCGCCCCACCCCAGGGCTCTACTCTGGAATCCCTCATTTGGTGGGACATCTGAGGTTGAAAAACAAAATGAAACAAATCGACAAAACAAAAAAACGGACTTCTTCCATCCCCAGAATGACCCCAAACTCTTTGGACGGGACCGAACCCCCAGAGAGTAAGACTCGTCCATTTCCCATGAAGTCACCCGGCAATTTCACGACCATGAGTGACACGATATCCAGAGACAAAAACTTGAGCAAGAGCCTCACACTCGCCCTTTTTTCATATCCCGAAGTGTTCTCCTCATGGTCTGTAGATCAGTCCTGCCATACCTATGACCCAAAACATAAGCCGAGTTTGTGTTTTCAGACAACTGTCCAAACAGCTCTGGCCTACACACCCTACAGGCTCAGGGCCCTGGAGCCAAACCTGAGGACTGTACTTGCCCTCTCCAAGGGAATTGTATGTGCCCATTCCAATGGCCACAACCCTACTAGTAGGATAACCTCCAAAGTCCCTGAGGCCATCCCAATAGTTGTGGCTTCCCAGGACAAACAGGGGCAATCTGAGCCCATCTGAGCACCTACCTGCACTCAGACCCGTAGACTGATGTCCCCAGAGGTAAAAAGGAACGAACAGGCCCCTAGGCACTAATCGGACCCATTGCTTTGGTTTCCAGGCATCTCTCCTCAGAGGCCTGGATTTCAATACCAGCATATGGCTGTTTCTTGACTCACCCATCAGAACAAATCTCATCTACACATGGGAAACATGCACGTTGGAGCTGTGTCAAAGCCTCTGTTTAGGAGAACCCTTCAGGGCCCCAGGGCCACCGCTTCATTCCAAGGTCTCCATAGACACAAAAACATATTAGGACACATCCCCAGGAGAGTCCATTTCAACTCAGCCTCCTCGGTTGCCCCCCACATCCAGCAGATCTAACTTGTCTTGTTGCTTGGAGACAATTGGAATGCGAGGTGGGCTACCCAGCCATCCATCCATAGAACCCTGCTCGGAATCGTTGGCCTGGAGCCAACCAACAGGTCTCAATTGTCCTGCAGAAGAATCTTTGCAGTTTGGAGCATCTCACAACTCCCATCGTGGGAAAACCCCCATGTCCTCGTGATCCAACCCCCTTCAAGAAAGGGCCATCAGGGCAGAAAGTCCAACCTGAGCGATCGTCTGATCCTTGCCCTGACTTCAGATGCACGAGATCTCTATTGAGGTCTGTAGATTGTGCCTGCCATATCCACACCCAGAAACCTAGGCTTAGCTTGGGTTCTCAGACTCCGTCCTCAGACTACTGGCCCACAGGCCCTCCATTTTGGCAATCGAGAACTACAATGCCGCACTCTGCCTGCCCTACAGAAGTAAAATATTGCCCTCAGGGCTACCCCGAATCCCCAAATGAGGATCAACCTGCACGCCATTCGGCTGTACCCCAAACATATAGGCTGACCTGGGCACTATTTCCCCTTCTGACCCAGCCTGAGCCTGGAACTCCTGGTCCCACCCAGACAGCTGGCCGCACACTGAGCACATCGGACCCGCCATGGTCTTAGGTCCTCATCTCTTCCAAACTGCGGTTTTCAGGCTCCAGAACCTAGACCTTATCTCCAACCACTGCCCAGGTTTGAAAATGATGCTGAAATCAGAACTCTTTCCCCATGGCAAGAAACCTTGTGGTTGGCATGTTGTCCAATGTTCAGTGTAGTTGAAACAAGCGTGGCCCATGAGGCCCAGCCCATGCTTGCGGGCCACATTGGTCACAAACACACATTGTGTCCCTCAGCCTGGGCCCAGTCCTCAGGTAAGGCCTCTCAGGGCCTATATGAAGAGACAGCATATTGGGCTTGCCATGCCCCTAGGCCCCAATTTTTAACCATAGTTCGGGTTGTCCCTTCACTCTTCCCCAGGGCTCTGCTTTGGAATTCCTCTTTTGGTGGGACACCTGAGGTAAGAAACCTGAAAGGAGTCTTCCCATCCCACAGATTGACGAAAACCAATTGGGATCGGGGCAAATCCACAGAGAGGAAGATTTGTCCATGGCCCATGAGACCTCCCCAACATTCCACGGCCATCGCAGAAACAAAATCCAGAGACAAAATCCTGAGCAAGCGCCTCAGACTCGCTCATTCTTCATATCCTGAAGAGTTCTTCTCATGGTTTGTAGATCGGGCGTGCCATACCTACGTCCCCACACTTAAGCTGAGTTTGTGTTTTCAGTCTTCTGTCCTCAAAGTCCTGGGCCACACTCCCTCCAGGCTGGAGCCCCTGGAGCCACACATTAGGACTGCCCCCACCCAATCCATGGGAATTCTGCCCATTCCATAGTCAAAAATCGTACAAATTAGGAGAACCCTCCAAAGTCCCCGAGGCCATCCCTATAGTGTAGGTCGCCCGGGACAAAAAATGGGCGGTTGATACCGGCTGAGCATCTACCTCCACTCTTCTACCTCCACTCATACCAAGGAGATTGGACCAGACAGGACCCGAGGCCATTATCGAATCCATTGCTTTGGTTTACAGGCATGTCTCCTCAAAAGCCTGGATTCCAATACCTGCAGAGGGGATTTCCTGAGGCACCCATCAGAACAAATCTCGTCTCCACAAGGAAACTTGTGCATGGGAGCTAATCCAAAGCTTAGGAGAATACTTCAGGGTCCCGGTGCCACCTCCCCATTCCAAGGCCCTCATGGACACAAATACACGTTAGGACCCATCCTCTGGAAAGTGCATTTCAACTCAGCCACCCGGGTTGCTCCCGCAGATCCATTAGATCTAAACTGTCTTGTTGCTAGGAGATAATTGGAAGGCGAGGCGGACTTCCCAGGCATCCATCCTGGAACGGTGCTCTGGAGTCATTCCATATGGGATGTCCTGGAGCTGTCCAACAGGTCTCAATTGTCCCGCAGAAGGAATCCTTGAAGGGGGCATCCCACATCTCCCAACGTGGAAAACCTCCATGGCCTCAAGATTCCGCTCCCTTCATGAAGGGGCCGTCATGCACAGAAACTCCAACCTGAGCCAACGTCGGATCCTCGCCCTGACTTCAGATGCATGAGATATTGGTTCAGATCTGCAGGGGGTACCTGCCGTGCCCTCACCCTGAATCCGAAGTCTAGCTTGTGTTCTCAGACTTCCGTCCTCACTCTCCTGGCCCCGAAGCCCTCAAGTTTGGCAATTCCGGAACGACAATGAAGCACTCTGCCTGCCCTCTAGAAAAAATATATTGCCTAATGAGCAGCCCAGGCAGCTTAAATGAGGATAAACCTACACGGCACTCGAATGTACCCAAATTATATAGTCTAACCTGGGCACTAATGCACTGTCTGACACAACCTGAGCCCGGACCTGCTGACCAACACCCAGACAGCTGACCGCACGCTGAGCATATCAGACCCGCCATGGCCTTAGGTCATCATCTCTTCCCTACCTCAGTTTTCAGGCTTCAGAACCTAGACCTTATCTCCAATCACTGCCCACGGGTGACTGTGATGCAGAAATCAGAACTCTTCCTGACCCATGGCAAGAAACCTTGTGGTTGGCATATTGTCCAACGTTCAGTGTAGTAGAAACCAGCATTCACCCTGAGGCCCCGCCCATTTTTGAGTGCGACGAGAGCATAAACACGCATTGTGACCTCAGCGTGAGTCCTGTCCTCTAGTAAGTCCTCTCAGTGGCTGGACCATTAGATGTCATAATGGGCTTGACATGTCCCTAGTCCCCAATTTTTAACCAGATTTCTGGTTGTCCAGTCGCCCCACCCCAGGGCTCTTCTCTGGAATCCCTCATTTGGTGGGACATCTGAGGTTGAAAAACAAAATGAAACAAATCGACAACAACAACAAAAAAACGGACTCCTTCCATCCCCAGAATGACCCCAAACTCTTTGGACGGGACCGAACCCCCAGAGTGTAAGACTCCTCCCTTTCCCATGAAGTCACCCGGCAATTTCACGACCATGAGTGACACGATATCCAGAGACAAAAACTTGAGCAAGAGCCTCACACTCGCCCTTTTTTCATATCCCGAAGTGTTCTCCTCATGGTCTGTAGATCAGTCCTGCCATACCTATGACCCAAAACATAAGCCGAGTTTGTGTTTTCAGACAACTGTCCAAACAGCTCTGGCCTACACACCCTACAGGCTCAGGGCCCTGGAGCCAAACCTGAGGACTGTACTTGCCCTCTCCTAGGAATTGTATGTGCCCATTCCAATGGCCACAACCCTACTAGTAGGATAACCTCCAAAGTCCCTGAGGCCATCCCAATAGTTGTGGCTTCCCAGGACAAACAGGGGCAATCTGAGCCCATCTGAGCACCTACCTGTACTCAGACCCGTAGACTGATGTCCCCAGAGGTAAAAAGGAACGAACAGGCCCCTAGGCACTAATCGGATCCATTGCTTTGGTTTCCAGGCATCTCTCCTCAGAGGCCTGGATTTCAATACCAGCATATGGCTGTTTCTAGACTCACCCATCGGAACAAATCTCATCTACACATGGGAAACATGCACTTTGGAGCTGTGTCAAAGCCTCTGTTTAGGAGAACCCTTCAGGGCCCCAGGGCCACCGCTTCATTCCAAGGTCTCCATAGACACAAAAACATATTAGGACACATTCACAGGAGAGTCCATTTCAACTCAGCCTCCTCGATTGCCCCCCACATCCAGCAGATCTAACCTGTCTTGTTGCTTGGAGACCATTGGAATGCGAGGTGGGCTACCCAGCCATCCATCCTTAGAACCCTGCTCGGAATCGTTGGCCTGGAGCCAACCAACAGGTCTCAATTGTCCTGCAGAAGAATCTTTGCAGTTTGGAGCTTCTCACAACTCCCATCGTGGGAAAACCCCCATGTCCAAGTGATCCAACCCCCTTCAAGAAAGGGCCATCAGGGCAAAAAGTCCAACCTGAGCGATCGTCTGATCCTTGCCCTGACTTCAGATGCACGAGATCTCTATTGAGGTCTGTAGATTGTGCCTGCCATATCCTCACCCAGAAACCTAAGCCTAGCTTGGGTTTTCAGACTCCGTCCTCAGACTACTCGCCCACAAGCCCTCCAGTTGGGCAATCCAGAACTACAATGCCGCACTCTGCCTGCCCTACAGAAGTAAAACATTGCCCTCAGGGCTACCCCGAAACCCCAAATGAGGATCAACCTGCACGCCATTCGGCTGTACCCCAAACATAGAGGCTGACCTGGGCACTATTTCCCCTTCTGACCCAGCCTAAGCCTGGACCTCCTGGTCCCACCCAGACAGCTGGCCGCACACTGAGCACATCGGACCCGCCATGGCCTTAGGTCGTCATCTCTTCCCAACTGTGGTTTGCAGGCTCCAGAATCTAGACCTTATCTCCAACCACTGCCCAGGGTTGAAAATGATGCAGAAATCAGAACTCTTTCCCCATGGCAAGAAACCTTGTGCTTGGCATGTGGTCCAACGTTCAGTGTAGTTGAAACAAGCGTGGCCCATGAGGCCCAGCCCATGCTTGCGGGCCACATTGGTCACAAACACACATTGTGACCCTCAGCCTGAGCCCAGTCCTCAGGTAAGGCCTCTCAGGGCCTATATGAAGAGACAGCATATTGGGCTTGCCATGCCCCTAGGCCCCAATTTTTAACCATATTTCGGGTTGTCCCTTCACTCTTCCCCAGGTCTCTGCTTTGGAATTCCTCTTTTGGTGGGACACCAGATGTAACAAACCTGAAAGGAGTCCTCCCATCCCACAGATTGACGAAAAACAATTGGGATCGGGCGAAATCCACAGAGAGGAAGATTCGTTCATGGCCCATGAGACCTCCCCAACATTCCACGGCCATCGCTGAAACAAAATCCAGAGACAAAAGCCTGAGCAAGCGCCTCAGACTCGCTCATTCTTCATATCCTGAAGAGTTCTTCTCATGGTTTGTAGATCGAGCGTGCCATACCTACGTCCCCAAACTTAAGCTGAGTTTGTGTTTTCAGTCTTCTGTCCTCAAAGTCCTGGGACACACTCCCTCCAGGCTGGGGCCCCTGGAGCCACACATTAGGACTGCCCCCACCCAATCCATGGGAATTCTGCCCATTCAATTTTCAAAAATCGTACAAATTAGGAGAAGCCTCCAAAGTCCCTGAGGCCATCCCAATAGTGTAGGTCGCCCGGGACAAAAAAGGGCGGTTGATACCGGCTGAGCATCTACCTCCACTCATCTACCTCCACTCATACCAAGAAGATTGAACCAGACAGGACCCGAGGCCATTATCGGATCCATTGCTTTGATTTACAGGCATGTCTCCTCAAAAGCCTGGATTCCAATACCAGCAGAGGGGATTTCCTGAGGCACCCATCAGAACAAATCTCGTCTCCACAAGGAAACTTGTGCATGGGAGCTATGCCAAAGCTTAGGAGAATACTTCAGGGTCCCGGTGCCACCTCCCCATTCCAAGGCCCTCATGGACACAAACACACGTTAGGACCCATCCTCTGGAAAGTGCATTTCAACTCAGCCATCCCGGTTGCTCCCGCAGATCCATTGGATCTAAACTGTCTTGTTGCTAGGAGACAATTGGAAGGCGAGGCGGACTTCCCAGGCATCCATACTCGAACAGTGCTCTGCAGTCATTCCATATGGGATGTCCTGGAGCTGTCCAACAGGTCTCAATTGTCCCGCAGAAGGAATCCTTGAAGGGGGCATCCCACATCTCCCAACGTGGAAAACCTCCATGGCCTCGAGATTCCGCTCCCTTCATGAAGGGGCCGTCAGGCACAGAAACTCCAACCTGAGCCAACGTGGGATCCTCGCCCTGACTTCAGATGCATGAGATATTTGTTCAGATCTGCAGGGAGTACCTGCCGTGCCCTCACCCTGAATCCGAAGTCTAGCTTGTGTTCTCAGACTTCCGTCCTCACTCTCCTGGCCCCGAAGCCCTCAAGTTTGGCAATTCCGGACCGACAATGAAGCACTCTGCCTGCCCTCTAGAAAAAATATATTGCCTAATGTGATGCCCAGACAGCTTAAATGAAGATAAACCTACACGGCACACGAATGTACCCAAATTATATAGTCTAACCTGGGCACTAATGCACTGTCTGACACAACCTGAGCCCGGACCTGCTGACCAACACCCAGACAGCTGACCGCACGCTGAGCACATCAGACCCGCCATGGCCTTAGGTCATCATCTCTTCCCTACCTCAGTTTTCAGGCTTCAGAACCTAGACCTTATCTCCAATCACTGCCCACGGGTGACTGTGATGCAGAAATCAGAACTCTTCCTGACCCATGGCAAGAAACCTTGTGGTTGGCATATTGTCCAACGTTCAGTGTAGGAGAAACAAGCATTCACCCTGAGGCCCCGCCCATTTTTGAGTGCGACGAGAGCATAAACACGCATTGTGACCTCAGCGTGAGTCCTGTCCTCTAGTAAGTCCTCTCAGTGGCTGGACCATTAGATGTCATAATGGGCTTGACATGTCCCTAGTCCCCAATTTTTAACCAGATTTCTGGTTGTCCAGTCGCCCCACCCCAGGGCTCTTCTCTGGAATCCCTCATTTGGTGGGACATCTGAGGTTGAAAAACAAAATGAAACAAATCGACAACAACAACAAAAAAACGGACTCCTTCCATCACCAGAATGACCCCAAACTCTTTGGACGGGACCGAACCCCCAGAGTGTAAGACTCCTCCCTTTCCCATGAAGTCACCCGGCAATTTCACGACCATGAGTGACACGATATCCAGAGACAAAAACTTGAGCAAGAGCCTCACACTCGCCCTTTTTTCATATCCCGAAGTGTTCTCCTCATGGTCTGTAGATCAGTCCTGCCATACCTATGACCCAAAACATAAGCCGAGTTTGTGTTTTCAGACAACTGTCCAAACAGCTCTGGCCTACACACCCTACAGGCTCAGGGCCCTGGAGCCAAACCTGAGGGCTGTACTTGCCCTATCCAAGGGAATTGTATGTGCCCATTCCAATGGCCACAACCCTACTAGTAGGATAACCTCCAAAGTCCCTGAGGCCATCCCAATAGTTGTGGCTTCCCAGGACAAACAGGGGCAATCTGAGCCCATCTGAGCACCTACCTGTACTCAGACCCGTAGACTGATGTCCCCAGAGGTAAAAAGGAACGAAAAGGCCCCTAGGCACTAATCGGATCCATTGCTTTGGTTTCCAGGCATCTCTCCTCAGAGGCCTGGATTTCAATACCAGCATATGGCTGTTTCTTGACTCACCCATCGGAACAAATCTCATCTACACATGGGAAACATGCACTTTGGAGCTGTGTCAAAGCCTCTGTTTAGGAGAACCCTTCAGGGCCCCAGGACCACCGCTTCATTCCAAGGTCTCCATAGACACAAAAACATATTAGGACACATTCACAGGAGAGTCCATTTCAACTCAGCCTCCTCGATTGCCCCCCACATCCAGCAGATCTAACCTGTCTTGTTGCTTGGAGACCATTGGAATGCGAGGTGGGCTACCCAGCCATCCATCCTTAGAACCCTGCTCGGAATCGTTGGCCTGGAGCCAAACAACAGGTCTCAATTTTCCTGCAGAAGTATCTTTGCAGTTTGGAGCTTCTCACAACTCCCATCGTGGGAAAACCCCCATGTCCTCGTGATCCAACCCCCTTCAAGAAAGGGCCATCAGGGCAGAAAGTCCAACCTGAGCGATCGTCTGATCCTTGCCCTGACTTCAGATGCACGAGATCTCTATTGAGGTCTGTAGATTGTGCCTGCCATATCCTCACCCAGAAACCTAAGCCTAGCTTGGGTTTTCAGACTCCGTCCTCAGACTACTCGCCCACAAGCCCTCCAGTTGGGCAATCCAGAACTACAATGCCGCACTCTGCCTGCCCTACAGAAGTAAAACATTGCCCTCAGGGCTACCCCGAAACCCCAAATGAGGATCAACCTGCACGCCATTCGGCTGTACCCCAAACATATAGGCTGACCTGGGCACTATTTCCCCTTCTGACCCAGCCTAAGCCTGGACCTCCTGGTCCCACCCAGACAGCTGGCCGCACACTGAGCACATCGGACCCGCCATGGCCTTAGGTCGTCATCTCTTCCCAACTGCGGTTTGCAGGCTCCAGAATCTAGACCTTATCTCCAACCACTGCCCAGAGTTGAAAATGATGCAGAAATCAGAACTCTTTCCCCATGGCAAGAAACCTTGTGCTTGGCATGTGGTCCAACGTTCAGTGTAGTTGAAACAAGCGTGGCCCATGAGGCCCAGCCCATGCTTGTGGGCCACATTGGTCACAAACACACATTGTGACCCTCAGCCTGAGCCCAGTCCTCAGGTAAGGCCTCTCAGGGCCTATATGAAGAGACAGCATATTGGGGTTGCCATGCCCCTAGGCCCCAATTTTTAACCATAGTTCGGGTTCTCCCTTCACTCTTCCCCAGGTCTCTGCTTTGGAATTCCTCTTTTGGTGGGACACCTGAGGTAACAAACCTGAAAGGAGTCCTCCCATCCCACTGATTGACGAAAAACAATTGGGATCGGGCGAAATCCACAGAGAGGAAGATTCGTTCATGGCCCATGAGACCTCCCCAACATTCCACGGCCATCGCTGAAACAAAATCCAGAGACAAAAGCCTGAGCAAGCGCCTCAGACTCGCTCATTCTTCATATCCTGAAGAGTTCTTCTCATGGTTTGTAGATCGAGCGTGCCATACCTACGTCCCCAAACTTAAGCTGAGTTTGTGTTTTGAGTCTTCTGTCCTCAAAGTCCTGGGCCACACTCCCTCCAGTGGGGCCCCTGGCGCCACACATTAGGACTGACCCCACCCAATCCATGGGAATTCTGTCCATTCAATTTTCAAAAATCGTACAAATTAGGAGAAGCCTCCAAAGTCCCTGAGGCCATCCCAATAGTGTAGGTCGCCCGGGACAAAAAAGGGCGGTTGATACCGGCTGAGCATCTACCTCCACTCATCTACCTCCACTCATACCAAGAAGATTGAACCAGACAGGACCCGAGGCCAATATCGGATCCATTGCTTTGGTTTACAGGCATGTCTCCTCAAAAGCCTGGATTCCAATACCTGCAGAGGGGATTTCCTGAGGCACCCATCAGAACAAATCTCGTCTCCACAAGGAAACTTGTGCATGGGAGCTATGCCAAAGCTTAGGAGAATACTTCAGGGTCCCGGTGCCACCTCCCCATTCCAAGGCCCTCATGGACACAAACACACGTTAGGACCCATCCTCTGGAAAGTGCATTTCAACTCAGCCACCCCGGTTGCTCCCGCAGATCCATTAGATCTAAACTGTCTTGTTGCTAGGAGACAATTGGAAGGCGAGGCGGACTTCCCAGGCATCCATCCTCGAACGGTGCTCTGGAGTCATTCCATAGGGGATGTTCTGGAGCTGTCCAAAAGGTCTCAATTGTCCCGCAGAAGGAATCCTTGAAGGGGGCATCCCACATCTCCCAACGTGGATAACCTCCATGGCCTCGAGATTCCGCTCCCATCATGAAGGGGCCGTCAGGCACAGAAACTCCAACCTGAGCCAACGTGGGATCCTCGCCCTGACTTCAGATGCATGAGATATTGGTTCAGATCTGCAGGGGGTACCTGCCGTGCCCTCACCCTGAATCCGAAGTCTAGCTTGTGTTCTCAGACTTCCGTCCTCACTCTCCTGGCCCCGAAGCCCTCAAGTTTGGCAATTCCGGAACGACAATGAAGCACTCTGCCTGCCCTCTAGAAAATATATATTGCCTAATGAGCAGCCCAGGCAGCTTAAATGAGGATAAACCTACACGGCACTCAAATGTACCCAAATTATATAGTGTAACCTGGGCACTAATGCACTGTCTGACACAACCTGAGCCCGGACCTGCTGACCAACACCCAGACAGCTGACCGCATGCTGAGCACATCAGACCCGCCATGGCCTTAGGTCATCATCTCTTCCCTACCTCAGTTTTCAGGCTTCAGAACCTAGACATTATCTCCAATCACTGCCCACGGGTGACTGTGATGCAGAAATCAGAACTCTTCCTGACCCATGGCAAGAAACCTTGTGGTTGGCATGTTGTCCAACGTTCAGTGTAGGAGAAACCAGCATTCACACTGAGGCCCCGCCCATTCTTGAGTGCGACGAGAGCATAAACAGGCATAGTGACCTCAGCGTGAGTCCTGTCCTCTAGTAAGTCCTCTCAGTGGCTGGACCATTAGATGTCATACTGGGCTTGTCATGTCCCTAGTCCCCAATTTTTAACCAGATTTCTGGTTGTCCAGTCGCCCCACCCCAGGGCTCTACTCTGGAATCCCTCATTTGGTGGGACATCTGAGGTTGAAAAACAAAATGAAACAAATCGACAACAACAACATAAAAACGGACTTCTTCCATCCCCAGAATGAGCCCAAACTCTTTGGACGGGAACGAACCCCCAGAGAGTAAGACTCGTCCATTTCCCATGAAGTCACCCGGCAATTTCACGACCATGAGTGACACGATATCCAGAGACAAAAACTTGAGCCAGAGCCTCACACTCGCCCTTTTTTCATATCCCGAAGTGTTCTCCTCATGGTCTGTAGATCAGTCCTGCCATACCTATGACCCAAAACATAAGCCGAGTTTGTGTTTTCAGACAACTGTCCAAACAGCTCTGGCCTACACACCCTACAGGCTCAGGGCCCTGGAGCCAAACCTGAGGACTGTACTTGCCCTCTCCAAGGGAATTGTATGTGCCCATTCCAATGGCCACAACCCTACTAATAGGATAACCTCCAAAGTCCCTGAGGTCATCCCAATAGTTGTGGCTTCCCAGGACAAACAGGGGCAATCTGAGCCCATCTGAGAACCTACCTGCACTCAGACCCGTAGACTGATGTCCCCAGAGGTAAAAAGGAACGAACAGGCCCCTAGGCACTAATCGGATCCATTGCTTTGGTTTCCAGGCATCTCTCCTCAGAGGCCTGGATTTCAATACCAGCATATGGATGTTATTTGACTCACCCATCGGAACAAATCACAATTACACATGGGAAACATGCACTTTGGAGCTCTGTCAAAGCCTCTGTTTAGGAGAACCTTTCAGGGCCCCAGGGCCACCGCTTCATTCCAAGGTCTCCATAGACACAAAAACGTATTAGGACACATCCACAGGAGAGTCCATTTCAAATCTGCCTCCTCGGTTGCCCCCCACATCCAGCAGATCTAACCTGTCTTGTTGCTTGGAGACCATTGGAATGCGAGGTGGGCTACCCAGCCATCCATCCTTAGAACCCTGCTCGGAATCGTTGGCCTGGAGCCAACCAACAGGTCTCAATTGTCCTGCAGAAGAATCTTTGCAGTTTGGAGCTTCTCACAACTCCCATCGTGGGAAAACCCCCATGTCCTCGTGATCCAACCCCCTTCAAGAAAGGGCCATCAGGGCAGAAAGTCCAACCTGAGCGATCGTCTGATCCTTGCCCTGACTTCAGATGCACGAGATCTCGATTGAGGTCTGTAGATTGTGCCTGCCATATCCTCACCCAGAAACCTAGGCCTAGCTTGGGTTCTCAGACTCCGTCCTCAGACTACTGGCCCACAAGCCCTCCAGTTGGGCAATCCAGAACTACAATGCCGCACTCTGCCTGCCCTACAGAAGTAAAACATTGCCCTCAGGGCTACCCCGAAACCGCAAATGAGGATCAACCTGCATGCCATTCGGCTGTACCCCAAACATATAGGCTGACCTGGGCACTATTTCCCCTTCTGACCCAGCCTGAGCCTGGACCTCCTGGTCCCACCCAGACAGCTGGCCGCACACTGAGCACATCGGACCCGCCATGGCCTTAGGTCGTCATCTCTTCCCAACTGCGGTTTTCAGGCTCCAGAACCTAGACCTTATCTCCAACCACTGCCCAGGGTTGAAAATGATGCAGAAATCAGAACTCTTTCCCCATGGCAAGAAACCTTGTGGTTGGCATGTTGTAGTTGAAACAAGCGTGGCCCATGAGGCCCAGCCCATGCTTGCGGGCCACATTGCTCACAAACACACATTGTGACCCTCAGCCTGAGCCCAGTCCTCAGGTAAGGCCTCTCAGGGCCTATATGAAGAGACAGCATATTGGGCTTGCCCTGGCCCTAGGCCGCAATTTTTAACCATAGTTCAGGTTGTCCCTTCACTCTTCCCCAGGGCTCTGCTTTGGAATTCCTCTTTTGGTGGGAAACCTGTGGTAACAAACCTGAAAGGAGTCCTCCCATCCCACAGATTGACGAAAAACAATTGGGATCGGGCCAAATCCACAGAGAGGAAGATTCGTACATGGCCCATGAGACCTCCCCAACATTCCACGGCCATCGCTGAAACAAAATCCAGAGACAAAAGCCTGAGCAAGCGCCTCAGACTCGCTCATTCTTCATATCCTGAAGATTTCTTCTCATGGTTTGTAGATCGAGCGTGCCATACCTACGTCCCCAAACTTAAGCTGAGTTTGTGTTTTCAGTCTTCTGTCCTCAAAGTCCTGGGTCACACTCCTTCCAGGCTGGGGCCCCTGGAGCCACACATTAGGACTGCCCCCACCCAATCCATGGGAATTCTGCCCATTCCATTGTCAAAAATCGTACAAATTAGGAGAACCCTCCAAAGTCCCTGAGGCCATCCCAATAGTGTAGGTCGCCCGGGACAAAAAAGGGCGGTTGATACCGGCTGAGCATCTACCTCCACTCATCTACCTCCACTCATACCAAGAAGATTGAACCAGACAGGACCCGAGGCCATTATCGGATCCATTGCTTTGGTTTACAGGCATGTCTCCTCAAAAGCCTGCATTCCAATACCAGCAGAGGGGATTTCCTGAGGCACCCATCAGAACAAATCTCGTCTCCACAAGGAAACTTGTGCATGGGAGCTAAGCCAAAGCTTAGGAGAATACTTCAGGGTCCCGGTGCCACCTCCCCATTCTAAGGCCCTCATGGACACAAACACACGTTAGGACCCATCCTCTGGAAAGTGCATTTCAACTCAGCCACCCCGGTTGCTCCCGCAGATCCATTAGATCTAAACTGTCTTGTTGCTAGGAGACAATTGGAAGGCGAGGCTGCTTCCCAGGCATCCATCCTGGAACGGTGCTCTGGAGTCATTCCATATGGGATGTCCTGGAGCTGTCCAACAGGTCTCAATTGTCCCACAGAAGGAATCCTTGAAGGGGGCATCCCACATCTCCCAAGGTGGAAAACTTCCATGGCCTCGAATTTCCGCTCCCTTCATGAAGGGGCCGTCATGCACAGAAACTCCAACCTGAGCCAACGTCGGATCATCGCCCTGACTTCAGATGCATGAGATATTGTTTCAGATATGCAGGGGTTACCTGCCGTGCCCTCACCCTGAATCCGAAGACTAGCTTGTGTTCTCAGACTTCCATCCTCACTCTCCTGGCCCCGAAGCCCTCAAGTTTGGCAATTCCGGACCGACAATAAAGCACTCTGCCTGCTCTCTAGAAAAAATATATTGCCTAATGAGCAGCCCAGGCAGCTTAAATGAGGATAAACCTACACGGCACTCGAATGTACCCAAATTATATAGTCTAACCTGGGCACTAATGCACTGTCTGACACAACCTGAGCCCGGACCTGCTGACCAACACCCAGACAGCTGATCGCACGCTGAGCACATCAGACCCGCCATGGCCTTAGGTCATCATCTCTTCCCTACCTCAGTTTTCAGGTTTCAGAACCTAGACCTTATCTCCAATCACTGCCCACGGGTGACTGTGATGCAGAAATCAGAACTCTTCCTGACCCATGGCAAGAAACCTTGTGGTTGGCATGTTGTCCAACGTTCAGTGTAGGAGAAACCAGCATTCACCCTGAGGCCCCACCCATTCTTGAGTGCGACGAGAGCATAAACACGGATTGTGACCTCAGCGTGAGTCCTGTCCTCTAGTAAGTCCTCTCAGTGGCTGGACCATTAGATGTCATAATGGGCTTGACATGTCCCTAGTCCCCAATTTTTAACCAGATTTCTGGTTGTCCAGTCGCCCCACCCCAGGGCTCTACTCTGGAATCCCTCATTTGGTGGGACATCTGAGGTTGAAAAACAAAATGAAACAAATCGACAACAACAAAAAAACGGACTTCTTCCATCCCCAGAATGACCCCAAACTCTTTGGATGGGACCGAACCCCCAGAGAGTAAGACTCGTCCATTTCCCATGATGTCACCCGGCAATTTCACGACCATGAGTGACACGATATCCAGAGACAAAAACTTGAGCAAGAGCCTCACACTCGCCCTTTTTTCATATCCCGAAGTGTTCTCCTCATGGTCTGTAGATCAGTCCTGCCATACCTATGACCCAAAACATAAGCCGAGTTTGTGTTTTCAGACAACTGTCCAAACTGCTCTGGCCTACACACCCTACAGGCTCAGGGCCCTGGAGCCAAACCTGAGGACTGTACTTGCCCTCTCCAAGGGAATTGTATGTGCCCATTCCAATGGCCACAACCCTACTAGTAGGATAACCTCCAAAGTCCCTGAGGCCATCCCAATAGTTGTGGCTTCCCAGGACAAACAGAGGCAATCTGAGCCCATCTGAGCACCTACCTGCACTCAGACCCATAGACTAATGTCCCCAGAGGTAAAAAGGAACGAACAGACCCCTAGGCACTAATCGGATCCATTGCTTTGGTTTCCAGGCATCTCTCCTCAGAGGCCTGGATTTCAATACCAGCATATGGCTGTTTCTGACTCACCCATCAGAACAAATCTCATCTACACATGGGAAACATGCACGTTGGAGCTGTGTCAAAGCCTCTGTTTAGGAGAACCCTTCAGGGCCCCAGGACCACCGCTTCATTCCAAGGTCTCCATAGACACAAAAACATATTAGGACACATCCACAGGAGAGTCCATTTCAACTCAGCCTCCTCGGTTGCCCCCCACATCCAGCAGATCTAACCTGTCTTGTTGCTTGGAGACCATTGGAATGCGAGGTGGGCTACCCAGCCATCCATCCTTAGAACCCTGCTCGGAATCGTTGGCCTGGAGCGAACCAAAAGGACTCAATTTTCCTGCAGAAGAATCTTTGAAGTTTGGAGCTTCTCACAACTCCCATCGTGCGAAAACCCCCATGTCCTCGTGATCCAACCCCCTTCAAGAAAGGGCCATCAGGGCAGAAAGTCCAACCTGAGCGATCGTCTGATCCTTGCCCTGACTTCAGATGCACGAGATCTCGATTGAGGTCTGTAGATTGTGCCTGCCATATCCTCACCCAGAAACCTAGGCCTAGCTTGGGTTCTCAGACTCCGTCCTCAGACTACTGGCCCACAAGCCCTCCAGTTGGGCAATCCAGAACTACAATGCCGCACTCTGCCTGCCCTACAGAAGTAAAACATTGCCCTCAGGGCTACCCCGAAACCGCAAATGAGGATCAACCTGCACGCCATTCGGCTGTACCCCAAACATATAGGCTGACCTGGGCACTATTTCCCCTTCTGACCCAGCCTGATCCTGGACCTCCTGGTCCCACCCAGACAGCTGGCCGAACACTGAGCACATCGGACCCGCCATGGCCTTAGGTCGTCATCTCTTCCCAACTGCGGTTTGCAGGCTCCAGAAGCTTGACCTTATCTCCAACCACTGCCCAGGGTTGAAAATGATGCAGAAATCAGAACTCTTTCCCCATGGCAAGAAACCTTGTGGTTGGCATGTTGTCCAACGTTCAGTGTAGTTGAAACAAGCGTGGCCCATGAGGCCCAGCCCATGCTAGCGGGCCACATTGGTCACAAACACACATTGAGACCCTCAGCCTGAGCCCAGTCCTCAGGTAAAGCCTCTCAGGGCCTATATGAAGAGACAGCATATTGGGCTTGCCATGCCCCTAGGCCCCAATTTTTAACCATAGTTCGGGTTGTCCCTTCACTCTTCCCCAGGGCTCTGCTTTGGAATTCCTCTTTTGGTGGGACACCAGATGTAACAAACTGAAAGGAGTCCGCCCATCCCACAGATTGACGAAAAACAATTGGGATCGGGCAAAATCCACAGAGAGGAAGATACGTCCATGGCCAATGAGACCTCCCCAACATTCCACGGCCATCGCTGGAACAAAATCCAGAGACAAAAGCCTGAGCAAGCGCCTCAGACTTGCTCATTCTTCATATCCTGAAGAGTTCTTCTCATGGTTTGTAGATCGGGCGTGCCATACCTACGTCCCTAAACTTAAGCTGAGTTTGTGTTTTCAGTCTTCTGTCCTCAAAGTCCTGGGCCACACTCCCTCCAGGCTGGGGTCCCTGGAGCCACACATTAGGACTGCCCCTCCCAATCCATGGGAATTCTGCCCATTCCATTGTCAAAAATCGTACAAATTACGAGAACCCTCCAAAGTCCCTGAGGCCATCCCAATAGTGTAGGTCGCCCAGGACAAAAAAGGGCGGTTGATACCGGCTGAGCATCTACCTCCACTCATCTACCTCCACTCATACCAAGAAGATTGAACCAGACAGGACCCGAGGCCATTATCGGATCCATTGCTTTGGTTTACAGGCATGTCTCCTCAAAAGCCTGCATTCCAATACCAGCAGAGGGGATTTCCTGAGGCACCCATCAGAACAAATCTCGTCTCCACAAGGAAACTTGTGCATGGGAGCTAAGCCAAAGCTTAGGAGAATACTTCAGGGTCCCGGTGCCACCTCCCCATTCTAAGGCCCTCATGGACACAAACACACGTTAGGACCCATCCTCTGGAAAGTGCATTTCAACTCAGCCACCCCGGTTGCTCCCGCAGATCCATTAGATCTAAACTGTCTTGTTGCTAGGAGACAATTGGAAGGCGAGGCTGCTTCCCAGGCATCCATCCTGGAACGGTGCTCTGGAGTCATTCCATATGGGATGTCCTGGAGCTGTCCAACAGGTCTCAATTGTCCCACAGAAGGAATCCTTGAAGGGGGCATCCCACATCTCCCAAGGTGGAAAACTTCCATGGCCTCGAATTTCCGCTCCCTTCATGAAGGGGCCGTCATGCACAGAAACTCCAACCTGAGCCAACGTCGGATCATCGCCCTGACTTCAGATGCATGAGATATTGTTTCAGATATGCAGGGGTTACCTGCCGTGCCCTCACCCTGAATCCGAAGACTAGCTTGTGTTCTCAGACTTCCATCCTCACTCTCCTGGCCCCGAAGCCCTCAAGTTTGGCAATTCCGGACCGACAATAAAGCACTCTGCCTGCTCTCTAGAAAAAATATATTGCCTAATGAGCAGCCCAGGCAGCTTAAATGAGGATAAACCTACACGGCACTCGAATGTACCCAAATTATATAGTCTAACCTGGGCACTAATGCACTGTCTGACACAACCTGAGCCCGGACCTGCTGACCAACACCCAGACAGCTGATCGCACGCTGAGCACATCAGACCCGCCATGGCCTTAGGTCATCATCTCTTCCCTACCTCAGTTTTCAGGTTTCAGAACCTAGACCTTATCTCCAATCACTGCCCACGGGTGACTGTGATGCAGAAATCAGAACTCTTCCTGACCCATGGCAAGAAACCTTGTGGTTGGCATGTTGTCCAACGTTCAGTGTAGGAGAAACCAGCATTCACCCTGAGGCCCCACCCATTCTTGAGTGCGACGAGAGCATAAACACGGATTGTGACCTCAGCGTGAGTCCTGTCCTCTAGTAAGTCCTCTCAGTGGCTGGACCATTAGATGTCATAATGGGCTTGACATGTCCCTAGTCCCCAATTTTTAACCAGATTTCTGGTTGTCCAGTCGCCCCACCCCAGGGCTCTACTCTGGAATCCCTCATTTGGTGGGACATCTGAGGTTGAAAAACAAAATGAAACAAATCGACAACAACAAAAAAACGGACTTCTTCCATCCCCAGAATGACCCCAAACTCTTTGGATGGGACCGAACCCCCAGAGAGTAAGACTCGTCCATTTCCCATGATGTCACCCGGCAATTTCACGACCATGAGTGACACGATATCCAGAGACAAAAACTTGAGCAAGAGCCTCACACTCGCCCTTTTTTCATATCCCGAAGTGTTCTCCTCATGGTCTGTAGATCAGTCCTGCCATACCTATGACCCAAAACATAAGCCGAGTTTGTGTTTTCAGACAACTGTCCAAACTGCTCTGGCCTACACACCCTACAGGCTCAGGGCCCTGGAGCCAAACCTGAGGACTGTACTTGCCCTCTCCAAGGGAATTGTATGTGCCCATTCCAATGGCCACAACCCTACTAGTAGGATAACCTCCAAAGTCCCTGAGGCCATCCCAATAGTTGTGGCTTCCCAGGACAAACAGAGGCAATCTGAGCCCATCTGAGCACCTACCTGCACTCAGACCCATAGACTAATGTCCCCAGAGGTAAAAAGGAACGAACAGACCCCTAGGCACTAATCGGATCCATTGCTTTGGTTTCCAGGCATCTCTCCTCAGAGGCCTGGATTTCAATACCAGCATATGGCTGTTTCTGACTCACCCATCAGAACAAATCTCATCTACACATGGGAAACATGCACGTTGGAGCTGTGTCAAAGCCTCTGTTTAGGAGAACCCTTCAGGGCCCCAGGACCACCGCTTCATTCCAAGGTCTCCATAGACACAAAAACATATTAGGACACATCCACAGGAGAGTCCATTTCAACTCAGCCTCCTCGGTTGCCCCCCACATCCAGCAGATCTAACCTGTCTTGTTGCTTGGAGACCATTGGAATGCGAGGTGGGCTACCCAGCCATCCATCCTTAGAACCCTGCTCGGAATCGTTGGCCTGGAGCGAACCAAAAGGACTCAATTTTCCTGCAGAAGAATCTTTGAAGTTTGGAGCTTCTCACAACTCCCATCGTGCGAAAACCCCCATGTCCTCGTGATCCAACCCCCTTCAAGAAAGGGCCATCAGGGCAGAAAGTCCAACCTGAGCGATCGTCTGATCCTTGCCCTGACTTCAGATGCACGAGATCTCGATTGAGGTCTGTAGATTGTGCCTGCCATATCCTCACCCAGAAACCTAGGCCTAGCTTGGGTTCTCAGACTCCGTCCTCAGACTACTGGCCCACAAGCCCTCCAGTTGGGCAATCCAGAACTACAATGCCGCACTCTGCCTGCCCTACAGAAGTAAAACATTGCCCTCAGGGCTACCCCGAAACCGCAAATGAGGATCAACCTGCACGCCATTCGGCTGTACCCCAAACATATAGGCTGACCTGGGCACTATTTCCCCTTCTGACCCAGCCTGATCCTGGACCTCCTGGTCCCACCCAGACAGCTGGCCGAACACTGAGCACATCGGACCCGCCATGGCCTTAGGTCGTCATCTCTTCCCAACTGCGGTTTGCAGGCTCCAGAAGCTTGACCTTATCTCCAACCACTGCCCAGGGTTGAAAATGATGCAGAAATCAGAACTCTTTCCCCATGGCAAGAAACCTTGTGGTTGGCATGTTGTCCAACGTTCAGTGTAGTTGAAACAAGCGTGGCCCATGAGGCCCAGCCCATGCTAGCGGGCCACATTGGTCACAAACACACATTGAGACCCTCAGCCTGAGCCCAGTCCTCAGGTAAAGCCTCTCAGGGCCTATATGAAGAGACAGCATATTGGGCTTGCCATGCCCCTAGGCCCCAATTTTTAACCATAGTTCGGGTTGTCCCTTCACTCTTCCCCAGGGCTCTGCTTTGGAATTCCTCTTTTGGTGGGACACCAGATGTAACAAACTGAAAGGAGTCCGCCCATCCCACAGATTGACGAAAAACAATTGGGATCGGGCAAAATCCACAGAGAGGAAGATACGTCCATGGCCAATGAGACCTCCCCAACATTCCACGGCCATCGCTGGAACAAAATCCAGAGACAAAAGCCTGAGCAAGCGCCTCAGACTTGCTCATTCTTCATATCCTGAAGAGTTCTTCTCATGGTTTGTAGATCGGGCGTGCCATACCTACGTCCCTAAACTTAAGCTGAGTTTGTGTTTTCAGTCTTCTGTCCTCAAAGTCCTGGGCCACACTCCCTCCAGGCTGGGGTCCCTGGAGCCACACATTAGGACTGCCCCTCCCAATCCATGGGAATTCTGCCCATTCCATTGTCAAAAATCGTACAAATTACGAGAACCCTCCAAAGTCCCTGAGGCCATCCCAATAGTGTAGGTCGCCCAGGACAAAAAAGGGCGGTTGATACCGGCTGAGCATCTACCTCCACTCATCTACCTCCACTCATACCAAGAAGATTGAACCAGACAGGACCCGAGGCCATTATCGGATCCATTGCTTTGGTTTACAGGCATGTCTCCTCAAAAGCCTGCATTCCAATACCAGCAGAGGGGATTTCCTGAGGCACCCATCAGAACAAATCTCGTCTCCACAAGGAAACTTGTGCATGGGAGCTAAGCCAAAGCTTAGGAGAATACTTCAGGGTCCCGGTGCCACCTCCCCATTCTAAGGCCCTCATGGACACAAACACACGTTAGGACCCATCCTCTGGAAAGTGCATTTCAACTCAGCCACCCCGGTTGCTCCCGCAGATCCATTAGATCTAAACTGTCTTGTTGCTAGGAGACAATTGGAAGGCGAGGCTGCTTCCCAGGCATCCATCCTGGAACGGTGCTCTGGAGTCATTCCATATGGGATGTCCTGGAGCTGTCCAACAGGTCTCAATTGTCCCACAGAAGGAATCCTTGAAGGGGGCATCCCACATCTCCCAAGGTGGAAAACTTCCATGGCCTCGAATTTCCGCTCCCTTCATGAAGGGGCCGTCATGCACAGAAACTCCAACCTGAGCCAACGTCGGATCATCGCCCTGACTTCAGATGCATGAGATATTGTTTCAGATATGCAGGGGTTACCTGCCGTGCCCTCACCCTGAATCCGAAGACTAGCTTGTGTTCTCAGACTTCCATCCTCACTCTCCTGGCCCCGAAGCCCTCAAGTTTGGCAATTCCGGACCGACAATAAAGCACTCTGCCTGCTCTCTAGAAAAAATATATTGCCTAATGAGCAGCCCAGGCAGCTTAAATGAGGATAAACCTACACGGCACTCGAATGTACCCAAATTATATAGTCTAACCTGGGCACTAATGCACTGTCTGACACAACCTGAGCCCGGACCTGCTGACCAACACCCAGACAGCTGATCGCACGCTGAGCACATCAGACCCGCCATGGCCTTAGGTCATCATCTCTTCCCTACCTCAGTTTTCAGGTTTCAGAACCTAGACCTTATCTCCAATCACTGCCCACGGGTGACTGTGATGCAGAAATCAGAACTCTTCCTGACCCATGGCAAGAAACCTTGTGGTTGGCATGTTGTCCAACGTTCAGTGTAGGAGAAACCAGCATTCACCCTGAGGCCCCACCCATTCTTGAGTGCGACGAGAGCATAAACACGGATTGTGACCTCAGCGTGAGTCCTGTCCTCTAGTAAGTCCTCTCAGTGGCTGGACCATTAGATGTCATAATGGGCTTGACATGTCCCTAGTCCCCAATTTTTAACCAGATTTCTGGTTGTCCAGTCGCCCCACCCCAGGGCTCTACTCTGGAATCCCTCATTTGGTGGGACATCTGAGGTTGAAAAACAAAATGAAACAAATCGACAACAACAAAAAAACGGACTTCTTCCATCCCCAGAATGACCCCAAACTCTTTGGATGGGACCGAACCCCCAGAGAGTAAGACTCGTCCATTTCCCATGATGTCACCCGGCAATTTCACGACCATGAGTGACACGATATCCAGAGACAAAAACTTGAGCAAGAGCCTCACACTCGCCCTTTTTTCATATCCCGAAGTGTTCTCCTCATGGTCTGTAGATCAGTCCTGCCATACCTATGACCCAAAACATAAGCCGAGTTTGTGTTTTCAGACAACTGTCCAAACTGCTCTGGCCTACACACCCTACAGGCTCAGGGCCCTGGAGCCAAACCTGAGGACTGTACTTGCCCTCTCCAAGGGAATTGTATGTGCCCATTCCAATGGCCACAACCCTACTAGTAGGATAACCTCCAAAGTCCCTGAGGCCATCCCAATAGTTGTGGCTTCCCAGGACAAACAGAGGCAATCTGAGCCCATCTGAGCACCTACCTGCACTCAGACCCATAGACTAATGTCCCCAGAGGTAAAAAGGAACGAACAGACCCCTAGGCACTAATCGGATCCATTGCTTTGGTTTCCAGGCATCTCTCCTCAGAGGCCTGGATTTCAATACCAGCATATGGCTGTTTCTGACTCACCCATCAGAACAAATCTCATCTACACATGGGAAACATGCACGTTGGAGCTGTGTCAAAGCCTCTGTTTAGGAGAACCCTTCAGGGCCCCAGGACCACCGCTTCATTCCAAGGTCTCCATAGACACAAAAACATATTAGGACACATCCACAGGAGAGTCCATTTCAACTCAGCCTCCTCGGTTGCCCCCCACATCCAGCAGATCTAACCTGTCTTGTTGCTTGGAGACCATTGGAATGCGAGGTGGGCTACCCAGCCATCCATCCTTAGAACCCTGCTCGGAATCGTTGGCCTGGAGCGAACCAAAAGGACTCAATTTTCCTGCAGAAGAATCTTTGAAGTTTGGAGCTTCTCACAACTCCCATCGTGCGAAAACCCCCATGTCCTCGTGATCCAACCCCCTTCAAGAAAGGGCCATCAGGGCAGAAAGTCCAACCTGAGCGATCGTCTGATCCTTGCCCTGACTTCAGATGCACGAGATCTCGATTGAGGTCTGTAGATTGTGCCTGCCATATCCTCACCCAGAAACCTAGGCCTAGCTTGGGTTCTCAGACTCCGTCCTCAGACTACTGGCCCACAAGCCCTCCAGTTGGGCAATCCAGAACTACAATGCCGCACTCTGCCTGCCCTACAGAAGTAAAACATTGCCCTCAGGGCTACCCCGAAACCGCAAATGAGGATCAACCTGCACGCCATTCGGCTGTACCCCAAACATATAGGCTGACCTGGGCACTATTTCCCCTTCTGACCCAGCCTGATCCTGGACCTCCTGGTCCCACCCAGACAGCTGGCCGAACACTGAGCACATCGGACCCGCCATGGCCTTAGGTCGTCATCTCTTCCCAACTGCGGTTTGCAGGCTCCAGAAGCTTGACCTTATCTCCAACCACTGCCCAGGGTTGAAAATGATGCAGAAATCAGAACTCTTTCCCCATGGCAAGAAACCTTGTGGTTGGCATGTTGTCCAACGTTCAGTGTAGTTGAAACAAGCGTGGCCCATGAGGCCCAGCCCATGCTAGCGGGCCACATTGGTCACAAACACACATTGAGACCCTCAGCCTGAGCCCAGTCCTCAGGTAAGGCCTCTCAGGGCCTATATGAAGAGACAGCATATTGGGCTTGCCATGCCCCTAGGCCCCAATTTTTAACCATAGTTCGGGTTGTCCCTTCACTCTTCCCCAGGGCTCTGCTTTGGAATTCCTCTTTTGGTGGGACACCAGATGTAACAAACTGAAAGGAGTCCGCCCATCCCACAGATTGACGAAAAACAATTGGGATCGGGCAAAATCCACAGAGAGGAAGATACGTCCATGGCCAATGAGACCTCCCCAACATTCCACGGCCATCGCTGGAACAAAATCCAGAGACAAAAGCCTGAGCAAGCGCCTCAGACTTGCTCATTCTTCATATCCTGAAGAGTTCTTCTCATGGTTTGTAGATCGGGCGTGCCATACCTACGTCCCTAAACTTAAGCTGAGTTTGTGTTTTCAGTCTTCTGTCCTCAAAGTCCTGGGCCACACTCCCTCCAGGCTGGGGTCCCTGGAGCCACACATTAGGACTGCCCCTCCCAATCCATGGGAATTCTGCCCATTCCATTGTCAAAAATCGTACAAATTACGAGAACCCTCCAAAGTCCCTGAGGCCATCCCAATAGTGTAGGTCGCCCAGGACAAAAAAGGGCGGTTGATACCGGCTGAGCATCTACCTCCACTCATCTACCTCCACTCATACCAAGAAGATTGAACCAGACAGGACCCGAGGCCATTATCGGATCCATTGCTTTGGTTTACAGGCATGTCTCCTCAAAAGCCTGGATTCCAATACCAGCAGAGGGGATTTCCTGAGGCACCCATCAGAACAAATCCGTCTCCACAAGGAAACTTGTGCATGGGAGCTATGCCAAAGCTTAGGAGAATACTTCAGGGTCCCGGTGCCACCTCCCCATTCCAAGGCCCTCATGGACACAAACACACGTTAGGACCCATCCTCTGGAAAGTGCATTTCAACTCAGCCACCCCGGTTGCTCCCGCAGATCCATTAGATCTAAACTGTCTTGTTGCTAGGAGACAATTGGAAGGCGAGGCGGACTTCCCAGGCATCCATCCTCGAACGGTGCTCTCAGTCATTCCATATGGGATGTCCTGGAGCTGTCCAAGAGGTCTCAATTGTCCCGCAGAAGGAATCCTTGAAGGGGGCATCCCACATCTCCCAACGTGGAAAACCTCCATGGCCTCGAGATTCTCTCCCTTCATTAAGGGGCCGTCATGCACAGAAACTCCAACCTGAGCCAACGTCGGATCCTCGCCCTGACTTCAGATGCATGAGATGTTGGTTCAGATCTGCAGGGGGTACCTGCCGTGCCCTCACCCTGAATCCGAAGTCTAGCTTGTGTTCTCAGACTTCCGTCCTCACTCTCCTGGCCCCGAAGCCCTCAATTTGGCAATTCCGGACCGACAATGAGCACTCTGCGATGTCCTCTAGAAAAAATATATTGCCTAATGAGCAGCCCAGGCAGCTTAAATGAGGATAAACCTACACGGCACTCGAATGTACCCAAATTATATAGTCTAACCTGGGCACTAATGCACTGTCTGACACAACCTGAGCCCAGACCTGCTGACCAACACCCAGACAGCTGACCGCACGCTGAGCACATCAGACCCGCCATGGCCTTAGGTCATCATCTCTTCCCTACCTCAGTTTTCAGGCTTCAGAACCTAGACCTTATCTCCAATTACTGCCCACGGGTGACTGTGATGCAGAAATCAGAACTCTTCCTGACCCATGGCAAGAAACCTTGTGGTTGGCATGTTGTCCAACGTTCAGTGTAGGAGAAACCAGCATTCACCCTGAGGCCCCGCCCATTCTTGCGTGCGACGAGAGCATAAACACGCATTGTGACCTCAGCGTGAGTCCTGTCCTCTAGTAAGTCCTCTCAGTGGCTGGACCATTAGATGTCATAATGGGCTTGACATGTCCCTAGTCCCCGATTTTTAACCAGATTTCTGGTTGTACAGTCGCCCCACCCCAGGGCTCTACTCTGGAATCCCTCATTTGGTGGGACATCTGAGGTTGAAAAACAAAATGAAACAAATCGACAACAACAAAAAAACGGACTTCTTCCATCCCCAGAATGACCCCAAACTCTTTGGACGGGACCGAACCCCCAGAGAGTAAGACTCGTCCATTTCCCATGAAGTCACCCGGCAATTTCACGACCATGAGTGACACGATATCCAGAGACAAAAACTTGAGCAAGAGCCTCACACTCGCCCTTTTTTCATATCCCGAAGTGTTCTCCTCATGGTCTGTAGATCAGTCCTGCCATACCTATGACCCAAAACATAAGCCGAGTTTGTGTTTTCAGACAACTGTCCAAAGAGCTCTGGCCTACACACCCTAGAGGCTCAGGGCCCTGGAGCCAAACCTGAGGACTGTACTTGCCCTCTCCAAGGGAATTGTATGTGCCCATTCCAATGGCCACAACCCTACTAGTAGAATAACCTCCAAATTCCCTGAGGCCATCCCAATAGTTGTGGCTTCCCAGGACAAACAGGGGCAATCTGAGCCCATCTGAGCACCTGCCTGCACTCAGACCCGTAGACTAATGTCCCCAGAGGTAAAAAGGAACGAACAGGCCCCTAGGCACTAATCGGATCCATTGCTTTGGTTTCCAGGCATCTCTCCTCAGAGGCCTGGATTTCAATACCAGCATATGGCTGTTTCTTGACTCACCCATCAGAACAAATCTAATGTACACATGGGAAACATGCACGTTGGAGCTGTGTCAAAGCCTCTGTTTAGGAGAACCCTTCAGGGCCCTAGTTCCACCGCTTCATTCCAAGGTCTCCAAGACACAAAAACATATTAGGACACATCCACAGGAGAGTCCATTTCAACTCAGCCTCCTCGGTTGCCCCCCACATCCAGCAGATCTAACCTGTCTTGTTGCTTGGAGACCATTGGAATGCGAGGTGGGCTACCCAGCCATCCATCCTTAGAACCCTGCTCGGAATCGTTGGCCTGGAGCGAACCAAAAGGACTCAATTGTCCTGCAGAAGAATCTTTGAAGTTTGGAGCTTCTCACAAATCCCATCGTGCGAAAACCCCCATGTCCTCGTGATCCAACCCCCTTCAAGAAAGGGCCATCAGGGCAGAAAGTCCAACCTGAGCGATCGTCTGATCCTTGTCCTGACTTCAGATGCACGAGATCTCGATTGAGGTCTGTAGATTGTGCCTGCCATATCCTCACCCAGAAACCTAGGCCTAGCTTGGGTTCTCAGACTCCGTCCTCAGACTACTGGCCCACAAGCCCTCCAGTTGGGCAATCCAGAACTACAATGCCGCACACTGCTGCCCTACAGAAGTAAAACATTGCCCTCAGGGCTACCCCGAAACCGCAAATGAGGATCAACCTGCACGCCATTCGGCTGTACCCCAAACATATAGGCTGACCTGGGCACTATTTCCCCTTCTGACCCAGCCTGAGCCTGGACCTCCTGGTCCCACCCAGACAGCTGGCCGCACACTGAGCACATCGGACCCGCCATGGCCTTAGGTCGTCATCTCTTCCCAACTGCGGTTTGCAGGCTCCAGAAGCTAGACCTTATCTCCAACCACTGCCCAGGGTTGAAAATGATGCAGAAATCAGAACTCTTTCCCCATGGCAAGAAACCTTGTGGTTGGCATGTTGTCCAACGTTCAGTGTAGTTGAAACAAGCGTGGCCCATGAGGCCCAGCCCATGCTAGCGGGCCACATTGGTCACAAACACACATTGTGACCCTCAGCCTGAGCCCAGTCCTCAGGTAAGGCCTCTCAGGGCCTATATGAAGAGACAGCATATTGGGCTTGCCATGCCCCTAGGCCCCAATTTTTAACCATAGTTCGGGTTGTCCCTTCACTCTTCCCCAGGGCTCTGCTTTGGAATTCCTCTTTTGGTGGGACACCAGATGTAACAAACCTGAAAGGAGTCCGCCCATCCCACAGATTGACGAAAAACAATTCGGATCGGGCAAAATCCACAGAGAGGAAGATACGTCCATGGCCAATGAGACCTCCCCAACATTCCACGGCCATCGCTGGAACAAAATCCAGAGACAAAAGCCTGAGCAAGCGCCTCAGACTCGCTCATTCTTCATATCCTGAAGAGTTCTTCTCATGGTTTGTAGATCGGGCGTGCCATACCTACGTCCCCAAACTTAAGCTGAGTTTGTGTTTTCAGTCTTCTGTCCTCAAAGTCCTGGGCCACACTCCCTCCAGGCTGGGGTCCCTGGAGCCACACATTAGGACTGCCCCTCCCAATCCATGGGAATTCTGCCCATTCCATTGTCAAAAATCGTACAAATTAGGAGAACCCTCCAAAGTCCCTGAGGCCATCCCAATAGTGTAGGTCCCCCAGGACAAAAAAGGGCGGTTGATACCGGCTGAGCATCTACCTCCACTCATCTATCTCCACTCATACCAAGAAGATTGAACCAGACAGGACCCGAGGCCATTATCGGATCCATTGCTTTGGTTTACAGGCATGTCTCCTCAAAAGCCTGCATTCCAATACCAGCAGAGGGGATTTCCTGAGACACCCATCAGAACAAATCTCGTCTCCACAAGGAAACTTGTGCATGGGAGCTATGCCAAAGCTTAGGAGAATACTTCAGGGTCCCGGTGCCACCTCCCCATTCCAAGGCCCTCATGGACACAAACACACGTTAGGACCCATCCTCTGGAAAGTGCATTTCAACTCAGCCACCCCGGTTGCTCCCGCAGATCCATTAGATCTAAACTGTCTTTTTGCTAGGAGACAATTGGAAGGCGAGGCGGACTTCCCAGGCATCCATCCTCGAACGGTGCTCTGGAGTCATTCCATATGGGATGTCCTGGAGCTGTCCAAGAGGTATCAATTGTCCCGCAGAAGGAATCCTTGAAGGGGGCATCCCACATCTCCCAACGTGGAAAACCTCCATGGCCTCGAGATTCTCTCCCTTCATGAAGGGGCCGTCATGCACAGAAACTCCAACCTGAGCCAACGTCGGATCCTCGCCCTGACTTCAGATGCATGAGATGTTGGTTCAGATCTGCAGGGGTTACCTGTCGTGCCCTCACCCTGAATCCGAAGTATAGCTTGTGTTCTCAGACTTCCGTCCTCACTCTCCTGGCCCCGAAGCCCTCAAGTTTGGCAATTCCGGACCGACAATGAAGCACTCTGCCTGCCCTCTAGAAAAAATATCTTGCCTAATGAGCAGCCCAGGCAGCTTAAATGAGGATAAACCTACACGGCACTCGAATGTACCCAAATTATATAGTCTAACCTGGGCACTAATGCACTGTCTGACACAACCTGAGCCCGGACCTGCTGACCAACACCCAGACAGCTGACCGCACGCTGAGCACATCAGACCCGCCATGGCCTTAGGTCATCATCTCTTCCCTACCTCAGTTTTCAGGCTTCAGAACCTAGACCTTATCTCCAATCACTGCCCACGGGTGACTGTGATGCAGAAATCAGAACTCTTCCTGACCCATGGCAAGAAACCTTGTGGTTGGCATGTTGTCCAACGTTCAGTGTAGGAGAAACCAGCATTCACCCTGAGGCCCCGCCCATTCTTGCCTGGGACGAGAGCATAAACACGCATTGTGACCTCAGCGTGAGTCCTGTCCTCTAGTAAGTCCTCTCAGTGGCTGGACCATTAGATGTCATAATGGCCTTGACATGTTCCTAGTCCCCAATTTTTAACCAGATTTCTGGTTGTACAGTCGCCCCACCCCAGGGCTCTACTCTGGAATCCCTCATTTGGTGGGACATCTGAGGTTGAAAAACAAAATGATACAAATCGACAACAACAAAAAAACGGACTTCTTCCATCCCCAGAATGACCCCAAACTCTTTGGATGGGACCGAACCCCAGAGAGTGAGACTCGTCCATTTCCCATGAAGTCACCCGGCAATTTCACGACCATGAGTGACACGATATCCAGAGACAAAAACTTGAGCAAGAGCCTCACACTCGCCCTTTTTTCATATCCCGAAGTGTTCTCCTCATGGTCTGTAGATCAGTCCTGCCATACCTATGACCCAAAACATAAGCCGAGTTTGTGTTTTCAGACAACTGTCCAAACAGCTCTGGCCTACACACCTTACAGGCTCAGGGCCCTGGAGCCAAACCTGAGGACTGTACTTGCCCTCTCCAAGGGAATTGTATGTGCCCATTCCAATGGCCACAACCCTACTAGTAGAATAACCTCCAAATTCCCTGAGGCCATCCCAATAGTTGTGGCTTCCCAGGACAAACAGGGGCAATCTGAGCCCATCTGAGCACCTACCTGCACTCAGACCCGTAGACTGATGTCCCCAGAGGTAAAAAGGAACGAACAGGCCCCTAGGCACTAATCGGATCCATTGCTTTGGTTTCCAGTCATCTCTCCTTAGAGGCCTGGATTTCAATACCGGCATATGGCTATTTCTTGACTCACCCATCAGAACAAATCTCATCTACACATGGGAAACATGCACGTTGGAGCTGTGTCAAAGCCTCTGTTTAGGAGAACCCTTCAGGGCCCCAGGGCCACCGCTTCATTCCAAGGTCTCCATAGACACAAAAACATATTAGGACACATCCACAGGAGAGTCCATTTCAACTCAGCCTCCTCGGTTGCCCCCCACATCCAGCAGATCTAACCTGTCTTGTTGCTTGGAGACAATTGGAATGCGAGGTGGGCTACCCAGCCATCCATCCTTAGAACCCTGCTTGGAATCATTGGCCTGGAGCCAACCAACAGGTCTCAATTGTCCTGCAGAAGAATCTTTGCAGTTTGGAGCTTCTCATAATTCCCATCGTGCGAAAACCTCCAAGTCCTCGTGATCCAACCCCCTTCAAGAAAGGGCCATCAGGGCAGAAAGTCCAACCTGAGCGATCGTCTGAACCTTGTCCTGACTTCAGATGCACGAGATCTCGATTGAGGTCTGTAGATTGTGCCTGCCATATCCTCACCCAGAAACCTAGGCCTAGCTTGGGTTCTCAGACTCCGTCCTCAGACTACTGGCCCACAAGCCCTCCAGTTTGGCAATCCAGAACTACAATGCCACACTCTGCTTGCCCTACAGAAGTAAAATATTGCCCTCAGGGATACCCCGAAACCCCAAATGAGGATCAACCTGCACGCCATTCGGCTGTACCCCAAACATATAGGCTGACCTGGGCACTATTTCCCCTTCTGACCCAGCCTGAGACTGGACCTCCTGGTCCCACCCAGACAGCTGGCCGCACACTGAGCACATCGGACCCGCCATGGCCTTAGGTCGTCTTCTCTTCCCAACTGCGGTTTTCTCGCTCCAGAACCTAGACCTTATCTCCAACCACTGCCCAGGGTTGAAAATGATGCAGAAATCAGAACTCTTTCCCCATGGCAAGAAACCTTGTGGTTGGCATGTTGTCCAACGTTCACTGTAGTTGAAACAAGCGTGGCCCATGAGGCCCAGCCCATGCTTGCGGGCCACATTGGTCACAAACACACATTGTGACCCTCAGCCTGAGCCCAGTCCTCAGGTAAGGCCTCTCAGGGCCTATATGAAGAGACAGCATATTGGGCTTGCCATGCCCCTGGGCCCCAATTTTTAACCATAGTTCGGGTTGTCCCTTCACTCTTCCCCAGGGCTCTGCTTTGGAATTCGTCTTTTGGTGGGACACCTGAGGTAACAAACGTGAAAGGAGTCCTCCCATCCCACAGATTGACGAAAAACAATTGGTATCGGGCCAAATCCTCAGAGAGGAAGATTCGTCCATGGCCCATGAGACCTCCACAACATTCCACGGCCATCGCTGACACAAAATCCAGAGACAAAAGCCTGAGCAAGCGCCTCAGACTCGCTCATCTTCATATCCTGAAGAGTTCTTCTCATGGTTTGTAGATCGGGCGTGCCATACCTACGTCCCCAAACTTAAGCTGAGTTTGTGTTTTCAGTCTTCTGTCCTCAAAGTCCTGGGCCACACTCCCTCCAGGCTGGGGCCCCTGGAGCCACACATTAGGACTGCCCCCACCCAATCCATGGGAATTCTGCCCATTCCATTGTCAAAAATCGTACAAATTAGGAGAACCCTCCAAAGTCCCTGAGGCCATCCCAATAGTGTAGGTCGCCCGGGACAAAAAAGGGCGGTTGATACCGGCTGAGCATCTACCTCCACTCATCTACCTCCACTCATACCAAGAAGATTGAACCAGACAGGACCCGAGGCCATTATCGGATCCATTGCTTTGGTTTACAGGCATGTCTCCTCAAAAGCCTGGATTCCAATACCAGCAAAGGGGATTTCCTGAGGCACCCATCAGAACAAATCTGGTCTCCACAAGGAAACTTGTGCATGGGAGCTAAGCCAAAGCTTAGGAGAATACTTCAGGGTCCTGGTGCCACCTCCCCATTCCAAGGCCCTCATGGACACAAACACACGTTAGGACCCATCCTCTGGAAAGTGCATTTCAACTCAGCCACCCCGGTTGCTTCCGCAGATCCATTAGATCTAAACTGTCTTGTTGCTAGGAGACATTTGGAAGGTGAGGCGGACTTCCCAGGCATCCATCCTCGAACGGTGCTCTGGAGTCATTCCATATGGATGTCCTGGAGCTGTCCAAGAGGTCTCAATCCTTGAAGGGGGCATCCCACATCTCCCAAAGTGGAAAACCTCCATGGCCTCTAGATTCCGCTCCCTTCATGAAGGGGCCGTCATGCACAGAAACTCCAACCTGAGCCAACGTCGGAACCTCGCCCTGACTTCAGATGCATGAGATGTTGGTTCAGATCTGCAGGGGGTACCTGCCGTGCCCTCACCCTGAATCCGAAGTTTAGCTTGTGTTCTCAGACTTCCGTCTTCACTCTCCTGGCCCCGAAGCCCTCAAGATTTGCAATTCCGGACCGACAATGAAGCACTCTGCCATGTACTCTAGAAAAAATATATTGCTTAATGAGCAGCCCAGGCAGCTTAAATGAGGATAAACCTACACGGCACTCGAATGTACCCAAATTATATAGTCTAACCTGGGCACTAATGCACTGTCTGACACAACCTGAGCCCAGACCTGCTGACCAACACCCAGACAGCTGACCGCACGCTGAGCACATCAGACCCGCCATGGCCTTAGGTCATCATCTCTTCCCTACCTCAGTTTTCAGGCTTCAGAACCTAGACCTTATCTCCAATCACTGCCCTCGGGTGACTGTGATGCAGAAATCAGAACTCCTCCTGACCCATGGCAGGAAAATTTGTGGTTGGCATGTTGTCCAACGTCAGTGTAGGAGAAACCAGCATTCACACTGAGGCCCGTCCCATTCTTGCGTGCGACGAGAGCATAAACACGCATTGTGACCTCAGCGTGAGTCCTGTCCTCTAGTAAGTCCTCTCAGTGGCTGGACCATTAGATGTCATAATGGGCTTGACATGTTCCTAGTCCCCAATTTTTAACCAGATTTCTGGTTGTCCAGTCGCCCTAACCCAGGGCTCTACTCTGGAATCCCTCATTTGGTGGGACATCTGAGGTTGAAAAACAAAATGAAACAAATCGACAACAACAAAAAAACGGACTTCTTCCATCCCCAGAATGACCCCAAACTCTTTGGATGGGACCGAAGCCCCAGAGAGTAAGACTCGTCCATTTCCCATGAAGTCACCCGGCAATTTCACGACCATGAGTGACACGATATCCAGAGACAAAAACTTGAGCAAGAGCCTCACACTCGACCTTTTTTCATATCCCGAAGTGTTCTCCTCATGGTCTGTAGATCAGTCCTGCCATACCTATGACCCAAAACATAAGCCGAGTTTGTGTTTTCAGACAACTGTCCAAACAGCTCTGGCCTACACACCCTACAGGCTCAGGGCCCTGGAGCCAAACCAGAGGACTGTACTTGCCCTCTCCAAGGGAATTGTATGTGCCCATTCCAATGGCCACAACCCTACTAGTAGGATAACCTCCAAAGTCCCTGAGGCCATCCCAATAGTTGTGGCTTCCCAGGACAAACAGGGGCAATCTGAGCCCATCTGAGCACCTACCTGCACTCAGACCCGTAGACTGATGTCCCCAGAGGTAAAAAGGAACGAACAGGCCCCTAGGCACTAATCGGATCCATTGCTTTGGTTTCCAGGCATCTCTCCTCAGAGGCCTGGTTTTCAATACCAGCATATGGCTGTTTCTTGACACACCCATCAGAACAAATCTCATCTACACATGGGAAACATGCACGTTGGAGCTGTGTCAAAGCCTCTGTTTAGGAGAACCCTTCAGGGCCCCAGGGCCACCGCTTCATTCCAAGGTCTCCATAGACACAAAAACATATTAGGACACATCCACAGGAGAGTCCATTTCAACTCAGCCTCCTCGGTTGCCCCCCACATCCAGCAGATCTAACCTGTCTTGTTGCTTGGAGACAATTGGAATGCGAGGTGGGCTACCCAGCCATCCATCCTTAGAACCCTGCTCGGAATCGTTGGCCTGGAGCCAACCAACAGGTCTCAATTGTCCTGCAGAAGAAGCTTTGCAGTTTGGAGCTTCTCACAACTCCCATCGAGGGAAAACCCCCATGTCCTCGTGATCCAACCCCCTTCAAGAAAGGGCCATCAGGGCAGAAAGTCCAACCTGAGCGATCGTCTGATCCTTGCCCTGACTTCAGATGCACGAGATCTAGATTGAGGTCTGTAGATTGTGCCTGCCATATCCTCACCCAGAAACCTAGGCCTAGCTTGGGTTCTCAGACTCCGTCCTCAGACTACTGGCCCACAAGCCCTCCAGTTGGGCAATCCAGAATTACAATGACGCACTCTGCCTGCCCTACAGAAGTAAAACATTGCCCTCAGGGATACCCCGAAACCCCAAATGAGGATCAACCTGCACGCCATTCGGCTGTACCCCAAACATATAGGCTGACCTGGGCACTATTTCCCCTTCTGACCCAGCCTGAGCCTGGACGTCCTGGTCCCACCCAGACAGCTGGCCGCACACTGAGCACATCGGACCCGCCATGGCCTTAGGTCGTCATCTCTTCCCAACTGCGGTTTTCAGGCTCCAGAACCTAGACCTTATCTCCAACCACTGCCAGGGTTGAAAATGATGCAGAAATCAGAACTCTTTCCCCATGGCAAGAAACCTTGTGGTTGGCATGTTGTCCAACGTTCAGTGTAGTTGAAACAAGCGTGGCCCATGAGGCCCAGCCCATGCTTGCGGGCCACATTGGTCACAAACACACATTGTGACCCTCAGCCTGAGCCCAGTCCTCAGGTAAGGCCTCTCAGGGCCTATATGAAGAGACAGCATATTGGGCTTGCCATGCCCCTAGTCCCCAATTTTTAACCATAGTTCGGTTGTCCCTTCACTCTTCCCCAGGGCTCTGCTTTGGAATTCCTCTTTTGGTGGGACACCTGAGGTAACAAACCTGAAAGGAGTCCTCCCATCCCACAGATTGACGAAAAACAATTGGGATCGGGCCAAATTCAAAGAGAGGAAGATTCGTCCATGGCCCATGAGACCTCCCCAAAATTCCACGGCCATCGCTGAAACAAAATCCAGAGACAAAAGCCTGAGCAAGCTCCTCAGACTCGCTCATCTTCATATCCTGAAGAGTTCTTCTCATGGTTTGTAGATCGGGCGTGCCATACCTACGTCCCCAAACTTAAGCTGAGTTTGTGTTTTCAGTCTTCTGTCCTCAAAGTCCTGGGCCACACTCCCTCCAGGCTGGGGCCCCTGGAGCCACACATTAGGACTGCCCCCACCCAATCCATGGGAATTCTGCCCATTCCATTGTCAAAAATCGTTCAAATTAGGAGAACCCTCCAAAGTCGCTGAGTCCATCCCAATAGTGTAGGTCGCCCGGGACAAAAAAGGGCGGTTGATACCGGCTGAGCATCTACCTCCACTCATCTACCTCCACTCATACCAAGAAGATTGTACCAGACAGGACCCGAGGCCATTATCGGATCCATTGCTTTGGTTTACAGGCATGTCTCCTCAAAAGCCTGCATTCCAATACCAGCAGAGGGGATTTCCTGAGGCACCCATCAGAACAAATCTCGTCTCCACAAGGAAACTTGTGCATGGGAGCTATGCCAAAGCTTAGGAGAATACTTCAGGGTCCCGGTGCCACCTCCCCATTCCAAGGCCCTCATGGACACAAACACACGTTAGGACCCATCCTCTGGAAAGTGCATTTCAACTCAGCCACCCCGGTTGCTCCCGCAGATCCATTACATCTAAACTGTCTTGTTGCTAGGCGACAATTGGAAGGCGAGGCGGACTTCCCAGGCATCCATCCTGGAACGGTGCTCTGGAGTCATTCCATATGGGATGTCCTGGAGCTGTCCAACAGGTCTCAATTTTCCCGCAGAGGGATTCCTTGAAAGGGGCATCCCACTTCTCCCAACGTGGAAATCCTCCATGGCCTCGAGATTCCACTCCCTTCATGAAGGGGCCGTCATGCACAGAAACTCCAACCTGAGCCAACGTGGGATCCTCGCCCTGACTTCAGATGCATGAGATATTGGTTCAGATCTGCTGGGGGGACCTGCCGTGCCCTCACCCTGAATCCGAAGTCTAGCTTGTGTTCTCAGAATTCCGTCCTCACTCTCCTGGCCCCGAAGCCCTCAAGTTTGGCAATTCCGGACCGACAATGAAGCACTCTGCCTGCCCTCTAGAAAAAATATCTTGCCTAATGAGCAGCCCAGGCAGCTTAAATGAGGATAAACCTACACGGCACTCGAATGTACCCAAATTATATAGTCTAACCTGGGCACTAATGCACTGTCTGACACAACCTGAGCCCGGACCTGCTGACCAACACCCAGACAGCTGACCGCACGCTGAGCACATCAGACCCGCCATGGCCTTAGGTCATCATCTCTTCCCTACCTCAGTTTTCAGGCTTCAGAACCTAGACCTTATCTCCAATCACTGCCCACGGGTGACTGTGATGCAGAAATCAGAACTCTTCCTGACCCATGGCAAGAAACCTTGTGGTTGGCATGTTGTCCAACGTTCAGTGTAGGAGAAACCAGCATTCACCTTGAGGCCCCGCCCATTCTTGCATGCGACGAGAGCATAAACACGCATTGTGACCTCAGCGTGAGTCCTGTCCTCTAGTAAGTCCTCCTAGTGGCTGGACCATTAGTTGTCATAATGGGCTTGACATATCCCTAGACCCCAATTTTTAACCAGATTTCTGGTTGTCCAGTGCCCCACCCCAGGGCTCTACTCTGGAATCCCTCATTTGGTGGGACATCTGAGGTTGAAAAACAAAATGAAACAAATCGACAACAACAACAAAAAAACGGACATCTTCCATCCCCAGAATGACCCCAAACTCTTTGGACGGGACCGAACCCCCAGAGAGTAAGACTCGTCCATTTCCCATGAAGTCACCCGGCAATTTCACGACCATGAGTGACACGATATCCAGAGACAAAAACTTGAGCAAGAGCCTCACACTCGCCCTTTTTTCATATCCCGAAGTGTTCTCCTCATGGTCTGTAGATCAGTCCTGCCATACCTATGACCCAAAACATAAGCCCAGCTTGTGTTTTCAGACAACTGTCCAAAGAGCTCTGGACTACACACCCTACAGGCTCAGGGCCCTGGAGCCAAACCTGAGGACTGTACTTGCCCTCTCCAAGGGAATTGTATGTGCCCATTCCAATGGCCACAACCCTACTAGTAGGATAACCTCCAAAGTCCCTGAGGCCATCCCAATAGTTGTGTCTTCCCAGGACAAACAGGGGCAATCTGAGCCCATCTGAGCACCTACCTGCACTCAGACCCGTAGACTGATGTCCCCAGAGGTAAAAAGGAACGAACAGGCCCCTAGGCACTAATCGGATACATTGCTTTGGTTTCCAGGCATCTCTCCTCAGAGGCCTGGTTTTCAATACCAGCATATGGCTGTTTCTTGGCTCACCCATCAGAACAAATCTCATCTACACATGGGAAACATGCACGTTGGAGCTGTGTCAAAGCCTCTGTTTAGGAGAACCCTTCAGGGCCCCAGGGCCACCGCTTCATTCCAAGGTCTCCATAGACACAAAAACATATTAGGACACATCCCGAGGAGAGTCCATTTAAACTCAGCCTCCTCGGTTGCCCCCCACATCCAGCAGATCTAACCTGTCTTGTTGCTTGGAGACCATTGGAATGCGAGGTGGGCTACCCAGCCATCCATCCTTAGAACCCTGCTCGGAATCGTTGGCCTGGAGCCAACCAACAGGTCTCAATTGTCCTGCAGAAGAATCTTTGCAGTTTGGAGCTTCTCAAAACTCCCATCGTGGGAAAACCCCTATGTCCTCGTGATCCAACCCCCTTCAAGAAAGGGCCATCAGGGCAGAAAGTCCAACCTGAGCGATCGTCTGATCCTTGCCCTGACTTCAGATGCACGAGATCTCGATTGAGGTCTGTAGATTGTGCCTGCCATATCCTCACCCAGAAACCTAGGCCTAGCTTGGGTTCTCAGACTCCGTCCTCAGACTACTGGCCCACAAGCCCTCCAGTTTGGCAATCCAGAACTACAATGCCGCACTCTGCCTGCCCTACAGAAGTAAAACATTGCCCTCAGGGCTACCCCGAAACCGCAAATGAGGATCAACCTGCACGCCATTCGGCTGTACCCCAAACATATAGGCTGACCTGGGCACTATTTCCCCTTCTGACCCAGCCTGAGCCTGGACCTCCTGGTCCCACCCAGACAGCTGGCCGCACACTGAGCACATTGGACCCGCCATGGCCTTAGGTCGTCATCTCTTCCCAACTGCGGTTTTCAGGCTCCAGAACCTAGACCTTATCTCCAACCACTGCCCAGGGTTGAAAATGATGCAGAAATCAGAACTCTTTCCCCATAGCAAGAAACCTTGTGGTTGGCATGTTGTCCAACGTTCAGTGTAGTTGAAACAAGCGTGGCCCATGAGGCCCAGCCCATGCTTGCGGGCCACATTGGTCACAAACACACATTGTGACCCTCAGCCTGAGCCCAGTCCTCAGGTAAGGCCTCTCAGGGCCTATATGAAGAGACAGCATATTGGGCTTGCCATGCTCCTAGGCCCCGATTTTTAAACATAGTTCGCGTTGTCCCTTCACTCTTCCCCAGGGCTCTGCTTTGGAATTCCTCTTTGGTGGGACACCTGAGGTAACAAACCTGAAAGGTGTCCTCCCATCCCACAGATTGACGAAAAACAATTGGGATCAGGTCAAATCCACAGAGAGGAAGATTCGTCCATGGCCCATGAGACCACCCCAACATTCCACGGCCATCGCTGAAACAAAATCCAGAGACAAAAGCCTGAGCAAGCTCCTCAGACTCGCTCATTCTTCATATCCTGAAGAGATCTTCTCATGGTTTGTAGATCGGGCGTGCCATACCTACGTCCCCACACTTAAGCTGAGTTTGTGTTTTCAGTCTTCTGTCCTCAAAGTCCTGGGCCACACTCCCTCCAGGCTGGGGCCCCTGGAGCCACACATTAGGACTGCCCCCACCCAATCCATGGGAATTCGGCCCATTCCATTGTCAAAAATCGTACAAATTAGGAGAACCCTCCAAAGTCCCTGAGGCCATCCCAATAGTGTAGGTCGCCCGGGACAAAAAAGGGCGGTTGATACCGGCTGAGCATCTACCTCCACTCATCTACCTCCACTCATACCAAGAAGATTGAACCAGACAGGACCCGAGGCCATTATCGGATCCATTGCTTTGGTTTACAGGCATGTCTCCTCAAAAGCCTGCATTCCAATACCAGCAGAGGGGATTTCCTGAGGCACCCATCAGAACAAATCTCGTCTCCACAAGGAAACTTGTGCATGGGAGCTATGCCAAAGCTTAGGAGAATACTTCAGGGTCCCGGTGCCACCTCCCCATTCCAAGGCCCTCATGGACACAAACACACGTTAGGACAGATCCTCTGGAAAGTGCATTTCAACTCAGCCACCCCGGTTGCTCCCGCAGATCCATTACATCTAAACTGTCTTGTTGCTAGGAGACAATTGGAAGGCGAGGCGGACTTCCCAGGCATCCATCCTGGAACGGTGCTCTGGAGTCATTCCATAAGGGATGAACTGGAGCTGTCCAACAGGTCTCAATTGTCCCGCAGAAGGAATCCTTGAAGGGGGCATCCCACATCTCCCAACGTGGAAAACCTCCATGGCCTCGAGATTCCGCTCCCTTCATGAAGGGGCCGTCATGCACAGAAACTCCAACCTGAGCCAACGTCGGATCCTCGCCCTGACTTCAAATGCATGAGATATTGGTTCAGATCTGCAGGGGGTACCTGCCGTGCCCTCACCCTGAATCCGAAGTCTAGCTTGTGTTCTCAGACTTCCGTCCTCACTCTCCTGGCCCCGAAGCCCTCAAGTTTGGCAATTCCGGACCGACAATGAAGCACTCTGCCTGCCCTCTAGAAAAAATATATTGCCTAATGAGCAGCCCAGGCAGCTTAAATAAGGATATACCTACACGGCACTCGAATGTACCCAAATTATATAGTCTAACCTGGGCACTAATGCACTGTCTGACACAACCTGATCCCGGACCTGCTGACCAACACCCAGACAGCTGACCGCACGCTGAGCATATCAGACCCGCCATGGCCTTAGGTCATCATCTCTTCCCTACCTCAGTTTTCAGGCTTCAGAACCTAGACCTTATCTCCAATCACTGCCCACGGGTGACTGTGATGCAGAAATCAGAACTCTTCCTGACCCATGGCAAGAAACCTTGTGGTTGGCATGTTGTCGAACGTTCAGTTTAGGAAAAACCAGCATTCTCCCTGAGGCCCCGCCCATTCTTGAGTGCGACGAGAGCATAAACACGCATTGTGACCTCAGCGTGAGTCCTGTCCTCTAGTAAGTCCTCTCAGTGGCTGGACCATTAGATGTCATAATGGGCTTGACATGTCCCTAGTTCCCAATTTTTAACCAGATTTCTGGTTGTCCAGTCGCCCCACCCCAGGGCTCTACTCTGGAATCCCTCATTTGGTGGGACATCTGAGGTTGAAAAACAAAATGAAACAAATCGACAACAACAACAAAAAAACGGACTTCTTCCATCCCCAGAATGACCCCAAACTCTTTGGACGGGACCGAACCCCCAGAGAGTAAGACTCGTCCATTTCCCATGAAGTCACCCGGCAATTTCACGACCATGAGTGACACGATATCCAGAGACAAAAACTTGAGCAAGAGCCTCACACTCGCCCTTTTTTCATATCCCGAAGTGTTCTCCTCATGGTCTGTAGATCAGTCCTGCCATACCTATGACCCAAAACATAAGCCGAGTTTGTGTTTTCAGACAACTGTCCAAACAGCTCTGGCGTACACACCCTACAGGCTCAGGGCCCTGGAGCCAAACCTGAGGACTGTACTTGCCCTCTCCAAGGGAATTGTATGTGCCCATTCCAATGGCCACAACCCTACTAGTAGGATAACCTCCAAAGTCCCTGAGGCCATCCCAATAGTTGTGGCTTCCCAGGACAAACAGGGGCAATCTGAGCCCATCTGAGCACCTACCTGCACTCAGACCCGTAGACTGATGTCCCCAGAGGTAAAAAGGAACGAACAGGCCCCTAGGCGCTAATCGGATCCATTGCTTTGGTTTCCAGGCATCTCTCCTCAGAGGCCTGGATTTCAATACCAGCATATGGCTGTTTCTTGACTCACCCATCAGAACTAATCTCATCTACACATGGGAAACATGCACGTTGGAGCTGTGTCAAAGCCTCTGTTTAGGAGAACCCTTCAGGGCCCCAGGGCCACCGCTTCATTCCAAGGTCTCCATAGACACAAAAACATATTAGGACACATCCCGAGGAGAGTCCATTTAAACTCAGCCTCCTCGGTTGCCCCCCACATCCAGCAGATCTAACCTGTCTTGTTGCTTGGAGACCATTGGAATGCGAGGTGGGCTACCCAGCCATCCATCCTTAGAACCCTGCTCGGAATCGTTGGCCTGGAGCCAACCAATAGGTCTCAATTGTCCTGCAGAAGAATCTTTGCAGTTTGGAGCTTCTCACAACTACCATCGTGGGAAAACCCCCATGTCCTCGTGATCCAACCCCCTTCAAGAAAGGGCCATCAGGGCAGAAAGTCCAACCTGAGCGATCGTCTGATCCTTGCCCTGACTTCAGATGCACGAGATCTCTATTGAGGTCTGTAGATTGTGCCTGCCATATCCTCACCCAGAAACCTAGGCCTAGCTTGGGTTCTCAGACTCCGTCCTCAGACTACTGGCCCACAAGCCCTCCAGTTGGGCAATCCAGAACTACAATGCCGCACTCTGCCTGCCCTACAGAAGTAAAACATTGCCCTCAGGGCTACCCCGAAACCGCAAATGAGGATCAACCTGCACGCCATTCGGCTGTACCCCAAACATATAGGCTGACCTGGGCACTATTTCCCCTTCTGACCAAGCCTGAGCCTGGACCTCCTGGACCCACCCAGACAGCTGGCCGCACACAGAGCACATCGGACCCGCCATGGCCTTAGGTCGTCATCTCTTCCCAACTGCGGTTTTCAGGCTCCAGAACCTAGACTTTATCTCCAACCATTGCCCAGGGTTGAAAATGATGCAGAAATCAGAACTCTTTCCCCATGGCAAGAAACCTTGTGGTTGGCATGTTGTCCAACGTTCAGTGTAGTTGAAACAAGCGTGGCCCATGAGGCCCAGCCCATGCTTGCGGGCCACATTGGTCACAAACACACATTGTGACCCTCAGCCTGAGCCCAGTCCTCAGGTAAGGCCTCTCAGGGCCTATATGAAGAGACAGCATATTGGGCTTGCCATGCCCCTAGGCCCCAATTTTTAACCACAGTTCGGGTTGTCCCTTCACTCTTCCCCAGGGCTCTGCTTTGGAATTCCTCTTTTGGTGGGACACCTGAGGTAACAAACCTGAAAGGAGTCCTCCCATCCCACAGATTGACGAAAAACAATTGGGATCAGGTCAAATCCACAGAGAGGAAGATTCGTCCATGGCCCATGAGACCTCCCCAACATTCCACGGCCATCGCTGAAACAAAATCCAGAGACAAAAGCCTGAGCAAGCTCCTCAGACTGGCTCATCTTCATATCCTGAAGAGTTCTTCTCATGGTTTGTAGATCGGGCGTGCCATACTTACGTCCCCAAACGTAAGCTGAGTTTGTGTTTTCAGTCTTCTGTCCTCAAAGTCCTGGGCCACACTCCCTCCAGGCTGGGGCCCCTGGAGCCACACATTAGGACTGCCCCCACCCAATCCATGTGAATTCGGCCCATTCCATTGTCAAAAATCGTACAAATTAGGAGAACCCTCCAAAGTCCCTGAGGCCATCCCAATAGTGTAGGTCGCACGGGACAAAAAAGGGCGGTTGATACCGGCTGAGCATCTACCTCCACTCATCTACCTCCACTCATACCAAGAAGATTGAACCAGACAGGACCCGAGGCCATTATCGGATCCATTGCTTTGGTTTACAGGCATGTCTCCTCAAAAGCCTGGATTCCAATACCAGCAGAGGGGATTTCCTGAAGCACCCATCAGAAAAAATCTCGTCTCCACAAGGAAACTTGTGCATGGGAGCTATGCCAAAGCTTAGGAGAATACTTCAGGGTCCCGGTGCCACCTCCCCATTCCAAGGCCCTCATGGACACAAACACACGTTAGGACCCATCCTCTGGAAAGTGCATTTCAACTCAGCCACCCCGGTTGCTCCCGCAGATCCATTACATCTAAACTGTCTTGTTGCTAGGAGACAATTGGAAGGCGAGGCGGACTTCCCAGGCATCCATCCTGGAACGGTGCTCTGGAGTCATTCCATATGGGATGTCCTGGAGCTGTCCAACAGGTCTCAATTGTCCCGCAGAGAGAATCCTTGAAGGGGACATCCCACATCTCCCAACGGGAAAAACCTCCATGGCCTCGAGATTCCGCTCCCTTCATGAAGGGGCCGTCATGCACAGAAACTCCAACCTGAGCCAACGTGGGATCCTCGCCCTGACTTCAGATGCATGAGATATTGGTTCAGATCTGCTGGGGGGACCTGCCGTGCCCTCACCCTGAATCCGAAGTCTAGCTTGTGTTCTCAGAATTCCGTCCTCACTCTCCTGGCCCCGAAGCCCTCAAGTTTGGCAATTCCGGACCGACAATGAAGCACTCTGCCTGCCCTCTAGAAAAAATATCTTGCCTAATGAGCAGCCCAGGCAGCTTAAATGAGGATAAACCTACACGGCACTCGAATGTACCCAAATTATATAGTCTAACCTGGGCACTAATGCACTGTCTGACACAACCTGAGCCCGGACCTGCTGACCAACACCCAGACAGCTGACCGCACGCTGAGCACATCAGACCCGCCATGGCCTTAGGTCATCATCTCTTCCCTACCTCAGTTTTCAGGCTTCAGAACCTAGACCTTATCTCCAATCACTGCCCACGGGTGACTGTGATGCAGAAATCAGAACTCTTCCTGACCCATGGCAAGAAACCTTGTGGTTGGCATGTTGTCCAACGTTCAGTGTAGGAGAAACCAGCATTCACCTTGAGGCCCCGCCCATTCTTGCATGCGACGAGAGCATAAACACGCATTGTGACCTCAGCGTGAGTCCTGTCCTCTAGTAAGTCCTCCTAGTGGCTGGACCATTAGTTGTCATAATGGGCTTGACATATCCCTAGACCCCAATTTTTAACCAGATTTCTGGTTGTCCAGTGCCCCACCCCAGGGCTCTACTCTGGAATCCCTCATTTGGTGGGACATCTGAGGTTGAAAAACAAAATGAAACAAATCGACAACAACAACAAAAAAACGGACATCTTCCATCCCCAGAATGACCCCAAACTCTTTGGACGGGACCGAACCCCCAGAGAGTAAGACTCGTCCATTTCCCATGAAGTCACCCGGCAATTTCACGACCATGAGTGACACGATATCCAGAGACAAAAACTTGAGCAAGAGCCTCACACTCGCCCTTTTTTCATATCCCGAAGTGTTCTCCTCATGGTCTGTAGATCAGTCCTGCCATACCTATGACCCAAAACATAAGCCCAGCTTGTGTTTTCAGACAACTGTCCAAAGAGCTCTGGACTACACACCCTACAGGCTCAGGGCCCTGGAGCCAAACCTGAGGACTGTACTTGCCCTCTCCAAGGGAATTGTATGTGCCCATTCCAATGGCCACAACCCTACTAGTAGGATAACCTCCAAAGTCCCTGAGGCCATCCCAATAGTTGTGTCTTCCCAGGACAAACAGGGGCAATCTGAGCCCATCTGAGCACCTACCTGCACTCAGACCCGTAGACTGATGTCCCCAGAGGTAAAAAGGAACGAACAGGCCCCTAGGCACTAATCGGATACATTGCTTTGGTTTCCAGGCATCTCTCCTCAGAGGCCTGGTTTTCAATACCAGCATATGGCTGTTTCTTGGCTCACCCATCAGAACAAATCTCATCTACACATGGGAAACATGCACGTTGGAGCTGTGTCAAAGCCTCTGTTTAGGAGAACCCTTCAGGGCCCCAGGGCCACCGCTTCATTCCAAGGTCTCCATAGACACAAAAACATATTAGGACACATCCCGAGGAGAGTCCATTTAAACTCAGCCTCCTCGGTTGCCCCCCACATCCAGCAGATCTAACCTGTCTTGTTGCTTGGAGACCATTGGAATGCGAGGTGGGCTACCCAGCCATCCATCCTTAGAACCCTGCTCGGAATCGTTGGCCTGGAGCCAACCAACAGGTCTCAATTGTCCTGCAGAAGAATCTTTGCAGTTTGGAGCTTCTCACAACTCCCATCGTGGGAAAACCCCTATGTCCTCGTGATCCAACCCCCTTCAAGAAAGGGCCATCAGGGCAGAAAGTCCAACCTGAGCGATCGTCTGATCCTTGCCCTGACTTCAGATGCACGAGATCTCGATTGAGGTCTGTAGATTGTGCCTGCCATATCCTCACCCAGAAACCTAGGCCTAGCTTGGGTTCTCAGACTCCGTCCTCAGACTACTGGCCCACAAGCCCTCCAGTTTGGCAATCCAGAACTACAATGCCGCACTCTGCCTGCCCTACAGAAGTAAAACATTGCCCTCAGGGCTACCCCGAAACCGCAAATGAGGATCAACCTGCACGCCATTCGGCTGTACCCCAAACATATAGGCTGACCTGGGCACTATTTCCCCTTCTGACCCAGCCTGAGCCTGGACCTCCTGGTCCCACCCAGACAGCTGGCCGCACACTGAGCACATCGGACCCGCCATGGCCTTAGGTCGTCATCTCTTCCCAACTGCGGTTTTCAGGCTCCAGAACCTAGACCTTATCTCCAACCACTGCCCAGGGTTGAAAATGATGCAGAAATCAGAACTCTTTCCCCATAGCAAGAAACCTTGTGGTTGGCATGTTGTCCAACGTTCAGTGTAGTTGAAACAAGCGTGGCCCATGAGGCCCAGCCCATGCTTGCGGGCCACATTGGTCACAAACACACATTGTGACCCTCAGCCTGAGCCCAGTCCTCAGGTAAGGCCTCTCAGGGCCTATATGAAGAGACAGCATATTGGGCTTGCCATGCTCCTAGGCCCCGATTTTTAAACATAGTTCGCGTTGTCCCTTCACTCTTCCCCAGGGCTCTGCTTTGGAATTCCTCTTTGGTGGGACACCTGAGGTAACAAACCTGAAAGGTGTCCTCCCATCCCACAGATTGACGAAAAACAATTGGGATCAGGTCAAATCCACAGAGAGGAAGATTCGTCCATGGCCCATGAGACCTCCCCAACATTCCACGGCCATCGCTGAAACAAAATCCAGAGACAAAAGCCTGAGCAAGCTCCTCAGACTCGCTCATTCTTCATATCCTGAAGAGATCTTCTCATGGTTTGTAGATCGGGCGTGCCATACCTACGTCCCCACACTTAAGCTGAGTTTGTGTTTTCAGTCTTCTGTCCTCAAAGTCCTGGGCCACACTCCCTCCAGGCTGGGGCCCCTGGAGCCACACATTAGGACTGCCCCCACCCAATCCATGGGAATTCGGCCCATTCCATTGTCAAAAATCGTACAAATTAGGAGAACCCTCCAAAGTCCCTGAGGCCATCCCAATAGTGTAGGTCGCCCGGGACAAAAAAGGGCGGTTGATACCGGCTGAGCATCTACCTCCACTCATCTACCTCCACTCATACCAAGAAGATTGAACCAGACAGGACCCGAGGCCATTATCGGATCCATTGCTTTGGTTTACAGGCATGTCTCCTCAAAAGCCTGCATTCCAATACCAGCAGAGGGGATTTCCTGAGGCACCCATCAGAACAAATCTCGTCTCCACAAGGAAACTTGTGCATGGGAGCTATGCCAAAGCTTAGGAGAATACTTCAGGGTCCCGGTGCCACCTCCCCATTCCAAGGCCCTCATGGACACAAACACACGTTAGGACAGATCCTCTGGAAAGTGCATTTCAACTCAGCCACCCCGGTTGCTCCCGCAGATCCATTACATCTAAACTGTCTTGTTGCTAGGAGACAATTGGAAGGCGAGGCGGACTTCCCAGGCATCCATCCTGGAACGGTGCTCTGGAGTCATTCCATAAGGGATGAACTGGAGCTGTCCAACAGGTCTCAATTGTCCCGCAGAAGGAATCCTTGAAGGGGGCATCCCACATCTCCCAACGTGGAAAACCTCCATGGCCTCGAGATTCCGCTCCCTTCATGAAGGGGCCGTCATGCACAGAAACTCCAACCTGAGCCAACGTCGGATCCTCGCCCTGACTTCAAATGCATGAGATATTGGTTCAGATCTGCAGGGGGTACCTGCCGTGCCCTCACCCTGAATCCGAAGTCTAGCTTGTGTTCTCAGACTTCCGTCCTCACTCTCCTGGCCCCGAAGCCCTCAAGTTTGGCAATTCCGGACCGACAATGAAGCACTCTGCCTGCCCTCTAGAAAAAATATATTGCCTAATGAGCAGCCCAGGCAGCTTAAATAAGGATATACCTACACGGCACTCGAATGTACCCAAATTATATAGTCTAACCTGGGCACTAATGCACTGTCTGACACAACCTGATCCCGGACCTGCTGACCAACACCCAGACAGCTGACCGCACGCTGAGCATATCAGACCCGCCATGGCCTTAGGTCATCATCTCTTCCCTACCTCAGTTTTCAGGCTTCAGAACCTAGACCTTATCTCCAATCACTGCCCACGGGTGACTGTGATGCAGAAATCAGAACTCTTCCTGACCCATGGCAAGAAACCTTGTGGTTGGCATGTTGTCGAACGTTCAGTTTAGGAAAAACCAGCATTCTCCCTGAGGCCCCGCCCATTCTTGAGTGCGACGAGAGCATAAACACGCATTGTGACCTCAGCGTGAGTCCTGTCCTCTAGTAAGTCCTCTCAGTGGCTGGACCATTAGATGTCATAATGGGCTTGACATGTCCCTAGTTCCCAATTTTTAACCAGATTTCTGGTTGTCCAGTCGCCCCACCCCAGGGCTCTACTCTGGAATCCCTCATTTGGTGGGACATCTGAGGTTGAAAAACAAAATGAAACAAATCGACAACAACAACAAAAAAACGGACTTCTTCCATCCCCAGAATGACCCCAAACTCTTTGGACGGGACCGAACCCCCAGAGAGTAAGACTCGTCCATTTCCCATGAAGTCACCCGGCAATTTCACGACCATGAGTGACACGATATCCAGAGACAAAAACTTGAGCAAGAGCCTCACACTCGCCCTTTTTTCATATCCCGAAGTGTTCTCCTCATGGTCTGTAGATCAGTCCTGCCATACCTATGACCCAAAACATAAGCCGAGTTTGTGTTTTCAGACAACTGTCCAAACAGCTCTGGCGTACACACCCTACAGGCTCAGGGCCCTGGAGCCAAACCTGAGGACTGTACTTGCCCTCTCCAAGGGAATTGTATGTGCCCATTCCAATGGCCACAACCCTACTAGTAGGATAACCTCCAAAGTCCCTGAGGCCATCCCAATAGTTGTGGCTTCCCAGGACAAACAGGGGCAATCTGAGCCCATCTGAGCACCTACCTGCACTCAGACCCGTAGACTGATGTCCCCAGAGGTAAAAAGGAACGAACAGGCCCCTAGGCGCTAATCGGATCCATTGCTTTGGTTTCCAGGCATCTCTCCTCAGAGGCCTGGATTTCAATACCAGCATATGGCTGTTTCTTGACTCACCCATCAGAACTAATCTCATCTACACATGGGAAACATGCACGTTGGAGCTGTGTCAAAGCCTCTGTTTAGGAGAACCCTTCAGGGCCCCAGGGCCACCGCTTCATTCCAAGGTCTCCATAGACACAAAAACATATTAGGACACATCCCGAGGAGAGTCCATTTAAACTCAGCCTCCTCGGTTGCCCCCCACATCCAGCAGATCTAACCTGTCTTGTTGCTTGGAGACCATTGGAATGCGAGGTGGGCTACCCAGCCATCCATCCTTAGAACCCTGCTCGGAATCGTTGGCCTGGAGCCAACCAATAGGTCTCAATTGTCCTGCAGAAGAATCTTTGCAGTTTGGAGCTTCTCACAACTACCATCGTGGGAAAACCCCCATGTCCTCGTGATCCAACCCCCTTCAAGAAAGGGCCATCAGGGCAGAAAGTCCAACCTGAGCGATCGTCTGATCCTTGCCCTGACTTCAGATGCACGAGATCTCTATTGAGGTCTGTAGATTGTGCCTGCCATATCCTCACCCAGAAACCTAGGCCTAGCTTGGGTTCTCAGACTCCGTCCTCAGACTACTGGCCCACAAGCCCTCCAGTTGGGCAATCCAGAACTACAATGCCGCACTCTGCCTGCCCTACAGAAGTAAAACATTGCCCTCAGGGCTACCCCGAAACCGCAAATGAGGATCAACCTGCACGCCATTCGGCTGTACCCCAAACATATAGGCTGACCTGGGCACTATTTCCCCTTCTGACCAAGCCTGAGCCTGGACCTCCTGGACCCACCCAGACAGCTGGCCGCACACAGAGCACATCGGACCCGCCATGGCCTTAGGTCGTCATCTCTTCCCAACTGCGGTTTTCAGGCTCCAGAACCTAGACTTTATCTCCAACCATTGCCCAGGGTTGAAAATGATGCAGAAATCAGAACTCTTTCCCCATGGCAAGAAACCTTGTGGTTGGCATGTTGTCCAACGTTCAGTGTAGTTGAAACAAGCGTGGCCCATGAGGCCCAGCCCATGCTTGCGGGCCACATTGGTCACAAACACACATTGTGACCCTCAGCCTGAGCCCAGTCCTCAGGTAAGGCCTCTCAGGGCCTATATGAAGAGACAGCATATTGGGCTTGCCATGCCCCTAGGCCCCAATTTTTAACCACAGTTCGGGTTGTCCCTTCACTCTTCCCCAGGGCTCTGCTTTGGAATTCCTCTTTTGGTGGGACACCTGAGGTAACAAACCTGAAAGGAGTCCTCCCATCCCACAGATTGACGAAAAACAATTGGGATCAGGTCAAATCCACAGAGAGGAAGATTCGTCCATGGCCCATGAGACCTCCCCAACATTCCACGGCCATCGCTGAAACAAAATCCAGAGACAAAAGCCTGAGCAAGCTCCTCAGACTGGCTCATCTTCATATCCTGAAGAGTTCTTCTCATGGTTTGTAGATCGGGCGTGCCATACTTACGTCCCCAAACGTAAGCTGAGTTTGTGTTTTCAGTCTTCTGTCCTCAAAGTCCTGGGCCACACTCCCTCCAGGCTGGGGCCCCTGGAGCCACACATTAGGACTGCCCCCACCCAATCCATGTGAATTCGGCCCATTCCATTGTCAAAAATCGTACAAATTAGGAGAACCCTCCAAAGTCCCTGAGGCCATCCCAATAGTGTAGGTCGCACGGGACAAAAAAGGGCGGTTGATACCGGCTGAGCATCTACCTCCACTCATCTACCTCCACTCATACCAAGAAGATTGAACCAGACAGGACCCGAGGCCATTATCGGATCCATTGCTTTGGTTTACAGGCATGTCTCCTCAAAAGCCTGGATTCCAATACCAGCAGAGGGGATTTCCTGAAGCACCCATCAGAAAAAATCTCGTCTCCACAAGGAAACTTGTGCATGGGAGCTATGCCAAAGCTTAGGAGAATACTTCAGGGTCCCGGTGCCACCTCCCCATTCCAAGGCCCTCATGGACACAAACACACGTTAGGACCCATCCTCTGGAAAGTGCATTTCAACTCAGCCACCCCGGTTGCTCCCGCAGATCCATTACATCTAAACTGTCTTGTTGCTAGGAGACAATTGGAAGGCGAGGCGGACTTCCCAGGCATCCATCCTGGAACGGTGCTCTGGAGTCATTCCATATGGGATGTCCTGGAGCTGTCCAACAGGTCTCAATTGTCCCGCAGAGAGAATCCTTGAAGGGGACATCCCACATCTCCCAACGGGAAAAACCTCCATGGCCTCGAGATTCCGCTCCCTTCATGAAGGGGCCGTCATGCACAGAAACTCCAACCTGAGCCAACGTGGGATCCTCGCCCTGACTTCAGATGCATGAGATATTGGTTCAGATCTGCAGGGGGTACCTGCCGTGCCCTCACCCTGAATCCGAAGTCTAGCTTGTGTTCTCAGACTTCCGTCCTCACTCTCCTGGCCCCGAAGCCCTCAAGTTTGGCAATTCCGGACCGACAATGAAGCACTCTGCCTGCCCTCTAGAAAAAATATCTTGCCTAATGAGCAGCCCAGGCAGCTTAAATGAGGATAAACCTACACGGCACTCGAATGTACCCAAATTATATAGTCTAACCTGGGCACTAATGCACTGTCTGACACAACCTGAGCCCGGACCTGCTGACCAACACCCAGACAGCTGACCGCACGCTGAGCACATCAGACCCGCCATGGCCTTAGGTCATCATCTCTTCCCTACCTCAGTTTTCAGGCTTCAGAACCTAGACCTTATCTCCAATCACTGCCCACGGGTGACTGTGATGCAGAAATCAGAACTCTTCCTGACCCATGGCAAGAAACCTTGTGGTTGGCATGTTGTCCAATGTTCAGTGTAGGAGAAACCAGCATTCACCCTGAGGCCCCGCCCATTCTTGCCTGGGACGAGAGCATAAACACGCATTGTGACCTCAGCGTGAGTCCTGTCCTCTAGTAAGTCCTCTCAGTGGCTGGACCATTAGATGTCATAATGGGCTTGACATATCCCTAGTCCCCAATTTTTAACCAGATTTCTGGTTGTCCAGTCGCCCCACTCCAGGGCTCTACTCTGGAATCCCTCATTTGGTGGGACATCTGAGGTTGAAAAACAAAATGAAACAAATCGACAACAACAAAACAATGGACTTCTTCCATCCCCAGAATGACCCCAAACTCTTTGGACGGGACCGAAACCCCCAGAGAGTAAGACTCGTCCATTTCCCATGAAGTCACCCGGCAATTTCACGACCATGAGTGACACGATATCCAGAGACAAAAACTCTAGCAAGAGCCTCACACTCGCCCTTTTTTCATATCCCGAAGTGACCTCCTCATGGTCTGTAGATCAGTCCTGCCATACCTATGACCCAAAACATAAGCCGAGTTTGTGTTTTCAGACAACTGTCCAAACAGCTCTGGCCTACACACCCTACAGGCTCAGGGCCCTGGAGCCAAACCTGAGGACTGTACTTGCCCTCTCCAAGGGAATTGTATGTGCCCATTCCAATGGCCACAACCCTACTAGTAGGATAACCTCCAAATTCCCTGAGGCCATCCCAATAGTTGTGGCTTCCCAGGACAAACAGGGGCAATCTGAGCCCATCTGAGCACCTACCTGCACTCAGACCCGTAGACTGATGTCCCCAGAGGTAAAAAGGAACGAACAGGCCCCTAGGCACTAATCGGATCCATTGCTTTGGTTTCCAGGCATCTCTCCTCGGAGGCCTGGATTTCAATACCAGCATATGGCTGTTTCTTGACTCACCCATCAGAACAAATCTCATCTACACATGGGAAACATGCACGTTGGAGCTGTGTCAAAGCCTCTGTTTAGGTGAACCCTTCAGGGCCCCAGGGCCTCCGCTTCATTCCAAGGTCTCCATAGACACAAAAACATATTAGGACACATCCACAGGAGAGTCCATTTCAACTCAGCCTCTTCGGTTGCCCCCCACATCCAGCAGATCTAACCTGTCATGTTGCATGGAGACAATTAGAATGCGAGGTGGCCTCCCAGCCATCCATCCTTAGGACCCTGCTCGGAATCGTTGGCCTGGAGCAAACCAACAGGTCTTAATTGTCCTGCAGAAGAATCTTTGCAGTTTGGAGCTTCTCACAACTCCCATCGTGGGAAAACCCCCATGTCCTCGTGATCCAACCCCCTTCAAGAAAGGGCCATCAGGGCAGAAAGTCCACCTGAGCGATCGTCTGATCCTTGCCCTGACTTCAGATGCACGAGATCTCTATTGAGGTCTGTAGATTGTGCCTGCCATATCCTCACCCAGAAACCTAGCCTAGCTTGTGTTCTCAGACTCCGTCCTCAGACTACTGGCCCACAAGCCCTCCAGTTGGGCAATCCAGAACTACAATGCCACACTCTGCCTGCCCTACAGAAGTAAAACATTGCCCTCAGGGCTACCCCGAAACCGCAAATGAGGATCAACCTGCACGCCATTTGGCTGTACCCAAAACATATAGGTTGACCTGGGCACTATATCCCCTTTTGACCCTGCCTGAGCCTGGACCTCCTGGTCCCACCCAGATAGCTGGCCGCACACTGAGCATATCGGACCCGCCATGGCCTTAGGTCGTCATCTCTTCCCAACTGCGGTTTTCAGGCTCCAGAACCTAGACCTTATCACCAACCACTGCCCAGTTTGAAAATGATGCAGAAATCAGAACTCTTTCCCCATGGCAAGAAAACTTGTGGTTGGCATGTTGTCCAACGTTCAGTGTAGTTGAAACAAGCGTGGCCCATGAGGCCCAGCCCATGCTAGCGGGCCACATTGGTCACAAACACACATTGTGACCCTCAGCCTGAGCCCAGTCCTCAGGTAAGGCCTCTCAGGGCCTATATGAAGAGACAGCATATTGGGCTTGCCATGCCCCTAAGCCCCAATTTTTAACCATAGTTCGGGTTGTCCCTTCACTCTTCCCCAGGGCTCTGCTTTGGAATTCCTCTTTTGGTGGGACACCTGAGGTAACAAACCTGAAAGGAGTCCTCCCATCCCACAGATTGACGAAAAACAATTGGGATCGGGCCAAATCCACAGAGAGGAAGATTCGTCCATGGCACATGAGACCTCCCCAACATTCCACGGCCATCGCTGAAACAAATCCAGAGACAAAAGCCTGAGCAAGCTCCTCAGACTCGATCATTCTTCATATCCTGAAGAGTTCTTCTCATGGTTTGTAGATCGGGCGTGCCATACCTACGTCCCCAAATGTAAGCTGAGTTTGTGTTTTCAGTCTTCTGTCCTCAAAGTCCTGGGCCACACTCCCTCCAGGCTGGTACCCCTGGAGCCACACATTAGGACTGCCCCCACCCAATCCATGGGAATTCTGCCCATTCCATTGTCAAAAATCGTACAAATTAGGAGAACCCTCCAAAGTCCCTGAGGCCATCCCAATAGTGTAGGTCGCCCGGGACAAAAAAGGGCGGTTGATACCGGCTGAGCATCTAACTCCACTCATCTACCTCCACTCATACCAAGAAGATTGAACCAGACAGGACCCGAGGCCATTATCGGATCCATTGCTTTGGTTTACAGGCATGTCTCCTCAAAAGCCTGCATTCCAATACCAGCAGAGGGGATTTCCTGAGGCACCCATCAGAACAAATCTCGTCTCCACAAGGAAACTTGTGCATGGGAGCTATGCCAAAGCTTAGGAGAATACTTCAGTGTCCCGGCGCCACCTCCCCATTCCAAGGCCCTCATGGACGCAAACACACGTTAGGACCCATCCTCTGGAAATTGCATTTCAACTCAGCCACCCCGGTTGCTCCAGCAGATCCATGAGATCTAAACTGTCTTGTTGCTAGGAGACAATTGGAAGGCGAGGCGGACTTCCCAGGCATACATCCTGGAACGGTGCTCTGGAGTCATTCCATATGGGATGTCCTGGAGCTGTCCAACAGGTCTCAATTGTCCCGCAGAAGGAATCCTTGAAGGGGGCATCCCACATCACCCAACGTGGAAAACCTCCATGGCCTTGAGATTCCGCTCCCTTCATGAAGGGGCCGTCATGCACAGAAACTCCAACCTGAGCCAACATCGGATCCTCGCCCTGACTTCAGATGCATGAGATATTGGTTCAGATCTGCAGGGGGTACCTGCCGTGCCCTCACCCTGAATCCGAAGTCTAGCTTGTGTTCTCAGACTTCTGTCGTCACTCTCCTGGCCCCGAAGCCCTCAAGTTTGGCAATTCCGGACCGACAATGAAGCACTCTGCCTGCCCTCTAGAAAATATATATTGCCTAATGAGCAGCCCAGGCAGCTTAAATGAGGATAAACCTACACGGCACTCGAATGTACCCAAATTATATAGTCTAACCTGGGCACTAATGCACTGTCTGACACAACCTGAGCCCGGACCTGCTGACCAACACCCAGACAGCTGACCGCACGCTGAGCACATCAGACCCGCCATGGCCTTAGGTCGTCATCTCTTCCCAACTGTGGTTTTCAGGCTCCAGAACCTAGACCTTATCTCCAACCACTGCCCAGGGTTGAAAATGATGCAGAAATCAGAGCTCTTTCCCCATGGCAAGAAACCTTGTGGTTGGCATGTTGTCCAACGTTCTGTGTAGTTGAAACAAGCGTGGCCCATGAGGCCCAGCCCATGCTAGCGGGCCACATTGGTCACAAACACACATTGTGACCCTCAGCCTGAGCCCAGTCCTCAGGTAAGGCCTCTCAGGGCCTATATGAAGGAACAGCATATTGGGCTTGCCATGCCCCTAGGCCCCAATTTTTAACCATAGTTCGGGTTGTCCCTTCACTCTTCCCCAGGGCTCTGCTTTGGAATTCCTCTTTTGGTGGGACCCCTGAAGTAACAAACCTGAAAGGTGTCCTCCCATCCCACAGATTGACGAAAAACAATTGGGATCGGGTCAATTCCACAGAGAGGAAGATTCGTCCATGGCCCATGAGACCGCCCCAACATTCCACGGCCATCGCTGAAACAAAATCCAGAGACAAAAGCCTGAGCAAGCTCCTCAGACTCGCTCATTCTTCATATCATGAAGAGTTCTTCTCATGGTTTGTAGATCGGGCGTGCCATACCTACGTCCCCAAACTTAAGCTGAGTTTGTGTTTTCAGTCTTCTGTCCTCAAAGTCCTGGGCCACACTCCCTCCAGAATGGGGCCCCTGGAGCCACACATTTGGACTGCCCACACCCAATCCATGGGATTTCTGCCCATTCCATTGTCAAAAATCGTACAAATTAGGAGAACCCTCCAAAGTCCCTGAGGCCATCCCAATAGTGTAGGTCGCACGGGACAAAAAAGGGCGGTTGAACCAGCTGAGCATCTACCTCCACTCATCTACCTCCACTCATACCAAGAAGATTGAACCAGACAGGACCCAAGGCCATTATCGGATCCATTGCTTTGGTTTACAGGCATGTCTCCTCAAAAGCCTGCATTCCAATACCAGCAGAGGGGATTTCCTGAGGCACCCATCAGAACAAATCTCGTCTCCACAAGGAAACTTGTGCATGGGAGCTATGCCAAAGCTTAGGAGAATACTTCAGTGTCCCGGCGCCACCTCCCCATTCCAAGGCCCTCATGGACGCAAACACACGTTAGGACCCATCCTCTGGAAATTGCATTTCAACTCAGCCACCCCGGTTGCTCCAGCAGATCCATGAGATCTAAACTGTCTTGTTGCTAGGAGACAATTGGAAGGCGAGGCGGACTTCCCAGGCATCCATCCTCGAACGGTGCTCTGGAGTCATTCCATATGGGGTGTCCTGGAGCTGTTCAACAGGTCTCAATTGTCCCGCAGAAGGAATCCTTGAAGGGGGCATCCCACATCTCCCAACGTGGAAAACCTCCATGGCCTCGAGATTCCGCTCCCTTCATGAAGGGGCCGTCATGCACAGAAACTCCAACCTGAGCCAACGTCGGATCCTCGCCCTGACTTCAGATGCATGAGATATTGGTTCAGATCTGCAGGGGGTACCTGCCGTGCCCTCACCCTGAATCCGAAGTCTAGCTTGTGTTCTCAGACTTCCGTCCTCACTCTCCTGGCCCCGAAGCCCTCAATTTGGCAATTCCGGACCGACAATGAAGCACTCTGCCTGCCCTCTAGAAAAAATATATTGCCTAATGAGCAGCCCAGCAGCTTAAATGAGGATAAACCTACACGGCACTCGAATGTACCCAAATTATATAGTCTAACCTGGGCACTAATGCACTGTCTGACACAACCTGATCCCGGACCTGCTGACCAACACCCAGACAGCTGACCGCACGCTGAGCATATCAGACCCGCCATGGCCTTAGGTCATCATCTCTTCCCTACCTCAGTTTTCAGGCTTCAGAACCTAGACCTTATCTCCAATCACTGCCCACGGGTGACTGTGATGCAGAAATCAGAACTCTTCCTGACCCATGGCAAGAAACCTTGTGGTTGGCATGTTGTCCAACGTTCAGTGTAGGAGAAACCAGCATTCTCCCTGAGGCACCGCCCATTCTTGAGTGCGACGAGAGTATAAACTCGCATTGTGACCTCAGCGTGAGTCCTGTCCTCTAGTAAGTCCTCTCAGTGGCTGGACCATTAGATGTCATAATGGGCTTGACATGTCCCTAGTCCCCAATTTTTAACCAGATTTCTGGTTGTCCAGTCGCCCCACCCCAGGGCTCAACTCTGGAATCCCTCATTTGGTGGGACATCTGAGGTTGAAAAACAAAATGAAACAAATCGACAACAACAACAAAAAAACGGACTTCTTCCATCCCCAGAATGACCCCAAACTCTTTGGACGGGACCGAACCCCCAGAGAGTAAGACTCGTCCATTTCCCATGAAGTCACCCGGCAATTTCACGACGATGAGTGACACGATATCCAGAGACAAAAACTTGAGCAAGAGCCTCACACTCGCCCTTTTTTCATATCCCGACGTGTTCTCCTCATGGTCTGTAGATCAGTCCTGCCATACCTATGACCCAAAACATAAGCCGAGTTTGTGTTTTCAGACAAGTGTCCAAACAGCTCTGGCCTACACACAGTACAAGCTCAGGGCCCTGGAGCCAAACCTGAGGACTGTACTTGCCCTCTCCAAGGGAATTGTATGTGCCCATTCCAATGGCCACAACCCTACTAGTAGGATAACCTCCAAGTCCCTGAGGCCATCCCAATAGTTGTGGCTTCCCAGGACAAACAGGGGCAATCTGAGCCCATCTGAGCACCTACCTGCACTCAGATCCGTAGACTGAAGTCCCCAGTGGTAAAAAGGAACGAACAGGCCCCTAGGCACTAATCGGATCCATTGCTTTGTTTTCCAGGCATCTCTCCTCAGAGGCCTCGATTTCAATACCAGCATATGGCTGTTTCTTGACTCACCCATCAGAACAAATCTCATCTACACATGGGAAACATGCACGTTGGAGCTGTGTCAAAGCCTCTGTTTAGGAGAACCCTTCAGGGCCCCAGGGCCACCGCTTCATTCCAAGGTCTCCATAGACACAAAAACATATTAGGACACATCCACAGGAGAGTCCATTTCAACTCAGCCTCCTCGGTTGCCCCCCACATCCAGCAGATCTAACCTGTCTTGTTGCTTGGAGACAATTGGAATGCGAGGTGGGCTACCCAGCCATCCATCCTTAGGACCCTGCTCGGAATCGTTGGCCTGGAGCCAACCAACAGGTCTCAATTGTCCTGCAGAAGAATCTTTGCAGTTTGGAGCTTCTCACAACTCCCATCGTGGGAAAACCCCCATGTCCTCGTGATCCAACCCCCTTCAAGAAAGGGCCATCAGGGCAGAAAGTCCAACCTGAGCGATCGTCTGATCCTTGCCCTGACTTCAGATGCACGAGATCTCGATTGAGGTCTGTAGATTGTGCCTGCCATATCCTCACCCAGAAACCTAGGCCTAGCTTGGGTTCTCAGACTCCGTCCTCAGACTACTGGCCCACAAGCCCTCCAGTTGGGCAATCCAGAACTACAATGCCGCACTCTGCCTGCCCTACAGAAGTAAAACATTGCCCTCAGGGCTACCCCGAAACCGCAAATGAGGATCAACCTGCACGCCATTCGGCTGTACCCCAAACATATAGGCTGACCTGGGCACTATTTCCCCTTCTGACCCAGCCTGAGCCTGGACCTCCTGGTCCCACCCAGACAGCTGGCCGCACACTGAGCACATCGGACCCGCCATGGCCTTAGGTCGTCATCTCTTCCCAACTGCGGTTTTCAGGCTCCAGAACCTAGACCTTATCTCCAACCACTGCCCAGGGTTGAAAATGATGCAGAAATCAGAACTCTTTCCCCATGGCAAGAAACCTTGTGGTTGGCATGTTGTCCAACGTTCAGTGTAGTTGAAACAAGCGTGGCCCATGTGGCCCAGCCCATGCTTGCGGGCCACATTGGTCACAAACACACATTTTGACCCTCAGCCTGAGCCCAGTCCTCAGGTAAGGCCTCTCTGGGCCTATATGAAGAGACAGCATATTGGGCTTGCCATGCCCCTAGGCCCCAAATTTTAACCATAGTTCGGGTTGACCCTTCACTCTTCCCCAGGGCTCTGCTTTGGAATTCCTCTTTTGGTGGGACACCTGAGGTAACAAACCTGAAAGGTGTCCTCCCATCCCACAGATTGACGAAAAACAATTGGGATCGGGTCAAATCCACAGAGAGGAAGATTCGTCCATGGCCCATGAGACCTCCCCAACATTCCACGGCCATCACTGAAACAAAATCCAGAGACAAAAGCCTGAGCAAGCTCCTCAGACTCGCTCATTCTTCATATCCTGAAGAGTTCTTCTCATGGTTTGTAGATCGGGCGTGCCATACCTACGTCCCCACACTTAAGCTGAGTTTGTGTTTTCAGTCTTCTGTCCTCAAAGTCCTGGGCCACACTCCCTCCAGGCTGGGGCCCCTGGAGCCACACATTAGGACTGCCCCCACCCAATCCATGGGAATTCTGCCCATTCCATTGTCAAAAATCGTACAAATTAGGAGAACCCTCCAAAGTCCCTGAGGCCATCCCAATAGTGTAGGTCGCCCGGGACAAAAAAGGGCGGTTGATACCGGCTGAGCATCTAACTCCACTCATCTACCTCCACTCATACCAAGAAGATTGAACCAGACAGGACCCGAGGCCATTATCGGATCCATTGCTTTGGTTTACAGGCATGTCTCCTCAAAAGCCTGGATTCCAATACCAGCAGAGGGGATTCCCTGAGGCACCCATCAGAACAAATCTCGTCTCCACAAGGAAACTTGTGCATGGGAGCTATGCCAAAGCTTAGGAGAATACTTCAGGGTCCCGGTGCCACCTCCCCATTCCAAGGCCCTCATGGACACAAATACACGTTAGGACCCATCCTCTGGAAACGCTTTTCAACTCAGCCACCCCGGTTGCTCCCGCAGATCCATTAGATCTAAACTGTCTTGTTGCTAGGAGACAATTGGAAGGCGAGGCGGACTTCCCAGGCATCCATCCTGGAACGGTGCTCTGGAGTCATTCCATATGGGATGTCCTGGAGCTGTCCAACAGGTCTCAATTGTTCCGCAGAAGGAATCCTTGAACGGGGCATCCCACATCTCCCAACGTGGAAAACCTCCATGGCCACGAGATTCCGCTCCCTTCATGAAGGGGCCGTCATGCACAGAAACTCCAACCTGAGCCAACGTCGGATCCTCGCCCTGAATTCAGATGCATGAGATATTGGTTCAGATCTGCAGGGGGTACCTGCCATGCCCTCACCCTGAATCCGAAGTCTAGCTTGTGTTCTCAGACTTCTGTCCTCACTCTCCTGGCCCCGAAGCCCTCAAGTTTGGCAATTCCGGACCGACAATGAAGCACTCTGCCTGCCCTCTAGAAAAAATATATGGCCTAATGAGCAGCCCAGGCAGCTTAAATGAGGATAAACCTACACGGCACTCGAATGTACCCAAATTATATAGTCTAACCTGGGCACTAATGCACTGTCTGACACAACCTGAGCCCGGACCTCCTGACCAACACCCAGACAGCTGACTGCACGCTGAGCACATCAGACCCGCCATGGCCTTAGGTCATCATCTCTTCCCTACCTCAGTTTTCAGGCTTCAGAACCTAGACCTTATCTCAATCACTGCCCACGGGTGACTGTGATGCAGAAATCAGAACTCTTCCTGACCCATGGCAAGAAACCTTGTGGTTGGCATGTTGTCCAACGTTCAGTGTAGGAGAAACCAGCATTCTCCCTGAGGCCCCGCCCATTCTTGAGTGCGACGAGAGGATAAACACGCATTGTGACCTCAGCGTGAGTCCTGTCCTCTAGTAAGTCCTCTCAGTGGCTGGACCATTAGATGTCATAATGGGCTTGACATATCCCTAGTCCTCAATTTTTAACCAGATTTCTGGTTGTCCAGTCGCCCCACCCCAGGGCTGTACTCTGGAATCCCTCATTTGGTGGGACATCTGAGGTTGAAAAACAAAATGAAACAAATCGACAACAACAAAAAAACGGACTTCTTTCATCCCCAGAATGACCCCAAACTCTTTGGACGGGCCCGAACCCCCAGAGAGTAAGACTCGTCCATTTCCCATGATGTCACCCGGCAATTTCACGACCATGAGTGACACCATATCCAGAGACAAAAACGTGAGCAAGAGCCTCACACTCGCCCTTTTTTCATATCCCGAAGTGTTCTCCTCATGGTCTGTAGATCAGTCCTGCCATACCTATGACCCAAAACATAAGCCGAGTTTGTGTTTTCAGACAACTGTCCAAACAGCTCTGGCCTACACACCCTACAGGCTCAGGGCCCTGGAGCCAAACCTGAGGACTGTACTTGCCCTCTCCAAGGGAATTGTATGTGCCCATTCCAATGGCCACAACCCTACTAGTAGGATAACCTCCAAAGTCCCTGAGGCCATCCCAATAGTTGTGGCTTCCCAGGACAAACCGGGGCAATCTGAGCCCATCTGAGCACCTACCTGCACTCAGATCCGTAGACTGATGTCCCCAGTGGTAAAAAGGAACGAACAGGCCCCTAGGCACTAATCGGATCCATTGCTTTGGTTTCCAGGCATCTCTCCTCAGAGGCCTGGATTTCATTACCAGCATATGGCTGTTTCTTGACTCACCCATCAGAACAAATCTCATCTACACATGGGAAACATGCACGTTGGAGCTGTGTCAAAGCCTCTGTTTAGGAGAACCCTTCAGGGCCCCAGGGCCACCGCTTCATTCCAAGGTCTCCATAGACACAAAAACATATTAGGACACATCCACAGGAGAGTCCATTTCAACTCAGCCTCCTCGGTTGCCCCCCACATCCAGCAGATCTAACCTGTCTTGTTGCTTGGAAACAATTGGAATGCGAGGTGGGCTACCCAGCCATTCATCCTTAGGACCCTGCTAGGAATCGTTCGCCTGGAGCCAACCAACAGGTCTCAATTGTCCTGCAGAAGAATCTTTGCAGTTTGGAGCTTCTCACAACTCCCATCGTGGGAAAACCCCCATGTCCTCGTGATCCAACCCCCTTCAAGAAAGGGCCATCAGGGCAGAAAGTCCAACCTGAGCGATCGTCTGATCCTTGCCCTGACTTCAGATGCACGAGATCTCGATTGAGGTCTGTAGATTGTGCCTGCCATATCCTCACCCAGAAACCTAGGCCTAGCTTGGGTTCTCAGACTCCGTCCTCAGACTACTGGCCCACAAGCCCTCCAGTTGGGCAATCCAGAACTACAATGCCGCACTCTGCCTGCCCTACAGAAGTAAAACATTGCCCTCAGGGCTACCCCGAAACCGCAAATGAGGATCAACCTGCACGCCATTCGGCTGTACCCCAAACATATAGGCTGACCTGGGCACTATTTCCCCTTCTGACCCAGCCTGAGACTGGACCTCCTGGTCCCACCCAGACAGCTGGCCGCACACTGAGCACATCGGACCCGCCATGGCCTTAGGTTGTCATCTCTTCCCAACTGCGGTTTTCAGGCTCCAGTACCTAGACCTTATCTCCAACCACTGCCCAGGGTTGAAAATGATGCAGAAATCAGAACTCTTTCCCCATGGCAAGAAACCTGGTGGTTGGCATGTTGTCCAACGTTCAGTGTAGTTGAAACAAGCGTGGCCCATGAGGCCCAGCCCATGCTTGCGGGCCACATTGGTCACAAACACACATTGTGACCCTCAGCCTGAGCCCAGTCCTCAGGTAAGGCCTCTCTGGGCCTATATGAAGAGACAGCATATTGGGCTTGCCATGCCCCTAGGCCCCAATTTTTAACCATAGTTCGGGTTGACCCTTCACTCTTCCCCAGGGCTCTGCTTTGGAATTCCTCTTTTGGTGGGACACCTGAGGTAACAAACCTGAAAGGTGTCCTCCCATCCCACAGATTGACGAAAAACAATTGGGATCGGGTCAAATCCACAGAGAGGAAGATTCGTCCATGGCCCATGAGACCTCCCCGACATTCCACGGCCATCGCTGAAACAAAATCCAGAGACAAAAGCCTGAGCAAGCTCCTCAGACTCGCGCATTCTTCATATCCTGAAGAGTTCTTCTCATGGTTTGTAGATCGGGCGTGCCATACCTACGTCCCCACACTTAAGCTGAGTTTGTGTTTTCAGTCTTCTGTCCTCAAAGTCCTGGGCCACACTCCCTCCAGGCTGGGGCCCCTGGAGCCACACAATAGGACTGCCCGAACCGAATCCATGGGAATTCTGCCCATTCCATTGTCAAAAATCCTACAAATTAGGAGAACCCTCCAAAGTCCCTGAGGCCATCCCAATAGTGTAGGTCGCCCGGGACAAAAAAGGGCGGTTGATACCGGCTGAGCATCTACCTCCACTCATCTACCTCCACTCATACCAAGAAGATTGAACCAGATAGGACCCGAGGCCATTATCGGATCCATTGCTTTGGTTTACAGGCATGTCTCCTCAAAAGCCTGGATTCCAATACCAGCAGAGGGGATTTCCTGAGGCACCCATCAGAACAAATCTCGTCTCCACAAGGAAACTTGTGCATGGGAGCTAAGCCAAAGCTAAGGAGAATACTTCAGGGTCCCGGTGCCACCACCCCATTCCAAAGCCCTCATGGACACAAACACACGTTAGGACCCATCCTCTGGAAAGTGCATTTCAACTCAGCCACCCCGGTTGCTCCCGCAGATCCATTAGATCTAAACTGTCTTGTTGCTAGGAGACAATTGGAAGGCGAGGCGGACTTCCCAGGCATCCATCCTCGAACGGTGCTCTGCAGTCATTCCATATGGGATGTCCTGGAGCTGTCCAACAGGTCTCAATTGTCCCGCAGAGAGAATCCTTGAAGGGGACATCCCACATCTCCCAACGGGAAAAACCTCCATGGCCTCGAGATTCCGCTCCCTTCATGAAGGGGCCGTCATGCACAGAAACTCCAACCTGAGCCAACGTGGGATCCTCGCCCTGACTTCAGATGCATGAGATATTGGTTCAGATCTGCAGGGGGTACCTGCCGTGCCCTCACCCTGAATCCGAAGTCTAGCTTGTGTTCTCAGACTTCCGTCCTCACTCTCCTGGCCCCGAAGCCCTCAAGTTTGGCAATTCCGGACCGACAATGAAGCACTCTGCCTGCCCTCTAGAAAAAATATCTTGCCTAATGAGCAGCCCAGGCAGCTTAAATGAGGATAAACCTACACGGCACTCGAATGTACCCAAATTATATAGTCTAACCTGGGCACTAATGCACTGTCTGACACAACCTGAGCCCGGACCTGCTGACCAACACCCAGACAGCTGACCGCACGCTGAGCACATCAGACCCGCCATGGCCTTAGGTCATCATCTCTTCCCTACCTCAGTTTTCAGGCTTCAGAACCTAGACCTTATCTCCAATCACTGCCCACGGGTGACTGTGATGCAGAAATCAGAACTCTTCCTGACCCATGGCAAGAAACCTTGTGGTTGGCATGTTGTCCAATGTTCAGTGTAGGAGAAACCAGCATTCACCCTGAGGCCCCGCCCATTCTTGCCTGGGACGAGAGCATAAACACGCATTGTGACCTCAGCGTGAGTCCTGTCCTCTAGTAAGTCCTCTCAGTGGCTGGACCATTAGATGTCATAATGGGCTTGACATATCCCTAGTCCCCAATTTTTAACCAGATTTCTGGTTGTCCAGTCGCCCCACTCCAGGGCTCTACTCTGGAATCCCTCATTTGGTGGGACATCTGAGGTTGAAAAACAAAATGAAACAAATCGACAACAACAAAACAATGGACTTCTTCCATCCCCAGAATGACCCCAAACTCTTTGGACGGGACCGAAACCCCCAGAGAGTAAGACTCGTCCATTTCCCATGAAGTCACCCGGCAATTTCACGACCATGAGTGACACGATATCCAGAGACAAAAACTCTAGCAAGAGCCTCACACTCGCCCTTTTTTCATATCCCGAAGTGACCTCCTCATGGTCTGTAGATCAGTCCTGCCATACCTATGACCCAAAACATAAGCCGAGTTTGTGTTTTCAGACAACTGTCCAAACAGCTCTGGCCTACACACCCTACAGGCTCAGGGCCCTGGAGCCAAACCTGAGGACTGTACTTGCCCTCTCCAAGGGAATTGTATGTGCCCATTCCAATGGCCACAACCCTACTAGTAGGATAACCTCCAAATTCCCTGAGGCCATCCCAATAGTTGTGGCTTCCCAGGACAAACAGGGGCAATCTGAGCCCATCTGAGCACCTACCTGCACTCAGACCCGTAGACTGATGTCCCCAGAGGTAAAAAGGAACGAACAGGCCCCTAGGCACTAATCGGATCCATTGCTTTGGTTTCCAGGCATCTCTCCTCGGAGGCCTGGATTTCAATACCAGCATATGGCTGTTTCTTGACTCACCCATCAGAACAAATCTCATCTACACATGGGAAACATGCACGTTGGAGCTGTGTCAAAGCCTCTGTTTAGGTGAACCCTTCAGGGCCCCAGGGCCTCCGCTTCATTCCAAGGTCTCCATAGACACAAAAACATATTAGGACACATCCACAGGAGAGTCCATTTCAACTCAGCCTCTTCGGTTGCCCCCCACATCCAGCAGATCTAACCTGTCATGTTGCATGGAGACAATTAGAATGCGAGGTGGCCTCCCAGCCATCCATCCTTAGGACCCTGCTCGGAATCGTTGGCCTGGAGCAAACCAACAGGTCTTAATTGTCCTGCAGAAGAATCTTTGCAGTTTGGAGCTTCTCACAACTCCCATCGTGGGAAAACCCCCATGTCCTCGTGATCCAACCCCCTTCAAGAAAGGGCCATCAGGGCAGAAAGTCCACCTGAGCGATCGTCTGATCCTTGCCCTGACTTCAGATGCACGAGATCTCTATTGAGGTCTGTAGATTGTGCCTGCCATATCCTCACCCAGAAACCTAGCCTAGCTTGTGTTCTCAGACTCCGTCCTCAGACTACTGGCCCACAAGCCCTCCAGTTGGGCAATCCAGAACTACAATGCCACACTCTGCCTGCCCTACAGAAGTAAAACATTGCCCTCAGGGCTACCCCGAAACCGCAAATGAGGATCAACCTGCACGCCATTTGGCTGTACCCAAAACATATAGGTTGACCTGGGCACTATATCCCCTTTTGACCCTGCCTGAGCCTGGACCTCCTGGTCCCACCCAGATAGCTGGCCGCACACTGAGCATATCGGACCCGCCATGGCCTTAGGTCGTCATCTCTTCCCAACTGCGGTTTTCAGGCTCCAGAACCTAGACCTTATCACCAACCACTGCCCAGTTTGAAAATGATGCAGAAATCAGAACTCTTTCCCCATGGCAAGAAAACTTGTGGTTGGCATGTTGTCCAACGTTCAGTGTAGTTGAAACAAGCGTGGCCCATGAGGCCCAGCCCATGCTAGCGGGCCACATTGGTCACAAACACACATTGTGACCCTCAGCCTGAGCCCAGTCCTCAGGTAAGGCCTCTCAGGGCCTATATGAAGAGACAGCATATTGGGCTTGCCATGCCCCTAAGCCCCAATTTTTAACCATAGTTCGGGTTGTCCCTTCACTCTTCCCCAGGGCTCTGCTTTGGAATTCCTCTTTTGGTGGGACACCTGAGGTAACAAACCTGAAAGGAGTCCTCCCATCCCACAGATTGACGAAAAACAATTGGGATCGGGCCAAATCCACAGAGAGGAAGATTCGTCCATGGCACATGAGACCTCCCCAACATTCCACGGCCATCGCTGAAACAAATCCAGAGACAAAAGCCTGAGCAAGCTCCTCAGACTCGATCATTCTTCATATCCTGAAGAGTTCTTCTCATGGTTTGTAGATCGGGCGTGCCATACCTACGTCCCCAAATGTAAGCTGAGTTTGTGTTTTCAGTCTTCTGTCCTCAAAGTCCTGGGCCACACTCCCTCCAGGCTGGTACCCCTGGAGCCACACATTAGGACTGCCCCCACCCAATCCATGGGAATTCTGCCCATTCCATTGTCAAAAATCGTACAAATTAGGAGAACCCTCCAAAGTCCCTGAGGCCATCCCAATAGTGTAGGTCGCCCGGGACAAAAAAGGGCGGTTGATACCGGCTGAGCATCTAACTCCACTCATCTACCTCCACTCATACCAAGAAGATTGAACCAGACAGGACCCGAGGCCATTATCGGATCCATTGCTTTGGTTTACAGGCATGTCTCCTCAAAAGCCTGCATTCCAATACCAGCAGAGGGGATTTCCTGAGGCACCCATCAGAACAAATCTCGTCTCCACAAGGAAACTTGTGCATGGGAGCTATGCCAAAGCTTAGGAGAATACTTCAGTGTCCCGGCGCCACCTCCCCATTCCAAGGCCCTCATGGACGCAAACACACGTTAGGACCCATCCTCTGGAAATTGCATTTCAACTCAGCCACCCCGGTTGCTCCAGCAGATCCATGAGATCTAAACTGTCTTGTTGCTAGGAGACAATTGGAAGGCGAGGCGGACTTCCCAGGCATACATCCTGGAACGGTGCTCTGGAGTCATTCCATATGGGATGTCCTGGAGCTGTCCAACAGCTCTCAATTGTCCCGCAGAAGGAATCCTTGAAGGGGGCATCCCACATCACCCAACGTGGAAAACCTCCATGGCCTTGAGATTCCGCTCCCTTCATGAAGGGGCCGTCATGCACAGAAACTCCAACCTGAGCCAACATCGGATCCTCGCCCTGACTTCAGATGCATGAGATATTGGTTCAGATCTGCAGGGGGTACCTGCCGTGCCCTCACCCTGAATCCGAAGTCTAGCTTGTGTTCTCAGACTTCTGTCGTCACTCTCCTGGCCCCGAAGCCCTCAAGTTTGGCAATTCCGGACCGACAATGAAGCACTCTGCCTGCCCTCTAGAAAATATATATTGCCTAATGAGCAGCCCAGGCAGCTTAAATGAGGATAAACCTACACGGCACTCGAATGTACCCAAATTATATAGTCTAACCTGGGCACTAATGCACTGTCAGACACAACCTGAGCCCGGACCTGCTGACCAACACCCAGACAGCTGACCGCACGCTGAGCACATCAGACCCGCCATGGCCTTAGGTCGTCATCTCTTCCCAACTGTGGTTTTCAGGCTCCAGAACCTAGACCTTATCTCCAACCACTGCCCAGGGTTGAAAATGATGCAGAAATCAGAGCTCTTTCCCCATGGCAAGAAACCTTGTGGTTGGCATGTTGTCCAACGTTCTGTGTAGTTGAAACAAGCGTGGCCCATGAGGCCCAGCCCATGCTAGCGGGCCACATTGGTCACAAACACACATTGTGACCCTCAGCCTGAGCCCAGTCCTCAGGTAAGGCCTCTCAGGGCCTATATGAAGGAACAGCATATTGGGCTTGCCATGCCCCTAGGCCCCAATTTTTAACCATAGTTCGGGTTGTCCCTTCACTCTTCCCCAGGGCTCTGCTTTGGAATTCCTCTTTTGGTGGGACACCTGAAGTAACAAACCTGAAAGGTGTCCTCCCATCCCACAGATTGACGAAAAACAATTGGGATCGGGTCAATTCCACAGAGAGGAAGATTCGTCCATGGCCCATGAGACCGCCCCAACATTCCACGGCCATCGCTGAAACAAAATCCAGAGACAAAAGCCTGAGCAAGCTCCTCAGACTCGCTCATTCTTCATATCATGAAGAGTTCTTCTCATGGTTTGTAGATCGGGCGTGCCATACCTACGTCCCCAAACTTAAGCTGAGTTTGTGTTTTCAGTCTTCTGTCCTCAAAGTCCTGGGCCACACTCCCTCCAGAATGGGGCCCCTGGAGCCACACATTTGGACTGCCCACACCCAATCCATGGGATTTCTGCCCATTCCATTGTCAAAAATCGTACAAATTAGGAGAACCCTCCAAAGTCCCTGAGGCCATCCCAATAGTGTAGGTCGCACGGGACAAAAAAGGGCGGTTGAACCAGCTGAGCATCTACCTCCACTCATCTACCTCCACTCATACCAAGAAGATTGAACCAGACAGGACCCAAGGCCATTATCGGATCCATTGCTTTGGTTTACAGGCATGTCTCCTCAAAAGCCTGCATTCCAATACCAGCAGAGGGGATTTCCTGAGGCACCCATCAGAACAAATCTCGTCTCCACAAGGAAACTTGTGCATGGGAGCTATGCCAAAGCTTAGGAGAATACTTCAGTGTCCCGGCGCCACCTCCCCATTCCAAGGCCCTCATGGACGCAAACACACGTTAGGACCCATCCTCTGGAAATTGCATTTCAACTCAGCCACCCCGGTTGCTCCAGCAGATCCATGAGATCTAAACTGTCTTGTTGCTAGGAGACAATTGGAAGGCGAGGCGGACTTCCCAGGCATCCATCCTCGAACGGTGCTCTGGAGTCATTCCATATGGGGTGTCCTGGAGCTGTTCAACAGGTCTCAATTGTCCCGCAGAAGGAATCCTTGAAGGGGGCATCCCACATCTCCCAACGTGGAAAACCTCCATGGCCTCGAGATTCCGCTCCCTTCATGAAGGGGCCGTCATGCACAGAAACTCCAACCTGAGCCAACGTCGGATCCTCGCCCTGACTTCAGATGCATGAGATATTGGTTCAGATCTGCAGGGGGTACCTGCCGTGCCCTCACCCTGAATCCGAAGTCTAGCTTGTGTTCTCAGACTTCCGTCCTCACTCTCCTGGCCCCGAAGCCCTCAATTTGGCAATTCCGGACCGACAATGAAGCACTCTGCCTGCCCTCTAGAAAAAATATATTGCCTAATGAGCAGCCCAGCAGCTTAAATGAGGATAAACCTACACGGCACTCGAATGTACCCAAATTATATAGTCTAACCTGGGCACTAATGCACTGTCTGACACAACCTGATCCCGGACCTGCTGACCAACACCCAGACAGCTGACCGCACGCTGAGCATATCAGACCCGCCATGGCCTTAGGTCATCATCTCTTCCCTACCTCAGTTTTCAGGCTTCAGAACCTAGACCTTATCTCCAATCACTGCCCACGGGTGACTGTGATGCAGAAATCAGAACTCTTCCTGACCCATGGCAAGAAACCTTGTGGTTGGCATGTTGTCCAACGTTCAGTGTAGGAGAAACCAGCATTCTCCCTGAGGCACCGCCCATTCTTGAGTGCGACGAGAGTATAAACTCGCATTGTGACCTCAGCGTGAGTCCTGTCCTCTAGTAAGTCCTCTCAGTGGCTGGACCATTAGATGTCATAATGGGCTTGACATGTCCCTAGTCCCCAATTTTTAACCAGATTTCTGGTTGTCCAGTCGCCCCACCCCAGGGCTCAACTCTGGAATCCCTCATTTGGTGGGACATCTGAGGTTGAAAAACAAAATGAAACAAATCGACAACAACAACAAAAAAACGGACTTCTTCCATCCCCAGAATGACCCCAAACTCTTTGGACGGGACCGAACCCCCAGAGAGTAAGACTCGTCCATTTCCCATGAAGTCACCCGGCAATTTCACGACGATGAGTGACACGATATCCAGAGACAAAAACTTGAGCAAGAGCCTCACACTCGCCCTTTTTTCATATCCCGACGTGTTCTCCTCATGGTCTGTAGATCAGTCCTGCCATACCTATGACCCAAAACATAAGCCGAGTTTGTGTTTTCAGACAAGTGTCCAAACAGCTCTGGCCTACACACAGTACAAGCTCAGGGCCCTGGAGCCAAACCTGAGGACTGTACTTGCCCTCTCCAAGGGAATTGTATGTGCCCATTCCAATGGCCACAACCCTACTAGTAGGATAACCTCCAAGTCCCTGAGGCCATCCCAATAGTTGTGGCTTCCCAGGACAAACAGGGGCAATCTGAGCCCATCTGAGCACCTACCTGCACTCAGATCCGTAGACTGAAGTCCCCAGTGGTAAAAAGGAACGAACAGGCCCCTAGGCACTAATCGGATCCATTGCTTTGTTTTCCAGGCATCTCTCCTCAGAGGCCTCGATTTCAATACCAGCATATGGCTGTTTCTTGACTCACCCATCAGAACAAATCTCATCTACACATGGGAAACATGCACGTTGGAGCTGTGTCAAAGCCTCTGTTTAGGAGAACCCTTCAGGGCCCCAGGGCCACCGCTTCATTCCAAGGTCTCCATAGACAGAAAAACATATTAGGACACATCCACAGGAGAGTCCATTTCAACTCAGCCTCCTCGGTTGCCCCCCACATCCAGCAGATCTAACCTGTCTTGTTGCTTGGAGACAATTGGAATGCGAGGTGGGCTACCCAGCCATCCATCCTTAGGACCCTGCTCGGAATCGTTGGCCTGGAGCCAACCAACAGGTCTCAATTGTCCTGCAGAAGAATCTTTGCAGTTTGGAGCTTCTCACAACTCCCATCGTGGGAAAACCCCCATGTCCTCGTGATCCAACCCCCTTCAAGAAAGGGCCATCAGGGCAGAAAGTCCAACCTGAGCGATCGTCTGATCCTTGCCCTGACTTCAGATGCACGAGATCTCGATTGAGGTCTGTAGATTGTGCCTGCCATATCCTCACCCAGAAACCTAGGCCTAGCTTGGGTTCTCAGACTCCGTCCTCAGACTACTGGCCCACAAGCCCTCCAGTTGGGCAATCCAGAACTACAATGCCGCACTCTGCCTGCCCTACAGAAGTAAAACATTGCCCTCAGGGCTACCCCGAAACCGCAAATGAGGATCAACCTGCACGCCATTCGGCTGTACCCCAAACATATAGGCTGACCTGGGCACTATTTCCCCTTCTGACCCAGCCTGAGCCTGGACCTCCTGGTCCCACCCAGACAGCTGGCCGCACACTGAGCACATCGGACCCGCCATGGCCTTAGGTCGTCATCTCTTCCCAACTGCGGTTTTCAGGCTCCAGAACCTAGACCTTATCTCCAACCACTGCCCAGGGTTGAAAATGATGCAGAAATCAGAACTCTTTCCCCATGGCAAGAAACCTTGTGGTTGGCATGTTGTCCAACGTTCAGTGTAGTTGAAACAAGCGTGGCCCATGTGGCCCAGCCCATGCTTGCGGGCCACATTGGTCAAAAACACACATTTTGACCCTCAGCCTGAGCCCAGTCCTCAGGTAAGGCCTCTCTGGGCCTATATGAAGAGACAGCATATTGGGCTTGCCATGCCCCTAGGCCCCAAATTTTAACCATAGTTCGGGTTGACCCTTCACTCTTCCCCAGGGCTCTGCTTTGGAATTCCTCTTTTGGTGGGACACCTGAGGTAACAAACCTGAAAGGTGTCCTCCCATCCCACAGATTGACGAAAAACAATTGGGATCGGGTCAAATCCACAGAGAGGAAGATTCGTCCATGGCCCATGAGACCTCCCCAACATTCCACGGCCATCACTGAAACAAAATCCAGAGACAAAAGCCTGAGCAAGCTCCTCAGACTCGCTCATTCTTCATATCCTGAAGAGTTCTTCTCATGGTTTGTAGATCGGGCGTGCCATACCTACGTCCCCACACTTAAGCTGAGTTTGTGTTTTCAGTCTTCTGTCCTCAAAGTCCTGGGCCACACTCCCTCCAGGCTGGGGCCCCTGGAGCCACACATTAGGACTGCCCCCACCCAATCCATGGGAATTCTGCCCATTCCATTGTCAAAAATCGTACAAATTAGGAGAACCCTCCAAAGTCCCTGAGGCCATCCCAATAGTGTAGGTCGCCCGGGACAAAAAAGGGCGGTTGATACCGGCTGAGCATCTAACTCCACTCATCTACCTCCACTCATACCAAGAAGATTGAACCAGACAGGACCCGAGGCCATTATCGGATCCATTGCTTTGGTTTACAGGCATGTCTCCTCAAAAGCCTGGATTCCAATACCAGCAGAGGGGATTCCCTGAGGCACCCATCAGAACAAATCTCGTCTCCACAAGGAAACTTGTGCATGGGAGCTATGCCAAAGCTTAGGAGAATACTTCAGGGTCCCGGTGCCACCTCCCCATTCCAAGGCCCTCATGGACACAAATACACGTTAGGACCCATCCTCTGGAAACGCTTTTCAACTCAGCCACCCCGGTTGCTCCCGCAGATCCATTAGATCTAAACTGTCTTGTTGCTAGGAGACAATTGGAAGGCGAGGCGGACTTCCCAGGCATCCATCCTGGAACGGTGCTCTGGAGTCATTCCATATGGGATGTCCTGGAGCTGTCCAACAGGTCTCAATTGTTCCGCAGAAGGAATCCTTGAACGGGGCATCCCACATCTCCCAACGTGGAAAACCTCCATGGCCACGAGATTCCGCTCCCTTCATGAAGGGGCCGTCATGCACAGAAACTCCAACCTGAGCCAACGTCGGATCCTCGCCCTGAATTCAGATGCATGAGATATTGGTTCAGATCTGCAGGGGGTACCTGCCATGCCCTCACCCTGAATCCGAAGTCTAGCTTGTGTTCTCAGACTTCTGTCCTCACTCTCCTGGCCCCGAAGCCCTCAAGTTTGGCAATTCCGGACCGACAATGAAGCACTCTGCCTGCCCTCTAGAAAAAATATATGGCCTAATGAGCAGCCCAGGCAGCTTAAATGAGGATAAACCTACACGGCACTCGAATGTACCCAAATTATATAGTCTAACCTGGGCACTAATGCACTGTCTGACACAACCTGAGCCCGGACCTCCTGACCAACACCCAGACAGCTGACTGCACGCTGAGCACATCAGACCCGCCATGGCCTTAGGTCATCATCTCTTCCCTACCTCAGTTTTCAGGCTTCAGAACCTAGACCTTATCTCAATCACTGCCCACGGGTGACTGTGATGCAGAAATCAGAACTCTTCCTGACCCATGGCAAGAAACCTTGTGGTTGGCATGTTGTCCAACGTTCAGTGTAGGAGAAACCAGCATTCTCCCTGAGGCCCCGCCCATTCTTGAGTGCGACGAGAGGATAAACACGCATTGTGACCTCAGCGTGAGTCCTGTCCTCTAGTAAGTCCTCTCAGTGGCTGGACCATTAGATGTCATAATGGGCTTGACATATCCCTAGTCCTCAATTTTTAACCAGATTTCTGGTTGTCCAGTCGCCCCACCCCAGGGCTGTACTCTGGAATCCCTCATTTGGTGGGACATCTGAGGTTGAAAAACAAAATGAAACAAATCGACAACAACAAAAAAACGGACTTCTTTCATCCCCAGAATGACCCCAAACTCTTTGGACGGGCCCGAACCCCCAGAGAGTAAGACTCGTCCATTTCCCATGATGTCACCCGGCAATTTCACGACCATGAGTGACACCATATCCAGAGACAAAAACGTGAGCAAGAGCCTCACACTCGCCCTTTTTTCATATCCCGAAGTGTTCTCCTCATGGTCTGTAGATCAGTCCTGCCATACCTATGACCCAAAACATAAGCCGAGTTTGTGTTTTCAGACAACTGTCCAAACAGCTCTGGCCTACACACCCTACAGGCTCAGGGCCCTGGAGCCAAACCTGAGGACTGTACTTGCCCTCTCCAAGGGAATTGTATGTGCCCATTCCAATGGCCACAACCCTACTAGTAGGATAACCTCCAAAGTCCCTGAGGCCATCCCAATAGTTGTGGCTTCCCAGGACAAACCGGGGCAATCTGAGCCCATCTGAGCACCTACCTGCACTCAGATCCGTAGACTGATGTCCCCAGTGGTAAAAAGGAACGAACAGGCCCCTAGGCACTAATCGGATCCATTGCTTTGGTTTCCAGGCATCTCTCCTCAGAGGCCTGGATTTCATTACCAGCATATGGCTGTTTCTTGACTCACCCATCAGAACAAATCTCATCTACACATGGGAAACATGCACGTTGGAGCTGTGTCAAAGCCTCTGTTTAGGAGAACCCTTCAGGGCCCCAGGGCCACCGCTTCATTCCAAGGTCTCCATAGACACAAAAACATATTAGGACACATCCACAGGAGAGTCCATTTCAACTCAGCCTCCTCGGTTGCCCCCCACATCCAGCAGATCTAACCTGTCTTGTTGCTTGGAAACAATTGGAATGCGAGGTGGGCTACCCAGCCATTCATCCTTAGGACCCTGCTAGGAATCGTTCGCCTGGAGCCAACCAACAGGTCTCAATTGTCCTGCAGAAGAATCTTTGCAGTTTGGAGCTTCTCACAACTCCCATCGTGGGAAAACCCCCATGTCCTCGTGATCCAACCCCCTTCAAGAAAGGGCCATCAGGGCAGAAAGTCCAACCTGAGCGATCGTCTGATCCTTGCCCTGACTTCAGATGCACGAGATCTCGATTGAGGTCTGTAGATTGTGCCTGCCATATCCTCACCCAGAAACCTAGGCCTAGCTTGGGTTCTCAGACTCCGTCCTCAGACTACTGGCCCACAAGCCCTCCAGTTGGGCAATCCAGAACTACAATGCCGCACTCTGCCTGCCCTACAGAAGTAAAACATTGCCCTCAGGGCTACCCCGAAACCGCAAATGAGGATCAACCTGCACGCCATTCGGCTGTACCCCAAACATATAGGCTGACCTGGGCACTATTTCCCCTTCTGACCCAGCCTGAGACTGGACCTCCTGGTCCCACCCAGACAGCTGGCCGCACACTGAGCACATCGGACCCGCCATGGCCTTAGGTTGTCATCTCTTCCCAACTGCGGTTTTCAGGCTCCAGTACCTAGACCTTATCTCCAACCACTGCCCAGGGTTGAAAATGATGCAGAAATCAGAACTCTTTCCCCATGGCAAGAAACCTGGTGGTTGGCATGTTGTCCAACGTTCAGTGTAGTTGAAACAAGCGTGGCCCATGAGGCCCAGCCCATGCTTGCGGGCCACATTGGTCACAAACACACATTGTGACCCTCAGCCTGAGCCCAGTCCTCAGGTAAGGCCTCTCTGGGCCTATATGAAGAGACAGCATATTGGGCTTGCCATGCCCCTAGGCCCCAATTTTTAACCATAGTTCGGGTTGACCCTTCACTCTTCCCCAGGGCTCTGCTTTGGAATTCCTCTTTTGGTGGGACACCTGAGGTAACAAACCTGAAAGGTGTCCTCCCATCCCACAGATTGACGAAAAACAATTGGGATCGGGTCAAATCCACAGAGAGGAAGATTCGTCCATGGCCCATGAGACCTCCCCGACATTCCACGGCCATCGCTGAAACAAAATCCAGAGACAAAAGCCTGAGCAAGCTCCTCAGACTCGCGCATTCTTCATATCCTGAAGAGTTCTTCTCATGGTTTGTAGATCGGGCGTGCCATACCTACGTCCCCACACTTAAGCTGAGTTTGTGTTTTCAGTCTTCTGTCCTCAAAGTCCTGGGCCACACTCCCTCCAGGCTGGGGCCCCTGGAGCCACACAATAGGACTGCCCGAACCGAATCCATGGGAATTCTGCCCATTCCATTGTCAAAAATCCTACAAATTAGGAGAACCCTCCAAAGTCCCTGAGGCCATCCCAATAGTGTAGGTCGCCCGGGACAAAAAAGGGCGGTTGATACCGGCTGAGCATCTACCTCCACTCATCTACCTCCACTCATACCAAGAAGATTGAACCAGATAGGACCCGAGGCCATTATCGGATCCATTGCTTTGGTTTACAGGCATGTCTCCTCAAAAGCCTGGATTCCAATACCAGCAGAGGGGATTTCCTGAGGCACCCATCAGAACAAATCTCGTCTCCACAAGGAAACTTGTGCATGGGAGCTTAGCCAAAGCTAAGGAGAATACTTCAGGGTCCCGGTGCCACCACCCCATTCCAAAGCCCTCATGGACACAAACACACGTTAGGACCCATCCTCTGGAAAGTGCATTTCAACTCAGCCACCCCGGTTGCTCCCGCAGATCCATTAGATCTAAACTGTCTTGTTGCTAGGAGACAATTGGAAGGCGAGGCGGACTTCCCAGGCATCCATCCTCGAACGGTGCTCTGCAGTCATTCCATATGGGATGTCCTGGAGCTGTCCAACAGGTCTCAATTGTCCCGCAGAAGGAATCCTTGAAGGGGGCATCCCACATCTCCCAACGTGGAAAACCTCCATGGCCTCGAGATTCCGCTCCCTTCATGAAGGGGCCGTCATGCACAGAAACTCCAACCTGAGCCAACGTCGGATCCTCGCCCTGACTTCAGATGCATGAGATATTGGTTCAGATCTGCAGGGGGTACCTGCCGTGCCCTCACCCTGAATCCGAAGTCTAGCTTGTGTTCTCAGACTTCCGTCCTCACTCTCCTGGCCCCGAAGCCCTCAAGTTTGGCAATTCCGGACCGACAATGAAGCACTCTGCCATCCCTCTAGAAAAAAATATATTGCCTAATGAGCAGCCGAGGCAGCTTAAATGAGGATAAACCTACACGGCACTCGAATGTACCCAAATTATATAGTCTAACCTGGGCACTAATGCACTGTCTGACACAACCTGAGCCCGGACCTGCTGACCAACACCCAGACAGCTGACCGCACGCTGAGCACATCAGACCCGCCATGGCCTTAGGTCATCATCTCATCCCTACCTCAGTTTTCAGGCTTCAGAACCTAGACCTTATCTCCAATCACTGCCCACGGGTGACTGTGATGCAGAAATCAGAACTCTTCCTGACCCATGGCAAGAAACCTTGTGGTTGGCATGTTGTCCAACGTTCAGTGTAGGAGAAACCAGCATTCACCCTGAGGCCCCGCCCATTCTTGAGTGCGACGAGAGCAAAAACACGCATTGTGACCTCAGCGTGAGTCCTGTCCTCTAGTAAGTCCTCTCAGTGGCTGGACCATTAGATGTCATAATGGGCTTGACATGTCCCTAGTCCCCAATTTTTAACCAGATTTCTGGTTGTCCAGTTGCCCCACCCCAGGGCTCTACTCTGGAATCCCTCATTTGGTGGGACATCTGAGGTTGAAAAACAAAATGAAACAATACGACAAAAACAACAAAAAAACGGACTTCTTCCATCCCCAGAATGACCCCAAACTCTTTGGTCGGGACCGAACCCCCAGAGAGTAAGACTCGTCCATTTCCCATGAAGTCACCCGGCAATTTCACGACCATGAGTGACACCATATCCAGAGACAAAAACTTGAGCAAGAGCCTCACACTCGCCCTTTTTTCATATCCCGAAGTGTTCTCCTCATGGTCTGTAGATCAGTCCTGCCATACCTATGACCCAAAACATAAGCCGAGTTTGTGTTTTCAGACAACTGTCCAAACAGCTCTGGCCTACACACCCTACAGGCTCAGGGCCCTGGAGCCAAACCTGAGGACTGTACTTGCCCTCTCCAAGGGAATTGTATGCGCCCATTCCAATGGCCACAACCCTACTAGTAGGATAACCTCCAAAGTCCCTGAGGCCATCCCAAGAGTTGTGGCTTCCCAAAACAAACAGGGGCAATCTGAGCCCATCTGAGCACCTACCTGCACTCAGACCCGTAGACTGATGTCCCCAGAGGTAAAAAGGAACGAACAGGCCCCTAGGCACTAATCGGATCCTTTGCTTTGGTTTCCAGGCATCTCTCCTCAGAGGCCTGGATTTCAATACCAGCATATGGCTGTTTCTTGACTCACCCATCAGAACAAATCTCATCTACACATGGGAAACATGCACGTTGGAGCTGTGTCAAAGCCTCTGTTTAGGAGAACCCTTCAGGGCCCCAGGGCCACCGCTTCATTCCAAGGTCTCCATAGACACAAAAACATATTAGGACACATCCACAGGAGAGTCCATTTCAACTCAGCCTCCTCGGTTGCCCCCCACATCCAGCAGATCTAACCTGTCTTGTTGCTTGGAGACCATTGGAATGCGAGGTGGGCTACCCAGCCATCCATCCTTAGAACCCTGCTCGGAATCGTTGGCCTGGAGCCAACCAACAGGTCTCAATTGTCCTGCAGAAGAATCTTTGCAGTTTGGAGCTTCTCACAACTCCCATCGTGGGAAAACCCCCATGTCCTCGTGATCCAACCCCCTTCAAGAAAGGGCCATCAGGGCAGAAAGTCCAACCTGAGCGATTGTCTGATCCTTGCCCTGACTTCAGATGCACGAGATCTCGATTGAGGTCTGTAGATTGTGCCTGCCATATCCTCACCCAGAATCCTAGGCTTAGCTTGGGTTCTCAGACTCCGTCCTCAGACTACTGGCCCACAGGCCCTCCAGTTTGGCAATCCAGAACTACAATGCCGCAATCTGCCTGCCCTACAGAAGTAAAATATTGCCCTCAGGGCTACCCCGAATCCCCAAATGAGGATCAACCTGCACGCCATTCGGCTGTACCCCAAACATATAGGCTGACCTGGGCACTATTTCCCCTTCTGACCCAGCCTGAGCCTGGACCTCCTGGTCCCACCCAGACAGCTGGCCGCACACTGAGCACATCGGACCCGCCATGGCCTTAGGTAGTCATCTCTTCCCAACTGCGGTTTTCAGGCTCCAGAACCTAGACCTTATCTCCAACCACTGCCCAGGTTTGAAAATGATGCTGAAATCAGAACTCTTATCCCATGGCAAGAAACCTTGTGGTTGGCATGTTGTCCAACGTTCAGTGTAGTTGAAACAAGCGTGGCCCATGAGGCCCAGCCCATGCTTGCAGGCCACATTGGTCACAAACACACATTGTGACCCTCAGCCTGAGCCCAGTCCTCACGTAAGGCCTCTCAGGGCCTATATGAAGAGACAGCATATTGGGCTTGCCATGCCCCTAGGCCCCAATTTTTAACCATAGTTCGGGTTGTCCCTTCACTCTTCCCCAGGGCTCTGCTTTGGTATTCCTCTTTTGGTGGGACACCTGAGGTAACAAACCTGAAAGGAGTCCTCCCATCCCACATATTGACGAAAACCAATTGGGATCGGGCCAAATCCACAGAGAGGAAGATTCGTCCATGGCCCATGAGACCTCCCCAACATTCCACGGCCATCGCTGAAACAAAAGTCAGAGACAAAAGCCTGAGCAAGCGCCTCAGACTCGCTCATTCTTCATATCCTGAAGAGTTCTTCTCATGGTTTGTAGATCGGGCGTGCCATACCTACGTCCCCAAACTTAAGCTGAGTTTGTGTTTTCAGTCTTCTGTCCTCAAAGTCCTGGGCCACACTCCCTCCAGGCTGGGGTCCCTGGAGCCACACATTAGGACTGCCCCTCCCAATCCATGGGAATTCTGCCCATTCCATTGTCAAAAATCGTACAAATTAGGAGAACCCTCCAAAGTCCCCGAGGCCATCCCAATAGTGTAGGTCGCCCGGGACAAAAAATGGGCGGTTTATACCGGCTGAGCATCTACCTCCACTCTTCTACCTCCACTCATACCAAGGAGATTGAACCAGACAGGACCCGAGGCCATTATCGAATCCATTGCTTTGGTTTACAGGCATGTCTCCTCAAAAGCCTGGATTCCAATACCAGCAGAGGGGATTTCCTGAGGCACTCATCAGAACAAATCTCGTCTCCACAAGGAAACTTGTGCATGGTAGCTAAGCCAAAGCTTAGGAGAATACTTCAGGGTCCCGGTGCCACCTCCCCATTCCAAGGCCCTCATGGACACAAACACACGTTAGGACCCATCCTCTGGAAAGTTCATTTCAACTCAGCCACCCCGGTTGCTCCCGCAGATCCATTAGATCTAAACTGTCTTGTTGCTAGGAGACAATTGGAAGGCGAGGCGGACTTCCCAGGCATCCATCCTCGAACGGTGCTCTGGAATCATTCCATATGGGATGTCCTGGAGCTGTCCAACAGGTCTCAATTGTCCCGCAGAAGGAATCCTTGAAGGGGGCATCCCACATCTCCCAACGTGGAAAACCTCCATGGCCTCGAGATTCCGCTCCCTTCATGAAGGGGCCGTCATGCACAGAAACTCCAACCTGAGCCAACGTCGGATCCTCGCCCTGACTTCAGATGCATGAGATATTGGTTCAGATCTGCAGGGGGTACCTGCCGTGCCCTCACCCTGAATCCGAAGTCTAGCTTGTGTTCTCAGACTTCCGTCCTCACTCTCCTGGCCCCGAAGCCCTCAAGTTTGGCAATTCCGGACCGACAATGAAGCACTCTGCCTGCCCTCTAGAAAATATATATTGCCTAATGAGCAGCCCAGGCAGCTTAAATGAGGATACACCTACACGGCACTCGAATGTACCCAAATTATATAGTCTAACCTGGGCACTAATGCACTGTCTGACACAACCTGAGCCCGGACCTGCTGACCAACACCCAGACAGCTGACCGCACGCTGAGCACATCAGACCCGCCATGACCTTAGGTCATCATCTCTTCCCTACCTCAGTTTTCAGGCTTCAGAACCTAGACCTTATCTCCAATCACTGCCCACGGGTGACTGTGATGCAGAAATCAGAACTCTTCCTGACCCATGGCAAGAAACCTTGTGGTTGGCATGTTGTCCAACGTTCAGTGTAGGAGAAACCAGCATTCACCCTGAGGCCCCGCCCATTCTTGAGTGCGACGAGAGCATAAACAAGCATTGTGACCTCAGCGTGAGTCCTGTCCTCTAGTAAGTCCTCTCAGGGGCTGGACCATTAGATGTAATAATGGGCTTGAAATATCCCTAGTCCCCAATATTTAACCAGATTTCTGGTTGTCCAGTCGCCCCACCCCAGGGCTCTACTCTGGAATCCCTCATTTGGTGGGACATCTGAGGTTGAAAAACAAAATGAAACAAATCGACAACAACAACAAAAAACGGACTTCTTCCATCCCCAGAATGACCCCAAACTCTTTGGACGGGACCGAACCCCCAGAGAGTAAGACTCGTCCATTTCCCATGAAGTCACCCGGCAATTTCACGACCATGATGACACCATATCCAGAGACAAAAACTTGAGCAAGAGCCTCACACTCGCCTTTTTTTCATATCCCGAAGTGTTCTCCTCATGGTCTGTAGATCAGTCCTGCCATACCTATGACCCAAAACATAAGCCGAGTTTGTGTTTTCAGACAACTGTCCAAACAGCTCTGGCCTACACACCCTACAGGCTCAGGGCCCTGGAGCCAAAACTGAGGACTGTACTTTCCCTCTCCAAGGGAATTGTATGTGCCCATTCCAATGGCCACAACCCTACTAGTAGGATAACCTCCAAAGTCCCTGAGGCCATCCCAATAGTTGTGGCTTCCCAAAACAAACAGGGGCAATCTGAGCCCATCTGAGCACCTACCTGCACTCAGACCCGTAGACTGATGTCCCCAGAGGTAAAAAGGAACGAACAGGCCCCTAGGCACTAATCGGATCCATTGCTTTCGTTTCCAGGCATCTCTCCTCAGAGGCCTGGATTTCAATACCAGCATATGGCTGTTTCTTGACTCACCCATCAGAACAAATCTCATCTACACATGGGAAACATGCACGTTGGAGCTGTGTCAAAGCCTCTGTTTAGGAGAACCCTTCAGGGCCCCAGGGCCACCGCTTCATTCCAAGGTCTCCATAGACACAAAAACATATTAGGACACATCCCCAGGAGAGTCCATTTCAACTCAGCCTCCTCGGTTGCCCCCCACATCCAGCAGATCTAACCTGTCTTGTTGCTTGGAGACAATTGGAATGCGAGGTGGGCACCCAGCCATCCATCCTTAGAACCCTGCTCGGAATCATTGGCCTGGAGCCAACCAACAGGTCTCAATTGTCCTGCAGAAGAATCTTTGCAGTTTGGAGCTTCTCACAACTCCCATCGTGGGAAAACCCCCATGTCCTCGTGATCCAACCCCCTTCAAGAAAGGGCCATCAGGGCAGAAAGTCCAACCTGAGCGATCGTCTGATCCTTGCCCTGACTTCAGATGCACGAGATCTCGATTGAGGTCTGTAGATTGTGCCTGCCATATCCTCACCCAGAAACCTAGGCTTAGCTTGGGTTCTCAGACTCCGTCCTCAGACTACTGGCCCACAGGCCCTCCCGTTTGGCAATCCAGAACTACAATGCCGCAATCTGCCTGCCCTACAGAAGTAAAATATTGCCCTCAGGGCTACCCCGAATCCCCAAATGAGGATCAACCTGCACGCCATTCGGCTGTACCCCAAACATATAGGCTGACCTGGGCACTATTTCCCCTTCTGACCCAGCCTGAGCCTGGACCTCCTGGTCCCACCCAGACAGCTGGCCGCACACTGAGCACATCGGACCCGCCATGGCCTTAGGTCGTCATCTCTTCCCAACTGCGGTTTTCAGGCTCCAGAACCTAGACCTTATCTCCAAACACTGCCCAGGTTTGAAAATGATGCTGAAATCAGAACTCTTTCCCCATGGCAAGAAACCTTGTGGTTGGCATGTTGTCCAACGTTCAGTGTAGTTGAAACAAGCGTGGCCCATGAGGCCCAGCCCATGCTTGCAGGCCACATTGGTCACAAACACACATTGTGACCCTCAGCCTGAGCCCAGGCCTCACGTAAGGCCTCTCAGGGCCTATATGAAGAGACAGCATATTGGGCTTGCCATGCCCCTAGGCCCCAATTTTTAACCATAGTTCGGGTTGTCCCTTCACTCTTCCCCAGGGCTCTGCTTTGGTATTCCTCTTTTGGTGGGACACCTGAGGTAACAAACCTGAAAGGAGTCCTCCCATCCCACATATTGACGAAAACCAATTGGGATCGGGCCAAATCCACAGAGAGGAAGATTCGTCCATGGCCCATGAGACCTCCCCAACATTCCACGGCCATCGCTGAAACAAAAGTCAGAGACAAAAGCCTGAGCAAGCGCCTCAGACTCGCTCATTCTTCATATCCTGAAGAGTTCTTCTCATGGTTTGTAGATCGGGCGTGCCATACCTACGTCCCCAAACTTAAGCTGAGTTTGTGTTTTCAGTCTTCTGTCCTCAAAGTCCTGGGCCACACTCCCTCCAGGCTGGGGCCCCTGGAGCCACACATTAGGACTGCCCCCACCCAATCCATGGGAATTCTGCCCATTCCATTGTCAAAAATCGTACAAATTAGGAGAACCCTCCAAAGTCCCCGAGGCCATCCCAATAGTGTAGGTCGCCCGGGACAAAAAATGGGCGGTTGATACCGGCTGAGCATCTACCTCCACTCTTCTACCTCCACTCATACCAAGGAGATTGAACCAGACAGGACCCGAGGCCATTATCGAATCCATTGCTTTGGTTTACAGGCATGTCTCCTCAAAAGCCTGGATTCCAATACCAGCAGAGGGGATTTCCTGAGGCACTCATCAGAACAAATCTCGTCTCCACAAGGAAACTTGTGCATGGTAGCTAAGCCAAAGCTTAGGAGAATACTTCAGGGTCCCGGTGCCACCTCCCCATTCCAAGGCCCTCATGGACACAAACACACGTTAGGACCCATCCTCTGGAAAGTGCATTTCAACTCAGCCACCCCGGTTGCTCCCGCAGATCCATTAGATCTAAACTGTCTTGTTGCTAGGAGACAATTGGAAGGCGAGGCGGACTTCCCAGGCATCCATCCTCGAACGGTGCTCTGGAATCATTCCATATGGGATGTCCTGGAGCTGTCCAACAGGTCTCAATTGTCCCGCAGAAGGAATCCTTGAAGGGGGCATCCCACATCTCCCAACGTGGAAAACCTCCATGGCCTCGAGATTCCGCTCCCTTCATGAAGGGGCCGTCATGCACAGAAACTCCAACCTGAGCCAACGTCGGATCCTCGCCCTGACTTCAGATGCATGAGATATTGGTTCAGATCTGCAGGGGGTACCTGCCGTGCCCTCACCCTGAATCCGAAGTCTAGCTTGTGTTCTCAGACTTCCGTCCTCACTCTCCTGGCCCCGAAGCCCTCAAGTTTGGCAATTCCGGACCGACAATGAAGCACTCTGCCTGCCCTCTAGAAAATATATATTGCCTAATGAGCAGCCCAGGCAGCTTAAATGAGGATAAACCTACACGGCACTCGAATGTACCCAAATTATATAGTCTAACCTGGGCACTAATGCACTGTCTGACACAACCTGAGCCCGGACCTGCTGACCAACACCAGACAGCTGACCACACGCTGAGCACATCAGACCCGCCATGGCCTTAGGTCATCATCTCTTCCCTACCTCAGTTTTCAGGCTTCAGAACCTAGACCTTATCTCCAAACACTACCCACGGGTGACTGTGATGCAGAAATCAGAACTCTTCCTGACCCATGGCAAGAAACCTTGTGGTTGGCATGTTGTCCAACGTTCAGTGTAGGAGAAACCAGCATTCACCCTGAGGCCCCGCCCATTCTTGAGTGCGACGAGAGCATAAACACGCATTGTGACCTCAGCGTGAGTCCTGTCCTCTAGTAAGTCCTCTCACTGGCTGGACCATTAGATATAATAATGGGCTTGAAATATCCCTAGTCCCCCATATTTAACCAGATTTCTGGTTGTCCAGTCGCCCCACCCCAGGGCTCTACTCTGGAATCCCTCATTTGGTGGGACATCTGAGGTTGAAAAACAAAATGAAACAAATCGACAACAACAACAAAAAAACGGACTTCTTCCATCCCCAGAATGAACCCAAACTCTTTGGACGGGACCGAACCCCCAGAGAGTAAGACTCGTCCATTTCCCATGATATCACCCGGCAATTTCACGACCATGAGTGACACCATATCCAGAGACAAAAACTTGAGCAAGAGCCTCACACTCGCCCTTTTTTCATATCCCGAAGTGTTCTCCTCATGGTCTGTAGATCAGTCCTGCCATACCTATGACCCAAAACATAAGCCGAGTTTGTGTTTTCAGACAACTGTCCAAACAGCTCTGGCCTACACACCCTACAGGCTCAGGGCCCTGGAGCCAAACCTGAGGACTGTACTTTCCCTCTCCAAGGGAATTGTATGTGCCCATTCCAATGGCCACAACCCTACTAGTAGGATAACCTCCAAAGTCCCTGAGGCCATCCCAAGAGTTGTGGCTTCCCAAAACAAACAGGGGCAATCTGAGCCCATCTGAGCACCTACCTGCACTCAGACCCGTAGACTGATGTCCCCAGAGGTAAAAAGGAACGAACAGGCCCCTAGGCACTAATCGGATCCATTGCTTTGGTTTCCAGGCATCTCTCCTCAGAGGCCTGGATTTCAATACCAGCATATGGCTGTTTCTTGACTCACCCATCAGAACAAATCTCATCTACACATGGGAAACATGCACGTTGGAGCTGTGTCAAAGCCTCTGTTTAGGAGAACCCTTCAGGGCCCCAGGGCCACCGCTTCATTCCAAGGTCTCCATAGACACAAAAACATATTAGGACACATCCCCAGGAGAGTCCATTTCAACTCAGCCTCCTCGGTTGCCCCCCACATCCAGCAGATCTAACCTCTCTTGTTGCTTGGAGACAATTGGAATGCGAGGTGGGCTACCCAGCCATCCATCCTTAGAACCCTGCTCGGAATCATTGGCCTGGAGCCAACCAACAGGTCTCAATTGTCCTGCAGAAGAATCTTTGCAGTTTGGAGCTTCTCACAAATCCCATCGTGGGAAAACCCCCATGTCCTCGTGATCCAACCCCCTTCAAGAAAGGGCCATCAGGGCTGAAAGTCCAACCTGAGCGATCGTCTGATCCTTGCCCTGACTTCAGATGCACGAGATCTCGATTGAGGTCTGTAGATTGTGCCTGCCATATCCTCACCCAGAATCCTAGGCTTCGCTTGGGTTCTCAGACTCCGTCCTCAGACTACTGGCCCACAGGCCCTCCAGTTTGGCAATCCAGAACTACAATGCCGCAATCTGCCTGCCCTACAGAAGTAAAATATTGCCCTCAGGGCTACCCCGAATCCCCAAATGAGGATCAACCTGCACGCCATTCGGCTGTACCCCAAACATATAGGCTGACCTGGGCACTATTTCCCCTTCTGACCCAGCCTGAGCCTGGACCTCCTGGTCCCACCCAGACAGCTGGCCGCACACTGAGCACATCGGACCCGCCATGGCCTTAGGTCGTCATCTCTTCCCAACTGCGGTTTTCAGGCTCCAGAACCTAGACCTTATCTCCAACCACTGCCCAGGTTTGAAAATGATGCTGAAATCAGAACTCTTTCCCCATGGCAAGAAACCTTGTGGTTGGCATGTTGTCCAACGTTCAGTGTACTTGAAACAAGCTTGGCCCATGAGGCCCAGCCCATGCTTGCAGGCCACATTGGTCACAAACACACATTGTGACCCTCAGCCTGAGCCCAGTCCTCAGGTAAGGCCTCTCAGGGCCTATATGAAGAGACAGCATATTGGGCTTGCCATGCCCCTAGGCCCCAATTTTTAACCATTGTTTGTGTTGTCCCTTCACTCTTCCCCAGGGCTCTGCTTTGGAATTCCTCTTTTGGTGGGACACCTGAGGTAACAAACCTGAAAGGAGTCCTCCCATCCCACAGATTGACGAAAACCAATTGGGATCGGGCAAATCCACAGAGAGGAAGATTCGTCCATGGCCCATGAGACCTCCCCAACATTCCACGGCCATCGCTGAAACAAAAGTCAGAGACAAAAGCCTGAGCAAGCGCCTCAGACTCGCTCATTCTTCATATCCTGAAGAGTTCTTCTCATGGTTTGTAGATCGGGCGTGCCATACCTACGTCCCCAAACTTAAGCTGAGTTTGTGTTTTCAGTCTTCTGTCCTCAAAGTCCTGGGCCACACTCCCTTAAGGCTGGGGTCCCTGGAGCCACACATTAGGACTGCCCCCACCCAATCCATGGGAATTCTGCCCATTCCATTGTCAAAAATCGTACAAATTAGGAGAACCCTCCAAAGTCCCCGAGGCCATCCCAATAGTGTAGGTCGCCCGGGACAAAAAATGGGCGGTTGATACCGGCTGAGCATCTACCTCCACTCTTCTACCTCCACTCATACCAAGGAGATTGAACCAGACAGGACCCGAGGCCATTATCGAATCCATTGCTTTGGTTTACAGGCATGTCTCCTCAAAAGCCTGGATTCCAATACCAGCAGAGGGGATTTCCTGAGGCACTCATCAGAACAAATCTCGTCTCCACAAGGAAACTTGTGCATGGTAGCTAAGCCAAAGCTTAGGAGAATACTTCAGGGTCCCGGTGCCACCTCCCCATTCCAAGGCCCTCATGGACACAAACACACGTTAGGATCCATCCTCTGGAAAGTGCATTTCAACTCATCCACCCCGGTTGCTCCCGCAGATCCATTAGATCTAAACTGTCTTGTTGCTAGGAGACAATTGGAAGGCGAGGCGGACTTCCCAGGCATCCATCCTCGAACGGTGCTCTGGAGTCATTCCATATGGGATGTCCTGGAGCTGTCCAACATGTCTCAATTGTCCCGCAGAAGGAATCCTTGAAGTGGGCATCCCACATCTCCCAACGTGGAAAACCTCCATGGCCTCGAGATTCCGCTCCCTTCATGAAGGGGCCGTCATGCACAGAAACTCCAACCTGAGCCAACGTCGGATCCTCGCCCTGACTTCAGATGCATGAGATATTGGTTCAGATCTGCAGGGGGTACCTGCCGTGCCCTCACCCTGAATCCGAAGTCTAGCTTGTGTTCTCAGATTCCGTCCTCACTCTCCTGGCCCCGAAGCCCTCAAGTTTGGCAATTCCGGACCGACAATGAAGCACTCTGCCTGCCCTCTAGAAAAAATATATTGCCTAATGAGCAGCCCAGGCAGCTTAAATGAGGATACACCTACACGGCACTCGAATGTACCCAAATTATATAGTCTAACCTGGGCACTAATGCACTGTCTGACACAACCTGAGCCCGGACCTGCTGACCAACACCCAGACAGCTGACCGCACGCTGAGCACATCAGACCCGCCATGGCCTTAGGTCATCATCTCTTCCCTACCTCAGTTTTCAGGCTTCAGAACCTAGACCTTATCTCCAATCACTGCCCACGGGTGACTGTGATGCAGAAATCAGAACTCTTCCTGACCCATGGCAAGAAACCTTGTGGTTGGCATGTTGTCCAACGTTCAGTGTAGGAGAAACCAGCATTCACACTGAGGCCCCGCCCATTCTTGCGTGCGACGAGAGCATAAACACGCATTGTGACCTCAGCGTGAGTCCTGTCCTCTAGTAAGTCCTCTCAGTGGCTGGACCATTAGATGTCATAATGGGCTTGACATGTCCCTAGGCCCCAATTTTTAACCAGATTTCTGGTTGTCCATTCGCCCCACCCCAGGGCTCTACTCTGGAATCCCTCATTTGGTGGGACATCTGAGGTTGAAAAACAAAATGAAACAAATCGACAACAACAACAAAAAAACGGACTTCTTCCATCCCCAGAATGACCCCAAACTCTTTGGACGGGACCGAACCCCCAGAGAGTAAGACTCGTCCATTTCCCATGATATCACCCGGCAATTTCACGACCATGAGTGACACGATATCCAGAGACAAAAACTTGAGCAAGAGCCTCACACTCGCCCTTTTTTCATATCCCGAAGTGTTCTCCTCATGGTCTGTAGATCAGTCCTGCCATACCTATGACCCAAAACATAAGCCGAGTTTGTGTTTTCAGACAACTGTCCAAACAGCTCTGGCCTATACACCCTACAGGCTCAGGGCCCTGGAGCCAAACCTGAGGACTGTACTTGCTCTCTCCAAGGGAATTGTATGTGCCCATTCCAATGGCCACAACCCTACTAGTAGGATAACCTCCAAAGTCCCTGAGGCCATCCCAATAGTTGTGGCTTCCCAGGACAAACAGGGGCAATCTGAGCCCATCTGAGCACCTACCTGCACTCAGACCCGTAGACTGATGTCCCCAGAGGTAAAAAGGAACGAACAGGCCCCTAGGCACTAATCGGATCCATTGCTTTCGTTTCCAGGCATCTCTCCTCAGAGGCCTGGATTTCAATACCAGCATATGGCTGTTTCTTGACTCACCCATCAGAACAAATCTCATCTACACATGGGAAACATGCACGTTGGAGCTGTGTCAAAGCCTCTGCTTAGGAGAACCTTTCAGGGCCCCAGGGCCACCGCTTCATTCCAAGGTCTCCATAGACACAAAAACATATTAGGACACATCCCCAGGAGAGTCCATTTCAACTCAGCCTCCTCGGTTGCCCCCCACATCCAGCAGATCTAACCTGTCTTGTTGCTTGGAGACAATTGGAATGCGAAGTGGGCTACCCAGCCATCCATCCTTAGAACCCTGCTCGGAATCTTTGGCCTGGAGCCAACCAACAGGTCTCAATTGTCCTGCAGAAGAATCTTTGCAGTTTGGAGCTTCTCACAACTCCCATCGTGGGAAAACCCCCATGTCCTCGTGATCCAACCCCCTTCAAGAAAGGGCCATCAGGGCAGAAAGTCCAACCTGAGCGATGGTCTGATCCTTGCCCTGACTTCAGATGCACGAGATCTCGATTGAGGTCTGTAGATTGTGCCTGCCATATCCTCACCCAGAAACCTAGGCCAAGCTTGGGTTCTCAGACTCCGTCCTCAGACTACTGGCCCACAAGCCCTCCAGCTTGGCAATCCAGAACTACAATGCCGCACTGTGCCTGCCCTACAGAAGTAAAACATTGCCCTCAGGGCTGCCCCGAAACCCCAAATGAGGATCCACCTGCACGCCATTCGGCTGTACCCCAAACATATAGGCTGACCTGGGCACTATTTCCCCTTCTGACCCAGCCTGAGCCTGGACCTCCTGGTCCCACCCAGACAGCTGGCCGCACACTGAGCACATCGGACCCGCCATGGCCTTAGGTCGTCATCTCTTCCCAACTGCGGTTTTCAGGCTCCAGTACCTAGACCTTATCTCCAACCACTGCCCAGGGTTGAAAATGATGCAGAAATCAGAACTCTTTCCCCATGGCAAGAAACCTTGTGCTTGGCATGTTATCCAACGTTCAGTGTAGTTGAAACAAGCGTGGCCCATGAGGCCCAGCCCATGCTTGCGGGCCACATTGGTCACAAACACACATTGTGACCCTCAGCCTGAGCCCAGTCCTCAGGTAAGGCCTCTCAGGGCCTATATGAAGAGACAGCATATTGGGCTTGCCATGCCCCTAGGCCCCAATTTTTAACCATAGTTCGGGTTGTCCCTTCACTCTTCCCCAGGGCTCTGCTTTGGAATTCCTCTTTTGGTGGGACACCTGAGGTAACAAACCTGAAAGGTGTCCTCCCATCCCACAGATTGACGAAAAATAATTGGTATCGGGCCAAATCCACAGAGAGGACGATTCGTCCATGGCCCATGAGACCTCCCCAACATTCCACGGCCATCGCTGAAACAAAATCCAGAACAAAGGCCTGAGCAAACGCCTCAGACTCGCTCATTCTTCATATCCTGAAGAGTTCTTCTCATGGTTTGTAGATCGGGCGTGCCATACCTACGTCCCCAAACTTAAGCTGAGTTTGTGTTTTCAGTCTTCTGTCCTCAAAGTCCTGGGCCACACTCCCTCCAGGCTGGGGCCCCGGGAGCCACACATTAGGACTGCCCCCACCCAATCCATGGGAATTCTGCCCATTCCATTGTCAAAAATCGTACAAATTAGGAGAACCCTCCAAAGTCCCTGAGGCCATCCCAATAGTGTAGGTCGCCCGGACATAAAATGGGCGGTTGATACCGTCTGAGCATCTACCTCCACTCTTCTACCTCCACTCATACCAAGGAGATTGAACCAGACAGGACCCGAGGCCATTATCGGATCCATTGCTTTGGTTTACAGGCATGTCTCCTCAAAAGCCTGGATTCCAATACCAGCAGAGGGGATTTCCTGAGGCACCCATCAGAACAAATCTCGTCTCCACAAGGAAACTTGTGCATGGGACCTAAGCAAAAGCTAAGGAGAATACTTCAGGGTCCCGGTGCCACCTCCCCATTCCAAGGCCCTCATGGACACAAACACACGTTAGGACCCATCCTCTGGAAAGTGCATTTCAACTCTGCCACCCCGGTTGCTCCCGCAGATCCATTAGATCTAAACTGTCTTGTTGCTAGGAGACAATTGGAAGGCGAGGCGGACTTCCCAGGCATCCATCCTCGAACGGTGCTCTGGAGTCATTCCATATGGGATGTCCTGGAGCTGTCCAACAGGTCTCAATTGTCCCGCAGAAGGAATCCTTGAAGGGGGCATCCCACATCTCCCAACGTGGAAAACCTCCATGGCCTCGAGATTCCGCTCCCTTCATGAAGGGGCCGTCATGCACAGAAACTCCAACCTGAGCCAAAGTCGGATCCTCGCCCTGACTTCAGATGCATGAGATATTGGTTCAGATCTGCAGGGGGTACCTGCCGTGCCCTCACCCTGAATCCGAAGTCTAGCTTGTGTTCTCAGACTTCCATCCTCACTCTCCTGACCCCGAAGCCCTCAAGTTTGGCAATTCCGGACCGACAATGAAGCACTCTGCCTGCCCTCTAGAAAAAATATATTGCCTAATGAGCAGCCCAGGCAGCTTAAATGAGGATACACCTACACGGCACTCGAATGTACCCAAATTATATAGTCTAATCTGGGCACTAATGCACTGTCTGACACAACCTGAGCCCGGACCTGCTGACCAACACCCAGACAGGTGACCGCACGCTGAGCACATCAGACCCGCCATGGCCTTAGGTCATCATCTCTTCCCTACCTCAGTTTTCAGGCTTCAGAACCTAGACCTTATCTCCAATCACTGCCCACGGGTGACTGTGATGCAGAAATCAGAACTCTTCCTGACCCATGGCAAGAAACCATGAGGTTGGCATGTTGTCCAACGTTCAGTGTAGGAGAAACCAGCATTCACCCTGAGGCCCCGCCCATTCTTGAGTGCGACGAGAGCATAAACACGCATTGTGACCTCAGCGTGAGTCCTGTCCTCTAGTAAGTCCTCTCAGTGGCTGGACCATTAGATGTCATAATGGGCTTGACATGTCCGTAGGCCCCAATTTTTAACCAGATTTCTGGTTGTCCAGTCGCCCCACCCCAGGGCTCTACTCTGGAATCCCTCATTTGGTGGGACATCTGAGGTTGAAAAACAAAATGAAACAAATCGACAACAACAACAAAAAAACGGACTTCTTCCATCCCCAGAATGACCCCAAACTCTTTGGCCGGGACCGAACCCCCAGAGAGTAAGACTCGTCCATTTCCCATGATGTCACCCGGCAATTTCACGACCATGAGTGACACGATATCCAGAGACAAAAACTTGAGCAAGAGCCTCACACTCGCCCTTTTTTCATATCCCGAAGTGTTCTCCTCATGGTCTGTAGATCAGTCCTGCCATACCTATGACCCAAAACATAAGCCGAGTTTGTGTTTTCAGACAACTGTCCAAAAAGCTCTGGCCTACACACCCTACAGGCTCAGGGCCCTGGAGCCAAACCTGAGGACTGTACTTGCTCTCTCCAAGGGAATTGTATGTGCCCATTCCAATGGCCACAACCCTACTAGTAGGATAAACTCCAAAGTCCCTGAGGCAATCCCAATAGTTGTGGCTTCCCAGGACAAACAGGGGCAATCTGAGCCCATCTGAGCACCTACCTGCACTCAGACCCGTAGACTGATGTCCCCAGAGGTAAAAAGGAACGAACAGGCCCCTAGGCACTAATCGGATGCATTGCTTTGGTTTCCAGGCATCTCTCCTCAGAGGCCTGGTTTTCAATACCAGCATATGGCTGTTTCTTGACTCACCCATCAGAACAAATCTCATCTACACATGGGAAACATGCACGTTGGAGCTGTGTCAAAGCCTCTGTTTAGGAGAACCCTTCAGGGCCCCAGGGCCACCGCTTCATTCCAAGGTCTCCATAGACACAAAAACATATTAGGACACATCCCCAGGAGAGTCCATTTCAACTCAGCCTCCTCGGTTACACCCCACATCCAGCAGATCTAACTTGTCTTGTAGCTTGGAGACCATTGGAATGCGAGGTGGGCTACCCAGCCATCCATCCTAGAACCCTGCTCGGAATCGTTGGCCTGGAGCCAACCAACAGGTCTCAATTGTCCTGCAGAAGAATCTTTGCAGTTTGGAGCTTCTCACAACTCCCATCGTGGGATAACCCCCATGGTCTCGTGATCCAACCCCCTTCAAGAAAGGGCCATCAGGGCAGAAAGTCCAACCTGAGCGATCATCAGATCCTTGCCCTGACTTCAGATGCACGAGATCTTGATTGAGGTCTGTAGATTGTGCCTGCCATATCCTCACCCAGAAACCTAGGCCTAGCTTGGGTTCTCAGACTCCGTCCTCAGACTACTGGCCCACAAGCCCTCCAGTTGGGCAATCCAGAACTACAATGCCGCACTCTGCCTGCTCTACAGAAGTAAAACATTGCCCTCAGGACTACCCCGAAACCGGAAATGAGGATCAACCTGCACGCCATTCGGCTGTACCCCAAACATATAGGCTGACCTGGGCACTATTTCCCCTTCTGACCCAGCCTGAGCCTGGACCTCCTGGTCCCACCCAGACATCTGGCCGCACACTGAGCACATCGGACCCGCCATGGCCTTAGGTCGTCATCTCTTCCCAACTGCGGTTTTCAGGCTCCAGAACCTAGACCTTATCTCCAACCATTGCCCAGGATTGAAAATGATGCAGAAATCAGAACTCTTTCCCCATGGCAAGAAACCTTGTGGTTGGCATGTTGTCCAACATTCAGTGTAGTTGAAACAAGCGTGGCCCATGAGGCCCAGCCCATGCTTGCGGGCCACATTGGTCACAAACTCACATTGTGACCCTCAGCCTGAGCCCAGTCCTCAGGTAAGGCCTCTCAGGGCCTATATGAAGAGACAGCATATTGGGCTTGCCATGCCTTTAGGCCCCAATTTTTAACCATAGTTCGGGTTGTCCCTTCACTCTTCCCCAAAGCTATGCTTTGGAATCCTCTTTTGGTGGGACACCTGAGGTAACAAACCTGAAAGGTGTCCTCCCATCCCACAGATTGACGAAAAACAATTGGGATCGGGTCAAATCCACAGAGAGGAAGATTCGTCCATGGCCCATGAGACCTCCCCAACATTCCACGGCCATCGCTAAAACAAAATCCAGAGACAAAAGCCAGAGCAAGCTCCTCAGACTCGCTCATTCTTCATATCCTGAAGAGTTCTTCTCATGGTTTGTAAATCGGGCGTGCCATACCTACGTCCCCAAACTTAAGCTGAGTTTGTGTTTTCAGTCTTCTGTCCTCAAAGTCCTGGGCCACACTCCCTCCAGGCTGGGGCCCCTGGAGCCACACATTAGGACTGCCCCCACCCAATCCATGGGAATTCTGCCCATTCCATTGTCAAAAATCGTACAAATTAGGAGAACCCTCCAAAGTCCCTGAGGCCATCCCAATAGTGTAGGTCGCCCGGGACAAAAAAGGGCGGTTGATAACGGCTGAGCATCTACCTCCACTCATCTACCTCCACTCATACCAAGAAGATTGAACCAGACAGGACCCGAGGCCATTATCGGATCCATTGCTTTGGATTACAGGCATGTCTCCTCAAAAGCCTGGATTCCAATACCAGCAGAGGGGATTTCCTGAGACACCCATCAGAACAAATCTCGTCTCCACAAGGAAACTTGTGCATGGGAGCTATGCCAAAGCTTAGGAGAATACTTCAGGGTCCCGGTGCCTCCTCCCCATTCCAAGGCCCTCATGGACACAAACACACGTTAGGACCCATCCTCTGGAAAGTGCATTTCAACTCAGCCACCCCGGTTGCTCCCGCAGATCCATTAGATCTAAACTGTCTTGTTGCTAGGAGACAATTGGAAGGCGAGGCAGACTTCCCAGGCATCCATCCTGGAAGGGTGCTCTGGAGTCATTCCATAAGGGATGAACTGGAGCTGTCCAACAGGTCTCAATTGTCCCGCAGAAGGAATCCTTGAAGGGGGCATCCCACATCTCCCAACGTGGAAACCTCCATGGCCTCGAGATTCCGCTCCCTTCATGAAGGGGCCGTCATGCACAGAAACTCCAACCTGAGCCAACGTCGGATCCTCGCCCTGACTTCAGATGCATGAGATATTGGTTCAGATCTGCAGGGGGTACCTGCCGTGCCCTCACCCTGAATCCGAAGTCTAGCTTGTGTTCTCAGACTTCCGTCCTCACTCTCCTGGCCCCGAAGCCCTCAAGTTTGGCAATTGCGGACCGACAATGAAGCACTCTGCCTGCCCTCTAGAAAACATATATTGCCTAATGAGCAGCCCAGGCAGCTTAAATGAGGATATACCTACACGGCACTCGAATGTACCCAAATTATATAGTCTAACCTGGGCACTAATGCACTGTCTGACACAACCTGAGCCCGGACATGCTGACCAACACCCAGACAGCTGACCGCACGCTGAGCATATCAGACCCGCCATGGCCTTAGGTCATCATCTCTTCCCTACCTCAGTTTTCAGGAATCAGAACCTAGACCTTATCTCCAATCACTGCCCACGGGTGACTGTGATGCAGAAATCAGAACTCTTCCTGACCCATGGCAAGAAACCTTGTGGTTGGCATGTTGTCCAACGTTCAGTGTAGGAGAAACCAGCATTCACCCTGAGGCCCCGCCCATTCTTGCGTGCGACGAGAGCATAAACACGCATTGTGACCTCAGCGTGAGTCCTGTCCTCTAGTAAGTCCTCTCAGTGGCTGGACCATTAGATGTTATAATGGGCTTGACATGTCCCTAGACCCAATTTTTAACCAGATTTCTGTTTGTCCAGTCGCCCCACCCCAGGGCTCTACTCTGGAATCCCTCATTTGGTGGGACATCTGAGGTTGAAAAACAAATGAAACAAATCGACAACAACAAAACAACGGACTTCTTCCATCCCCAGAAAACCCCAAACTCTTTGGACGGGACCAAACCCCCAGAGATTAAGACTCGTCCATTTCCCATGAAGTCACCCGGCAATTTCACGACCATGAGTGACACGATATCCAGAGACAAAAACTTGAGCAAGAGCCTCACACTCGCCCTTTTTTCATATCCTGAAGTGTTCTCCTCATGGTCTGTAGATCAGTCCTGCCATACCTATGACCCAAAACATAAGCCGAGTTTGTGTTTTCAGACAACTGTCCAAACAGCTCTGGCCTACACACCCTACAGGCTCAGGGCCCTGGAGCCAAACCTGAGGACTGTACTTGCCCTCTCCAAGGGAATTGTATGTGCCCATTCCAATGGCGACAACCCTACTAGTAGGATAACCTCCAAAGTCCCTGAGGCCATACCAATAGTTGTGGCTTCCCAGGACAAACAGGGGCAATCTGAGCCCATCTGAGCACCTACCTGCACTCAGACCCGTAGAATGATGTCCCCAGAGGTAAAAAGGAACGAACAGGCCCCTAGGCACTAATCGGATCCATTGCTTTGGTTTCCAGGCATCTCTCCTCAGAGGCCTGGATTTCAATACCAGCATATGGCTGTTTCTTGACTCACCCATCAGAACAAATCTTATCTACACATGGGAAACATGCACGTTGGAGCTGTGTCATAGCCTCTGTTTAGGAGAACCCTTCAGGGCCCCAGGGCCACCGCTTCATTCCAAGGTCTCCATAGACACAAAAACATATTAGGACACATCCACAGGAGAGTCCATTTCAACTCAGCCTCCTCGGTTGCCCCCCACATCCAGCAGATCTAACCTGTCTTGTTGCTTGGAGACCATTGGTATGCGAGGTGGGCTACCCAGCCATCCATCCTTAGAACCCTGCTCGGAATCGTTGGCCTGGAGCCAACCAAAGGTCTCAATTGTCCTGCAGAAGAATCTTTGAATTTTGGAGCTTCTCACAACTCCCATCGTGCGAAAACCCCCATGTCCTCGTGATCCAACCCCCTCAAGAAAGGGCCATCAGGGCAGAAAGTCCAACCTGAGCGATCGTCTGATCCTTGCCCTGACTTCAGATGCACGAGATCTCGATTGAGGTCTGTAGATTGTGCCTGCCATATCCTCACCCAGAAACCTAGGCCTAGCTTGGTTTCTCAGACCCGTCCTCAGACTACTGGCCCACAAGCCCTCCAGATTGGCAATCCAGAACTACAATGCCGCACTCTGCCTGCCCTACAGAAGTAAAACATTGCCCTCAGGGCTACCCCGAAACCCCAAATGAGGATCAACCTGCACGCCATTCGGCTGTACCCCAAACATATAGGCTGACCTGGGCACTATTTCCCCTTCTGACCCAGCCTGAGCCTGGACTTCAAGTCCCACCCAGACAGCTGGCCGCACACTGAGCACATCGGACCCGCCATGGCCTTAGGTCGTCATCTCTTCCCAACTGCGGTTTTCAGGCTCCAGAACCTAGACCTTATCTCCAACCACTGCCCAGGGTTGAAAATGATGCAGAAATCAGAACTATTTCTCCATGGCAAGAAACCTTGTGGTTGGCATGTTGTCCAACGTTCAGTGTATTTGAAACAAGCGTGGCCCATGGGGCCGAGCCCATGCTTGCGGGCCACATTGGTCACAAACACACATTGTGGCCCTCAGCCTGAGCCCAGTCCTCAGGTAAGGCCTCTCAGGGCCTATATGAAGAGACAGCATATTGGGCTTGCCATGCCCCTAGGCCCCAATTTTAACCATAGTTCGGGTTGTCCCTTCACTCTTCCCCAGGGCTATGCTTTGGAATTCCTCTTTTGGTAGGACACCGAGGTAACAAACCTGAAAGGAGTCCTCTCATCCCACAGATTGACGAAAAACAATTGGGATCGGGCCAAATCCACAGAGGGGAAGATTCGTCCATGGCCCATGAGACCTCCCCAACATTCCAAGGCCATCGCTGAAACAAAATCCAGAGACAAAAGCCTGAGCAAGCGCCTCAGACTCGCTCATTCTTCATATCCTGAAGAGTTCTTCTCATGATTTGTAGATCGGGCGTGCCATACCTACGTCCCCAAACCTAGCTGAGTTTGTGTTTTCAGTCTTCTGTCCTCAAAGTCCTGGGCCACACTCCCTCCAGGCTGGGGCCCCTGGAGCCACACATTAGGACTGCCCCCACCCAATCCATGGGAATTCTTCCCATTCCATTGTCAAAAATCGTACAAATTAGGAGAACCCTCCAAAGTCCCTGAGGCCATCCCAATAGTGTAGGTCGCCCGGGACAAAAAAGGGCGGTTGATACCGGCTGAGCATCTACCTCCACTCATCTACCTCCACTCATACCAAGAAGTATGAACCAGACAGGACCCGAGGCCATTATCGGATCCATTGCTTTGGTTTACAGGCATGTCTCCTCAAAAGCCTGGATTCCAATACCAGCAGAGGGGATTTCCTGAGGCACTCATCCGAACAAATCTCGTCTCCACAAGGAAACTTGTGCATGGGAGCTATGCCAAAGCTTAGGAGAATACTTCAGGGTCCCGGTGCCACCTCCCCATTCCAAGGCCCTCATGGACACAAACACACGTTAGGACCCATCCTCTGGAAAGTGCATTTCAACTCAGCCACCCCGGTTGCTCCCGCAGATCCATTAGATCTAAACTGTCTTGTTGCTAGGAGACAATTGGAAGGCGAGGCGGACTTCCCAGGCATCCATCCTCGAACAGTGCTCTGGAGTCATTCCATATGGGATGTCCTGGAGCTGTCCAACAGGTCTCAATTGTCCCGCAGAGGGAATCCTTGAAGGGGGCATCCCACATCTCCCAACGTGGAAAACCTCCATGGCCTCGAGATTCCGCTCCCTTCATGAAGGGGCCGTCATGCACAGAAACTCCAACCTGAGCCAACGTGGGATCCTCGCCCTGACTTCAGATGCATGAGATATTGGTTCAGATCTGCAGTGGGTAACTGCCGTGCCCTCACCCTGAATCCGAAGTCTAGCTTGTGTTCTCAGACTTCCGTCCTCACTCCCCTGGCCCCGAAGCCCTCAAGTTTGGCAATTCCGGACCGACAATGAAGCACTCTGCCTGCCGTCTAGAAAAAATATATTGCCTAATGAGCAGCCCAGGCACCTTAAATGAGGATAAACCTACACGGCACTCGAATGTACCCAAATTATATAGTCTAACCTGGGCACTAATGCACTGTCTGACACAACCTGAGCCCGGACCTGCTGACCAACACCCAGACAGCTGACCGCACGCTGAGCACATCAGACCCGCCATGGCCTTAGGTCATCATCTCTTCCCTACCTCAGTTTTCAGGCTTCAGAACCTAGACCTTATCTCCAATCACTGCCCACGGGTGACTGTGATGCTGAAATCAGAACTCTTCCTGACCCATGGCAAGAAACCTTGTGGTTGGCATGTTGTCCAACCTTCAGTATAGGAGAAACCAGCATTCACCCTGAGGCCCCGCCCATTCTTGAGTGCGACGAGAGCATAAACACGCATTGTGACCTCAGCGTGAGTCCTGTCCTCTAGTAAGTCCTCTCAGTGGCTGGACCATTAGATGTCATAATGGCCTTGACATATCCCTAGTCCCCAATTTTTAACCAGAATTCTGGTTGTCCAGTCGACCCAGCCCAGGGCTCTACTCTGGAATTCCTCATTTGGTGGGACATCTGAGGTTGAAAAACAAAATGAAACAAATCGACAACAACAAAAAAACGGACTTCTTCCATCCCCAGAATGACCCCAAACTCTTTGGATGGGACCGAACCCCCAGAGAGTAAGACTCGTCCATTTCCCATGAAGTCACCTGGCAATTTCACGACCATGAGTGACACGATATCCAGAGACAAAAACTTGAGCAAGAGCCTCACACTCGCCCTTTTTTCATATCCCGAAGTGTTCTCCTCATGGTCTGCAGATCAGTCCTGCCATACCTATGACCCAAAACATAAGCCGAGTTTGTGTTTTCAGACAACTGTCCAAACAGCTCTGGCCTACACACCCTACAGGCTCAGGGCCCTGGAGCCAAACCTGAGGACTGTACTTTCCCTCTCCAAGGGAATTGTATGTGCCCATTCCAATGGCGACAACCCTACTAGTAGGATAACCTCCAAAGTCCCTGAGGCCATCCCAATAGTTGTGGCTTCCCAGGACAAATAGGGGCAATCTGAGCCCATCTGAGCATCTACCTGCACTCAGACCCGTAGACTGATGTCCCCAGAGGTAAAAAGGAACGAACAGGCCCCTAGGCACTAATCGCATCCATTGCTTTGGTTTCCAGGCATCTCTCCTCAGAGGCCTGGATTTCAATACCAGCATATGGCTGTTTCTTGACTCACCCATCAGAACAAATCTCATCTACACATGGGAAACATGCACGTTGGAGCTGTGTCAAAGCCTCTGTTTAGGAGAACCCTTCAGGGCCCCAGGGCCACCGCTTCATTCCAAGGTCTCCTTAGACACAAAAACATATTAGGACACATCAACAGGAGAGTCCATTTCAACTCAGCCTCCTCGGTTGCCCCCCACATCCAGCAGATCTAACCTGTCTTGTTGCTTGGAGACAATTGGAATGAGAGGTGGGCTACCCAGCCATCCATCCTTAGAACCCTGCTCGGAATCGTTGGCCTGGAGCCAACCAACAGGTCTCAATTGTCCTGCAGAAGAATCTTTGCAGTTTGGAGCTTCTCACAACTCCCATCGTGGGAAAACCCCCATGTCCTCGTGATCCAACCCCCTTCAAGAAAGGGCCATCAGGGCAGAAAATCCAACCTGAGCGATCGTCTGATCCTTGCCCTGACTTCAGATGCACGAGATCTCTATTGAGGTCTGTAGATTGTGCCTGCCATATCCTCACCCAGAAACCTAGGCCAAGCTTGGGTTCTCAGACTCCGTCCTCAGACTACTGGCCTACAAGCCCTCCAGTTGGGCAATCAAGAACTACAATGCCACACTCTGCCTGCCCTACAGAAGTAAAACATTGCCCTCAGGGCTACCCCGAAACCGCAAATGAGGATCAACCTGCACGCCATTCGGCTGTACCCTAAACATATAGGCTGACCTGGGCACTATTTCCCCTTCTGACCCAGCCTGAGCCTGGACCTCCTGGTCCCACCCAGACAGCTGGCCGCACACTGAGCACATCGGACCCGCCATGGCCTTAGGTCGTCATCTCTTCCCAACTGCGGTTTTCAGGCTCCAGAACCTAGACCTTATATCCAACCACTGTCCAGGGTTGAAAATGATGCAGAAATCAGAACTCTTTCCCCATGGCAAGAAACCTTGTGCTTGGCATGTTGTCCAACGTTCAGTGTAGTTGAAACAAGCGTGGCCCATGAGGCCCAGCCCATGCTTGCGGGCCACATTGGTCACAAACACACATTGTGACCCTCAGCCTGAGCCCAGTCCTCAGGTAAGGCCTCTCAGGGCCTATATGAAGAGACAGCATATTGGGCTTGCCATGCCCCTAGGCCCCAATTTTTTAACCATAGTTCGGGTTGTCCCTTCACTCTTCCCCAGGGCTCTGCTTTGGAATTCCTCTTTTGGTGGGACACCTGAGGTAACAAACCTGAAAGGAGTCCTCCCATCCCACAGATTGACGAAAAACAATTGGGATCGGGCCAAATCCACAGAGAGGAAGATTCGTCCATGGCCCATGAGACCTCCCCAACATTCCACGGCCATCGCTGAAACAAAAGTTAGAGACAAAAGCCTGAGCAAGCGCCTCAGACTCGCTCATTCTTCATATCCTGAAGAGTTCTTCTCATGGTTTGTAGATCGGGCGTGCCATACCTACGTCCCCAAACTTAAGCTGAGTTTGTGTTTTCAGTCTTCTGTCCTCAAAGTCCTGGGCCACACTCCCTCCAGGCTGGGGCCCCTGGAGCCACACATTAGGACTGCCCCCACCCAATCCATGGGAATTCTGCCAATTCCATTGTCAAAAATCGTACAAATTAGGAGAACCCTCCAAAGTCCCTGAGGCCATCCCAATAGTGTAGGTCGCCCAGGACAAAAAATGGCGGTTGATACCGGCTGAGCAACTACCTAAACTCATCTACCTCCACTCATACCAAGAAGATTGAACCAGACAGGACCCGAGGCCATTATCGGATCCATTGCTTTGGTTTACAGGCATGTCTCCTCAAAAGCCTGGATTCCAATACCAGCAGAGGGGATTTCCTGAGGCACCCATCAGAACAAATCTCGTCTCCACAAGGAAACATGTGCATGGGAGCTAAGCCAAAGCTTAGGAGAATACTTCAGGGTCCCGGTGCCACCTCCCCATTCCAAGGCCCTCATGGACACAAACACACGTTAGGACCCATCCTCTGGAAAGTGCATTTCAACTCAGCCACCCCGGTTGCTCCCGCAGATCCATTAGATCTAAACTGTCTTGTTGCTAGGAGACAATTGGAAGGCGAGGCGACTTCCCAGGCATTCATCCTGGAACGGTGCTCTGGAGTCATTCCATATGGGATGTCCTGGAGCTGTCCAACAGGTCTCAATTGTCCCGCAGAAGGAATCCTTGAAGTGGGCATCCCACATCTCCCAACGTGGAAAACCTCCATGGCCTCGAGATTCCGCTCCCTTCATAAGGGGCCGTCATGCACAGAAACTCCAACCTGAGCCAACGTCGGATCCTCGCCCTGACTTCAGATGCATGAGATATTGGTTCAGATCTGCAGGGGGTACCTGCCGTGCCCTCACCCTGAATCCGAAGTCTAGCTTGTGTTCTCAGACTTCCGTCCTCACTCCCCTGGCCCCGAAGCCCTCAAGTTTGGCAATTCCGGACCGACAATGAAGCACTCTGCCTGCCGTCTAGAAAAAATATATTGCCTAATGAGCAGCCCAGGCAGCTTAAATGAGGATAAACCTACACGGCACTCGAATGTACCCAAATTATATAGTCTAACCTGGGCACTAATGCACTGTCTGACACAACCTGAGCCCGGACATGCTGACCAACACCCAGACAGCTTACCGCACGCTGAGCACATCAGACCCGCCATGGCCTTAGGTCATCATCTCTTCCCTACCTCAGTTTTCAGGCTTCAGAACCTAGACCTTATCTCCAATCACTGCCCACGGGTGACTGTGATGCAGAAATCAGAACTCTTCCTGACCCATGGCAAGAAACCTTGTGGTTGGCATGTTGTCCAACGTTCAGTGTAGGAGAAACCAGCATTCACCCTGAGGCCCCGCCCATTCTTGAGTGCGACGAGAGCATAAACACGCATTGTGACCTCAGCGTGAGTCCTGTCCTCTAGTAAGTCCTCTCAGTGGCTGGACCATTAGATGTCATAATGGGCTTGACATGTCCCTAGTCCCCAATTTTTAACCAGATTTCTGGTTGTCCAGTCGCCCCACCCCAGGGCTCTACTCTGGAATCCCTCATTTGGTGGGACATCTGAGGTTGAAAAACAAAATGAAACAAATCGACAACAACAACAAAAAAACGGACTTCTTCCATCCCCAGAATGACCCCAAACTCTGTGGACGGGACCGAACCCCCAGAGAGTAAGACTCGTCCATTTCCCATGAAGTCACCCGGCAATTTCACGACCATGAGTGACACGATATCCAGAGACAAAAACTTGAGCAAGAGCCTCACACTCGCCCTTTTTTCATATCCCGAAGTGTTCACCTCATGGTCTGTAGATCAGTCCTGCCATACCTATGACCCAAAACATAAGCCGAGTTTGTGTTTTCAGACAACTGTCCAAACAGCTCTGGCCTACACACCCTACAGGCTCAGGGCCCTGGAGCCAAACCTGAGGACTGTACTTGCCCTCTCCAAGGGAATTGTATGTGCCCATTCCAATGGCCACGACCCTACTAATAGGATAACCTCCAAATTCCCTGAGGCCATCCCAAGAGTTGTGGCTTCCCAGGACATACAGGGGAAATCAGAGCCCATCTGAGCACCTACCTGCACTCAGACCCGTAGACTGATGTCCCCAGAGGTAAAAAGGAACGAACAGGCCCCTAGGCACTAATCGGATCCATTGCTTTGGTTTCCAGGCATCTCTCCTCAGAGGTCTGGATTTCAATACCAGCATATGGCTGTTTCTTGACTCACCCATCAGAACAAATCTCATCTACACATGGGAAACATGCACGTTGGAGCTGTGTCAAAGCCTCTGTTTAGGAGAACCCTTCAGGGCCCAGGGCCACCGCTTCATTCCAAGGTCTCCATAGACACAAAAACATATTAGGACACATCCACAGGAGAGTCCATTTCAACTCAGCCTCCTCGGTTGCCCCCCACATCCAGCAGATCTAACCTGTCTTGTTGCTTGGAGACAATTTGAATGCGAGGTGGGCTACCCAGCCATCCATCCTTAGAACCCTGCTCGGAATCGTTGGCCTGGAGCCAACCAACAGGTCTCAATTGTCCTGCAGAAGAATCTTTGCAGTTTGGAGCTTCTCACAACTCCCATCGTGGGAAAACCCCCATGTCCTCGAGTTCCAACCCCCTTCAAGAAAGGGCCATCAGGGCAGAAAGTCCAACCTGAGCGATCGTCTGATCCTTGCCCTGACTTCAGATGCACGAGATCTCGATTGAGGTCTGTAGATTGTGCCTGCCATATCCTCACCCAGAAACCTAGGCCTAGCTTGGGTTCTCAGACTCCGTCCTCAGACTACTGGCCCACAAGCCCTCCAGTTGGGCAATCCAGAAATACAATGCCACACTCTGCCTGCCCTACGAAGTAAAACATTGCCCTGAGGGCTACCCCGAAACCCCAAATGAGGATCAACCTGCACGCCATTCGGCTGTACCCCAAACATATAGGCTGACCTGGGCACTATTTCCCCTTCTGACCCAGCCTGAGCTTGGACCTCCTGGTCCCACCCAGACAGCTGGCCGCACACTGAGCACATCGGACCCGCCATGGCCTTAGGTCGTCATCTCTTCCCAACTGCGGTTTTCAGGCTCCAGAACCTAGACCTTATCTCCAACCACTGCCCAGGTTTGAAAATGATGCAGAAATCAGAACTCTTTCCCCATGGCAAGAAACCTTGTGGTTGGCATGTTGTCCAACGTTCACTGTAGTTGAAACAAGCGTGGCCCATGAGGCCCAGCCCATGCTTGCGGGCCACATTGGTCACAAACACACATTGTGACCCTCAGCCTGAGCCCAGTCCTCAGGTAAGGCCTCTCAGGGCCTTTATGAAGAGACAGCATATTGGGCTTGCCATGCCCCTAGGCCCCAATTTTTAACCATAGTTCGGGTTGTCCCTTCACTCTTCCCCAGGGCTCTGCTTTGGAATTCCTCTTTTGGTGGGACACCTGAGGTAACAAACCTGAAAGGAGTCCTCCCATCCCACAGATTGTCGAAAAACAATTGGGATCGGGCCAAAACACAGAGAGGAAGATTCGTCCATGGCCCATGAGACCTCCCCAACATTCCACGGCCATCGCTGAAACAAAATCTAGAGACAAAAGCCTGAGCAAGCTCCTCAGACTCGCTCATTCTTCATATCCTGAAGAGTTCTTCTCATGGTTTGTAGATCGGGCGTGCCATACCTACGTCCCCAAACTTAAGCTGAGTTTGTGTTTTCAGTCTTCTGTCCTCAAAGTCCTGGGCCACACTCCCTCCAGGCTGGGGCCCCTGGAGCCACACATTAGGACTGCCCCCACCCAATCCATGGGAATTCTGCCCATTCCATTGTCAAAAATCGTACAAATTAGGAGAACCCTCCAAAGTCCCTGAGGCCATCCCAATAGTGTAGGTCGCCCGGGACAAAAAAGGGCGGTTGATACCGGCTGAGCATCTACCTCCACTCATCTACCTCCACTCATACCAAGAAGATTGAACCAGACAGGACCCGAGGCCATTATCGGATCCATTGCTTTGGTTTACAGGCATGTCTCCTCCAAAGCCTGGTTTCCAATACCAGCAGAGGGGATTTCCTGAGTCACCCATCAGAACAAATCTCGTCTCCACAAGGAAACTTGTGCATGGGAGTTATGCCAAAGCTTAGGAGAATACTTCAGGGTCCCGGTGCCACCTCCCCATTCCAAGGCCCTCATGGACACAAACAGACGTTAGGAACCATCCTCTGGAAAGTGCATTTCAACTCAGCCACCCCGGTTGCTCCCGCAGATCCATTAGATCTAAACTGTCTTGTTGCTAGGAGACAATTGGAAGGCGAGGCGGACTTCCCAGGCATCCATCCTGGAACGGTGCTCTGGAGTCATTCCATATGGGATGTCCTGGAGCTGTCCAACAGGTCTCAATTGTCCCGCAGAAGGAATCCTTGAAGGGGGCATCCCACATCTCCCAACGTGGAAAACCTCCATGGCCTCGAGATTCCGCTCCCTTCATGAAGGGGCCGTCATGCACAGAAACTCCAACCTGAGCCAACGTCGGATCCTCGCCCTGACTTCAGATGCATGAGATATTGGTTCAGATCTGTAGGGGGTACCTGCCGTGCCCTCACCCTGAATCCGAAGTCTAGCTTGTGTTCTCAGACTTCCGTCCTCACTCTCCTGGCCCTGAAGCCCTCATGTTTGGCAATTCCGGACCGACAATGAAGCACTCTGCCTGCCCTCTATAAAAAATGTATTGCCTATTGAGCTCCCCAGGCAGCATAAATGAGGATAAACCTAGACGGCACTCGAATGTACCCAAATTATATAGTCAACCTGGGCACTAATGCACTGTCTGACACAACCTGAGCCCGGACCTGCTGACCAACACCCAGACAGCTGACCGCACGCTGAGCATATCAGACCCGCCATGGCCTTAGGTCATCATCTCTTCCCTACCTCAGTTTTCAGGCTTCAGAACCTAGACCTTATCTCCAATCACTGCCCACGGGTGACTGTGATGCAGAAATCAGAACTCTTCCTGACCCATGGCAAGAAACCTTGTGGTTGGCATGTTGTCCAACGTTCAGTGTAGGAGAAACCAGCATTCACCCTGAGGCCCCGCCCATTCTTGAGTGTGACGAGTGCATAAACACGCATTGTGACCTCAGCGTGAGTCCTGTCCTCTAGTAAGTCCTCTCAGTGGCTGGACCATTAGATGTCATAATGGGCTTGACATGTCCCTAGTCCCCAATTTTTAACCAGATTTCTGGTTGTCCAGTCGCCCCACCCCAGGGCTCTACTCTGGAATCCCTCATTTGGTGGGACATCTGAGTTTGAAAAACAAAATGAAACAAATCGACAACAACAACAAAAAAACGGACTTCTTCCATCCCCAGAATGACCCCAAAATCTGTGGACGGGACCGAACCCCCAGAGAGTAAGACTCGTCCATTTCCCATGAAGTCACCCGGCAATTTCACGACCATGAGTGACACGATATCCAGAGACAAAAACTTGAGCAAGAGCCTCACACTCGCCCTTTTTTCATATCCCGAAATGTTCACCTCATGGTCTGTAGATCAGTCCTGCCATACCTATGACCCAAAACATAAGCCGAGTTTGTGTTTTCAGACAACTGTCCAAACAGCTCTGGCCTACACACCCTACAGGCTCAGGGCCCTGGAGCCAAACCTGAGGACTGTACTTGCCCTCTCCAAGGGAATTGTATGTGCCCATTCCAATGGCCACGACCCTACTAATAGGATAACTCCAAATTCCCTGAGGCCATCCCAAGAGCTGTGGCTTCCCAGGACAAACAGGGGCAATCTGAGCCCATCTGAGCACCTACCTGCACTCAGACCCGTAGACTGATGTCCCCAGAGGTAAAAAGGAACGAACAGGCCCCTAGGCACTAATCGGATCCATTGCTTTGGTTTCCAGGCATCTCTCCTCAGAGGCCTGGATTTCAATACCAGCATATGGCTGTTTCTTGACTCACCCATCAGAACAAATCTCATCTACACATGGGAAACATGCACGTTGGAGCTGTGTCAAAGCCTCTGTTTAGGAGAACCCTTCAGGGCCCAGGGCCACCGCTTCATTCCAAGGTCTCCATAGACACAAAAACATATTAGGACACATCCACAGGAGAGTCCATTTCAACTCAGCCTCCTCGGTTGCCCCCCACATCCAGCAGATCTAACCTGTCTTGTTGCTTGGAGACAATTGGAATGCGAGGTGGGCTACCCAGCCATCCATCCTTAGAACCCTGCTCGGAATCGTTGGCCTGGAGCCAACCAACAGGTCTCAATTGTCCTGCAGAAGAATCTTTGCAGTTTGGAGCTTCTCACAACTCCCATCGTGGGAAAACCCCCATGTCCTCGAGTTCCAACCCCCTTCAAGAAAGGGCCATCAGGGCAGAAAGTCCAACCTGAGCGATCGTCTGATCCTTGCCCTGACTTCAGATGCACGAGATCTCGATTGAGGTCTGTAGATTGTGCCTGCCATATCCTCACCCAGAAACCTAGGCCTAGCTTGGGTTCTCAGACTCCGTCCTCAGACTACTGGCCCACAAGCCCTCCAGTTGGGCAATCCAGAAATACAATGCCACACTCTGCCTGCCCTACAGAAGTAAAACATTGCCCTGAGGGCTACCCCGAAACCCCAAATGAGGATCAACCTGCACGCCATTCGGCTGTACCCCAAACATATAGGCTGACCTGGGCACTATTTCCCCTTCTGACCCAGCCTGAGCTTGGACCTCCTGGTCCCACCCAGACAGCTGGCCGCACACTGAGCACATCGGACCCGCTATGGCCTTAGGTCGTCATCTCTTCCCAACTGCGGTTTTCAGGCTCCAGAACCTAGACCTTATCTCCAACCACTGCCCAGGGTTGAAAATGATGCAGAAATCAGAACTCTTTCCCCATGGCAAGAAACCTTGTGGTTGGCATGTTGTCCAACGTTCACTGTAGTTGAAACAAGCGTGGCCCATGAGGCCCAGCCCATGCTTGCGGGCCACATTGGTCACAAACACACATTGTGACCCTCAGCCTGAGCCCAGTCCTCAGGTAAGGCCTCTCAGGGCCTATATGAAGAGACAGCATATTGGGCTTGCCATGCCCCTAGGCCCCAATTTTTAACCATAGTTCGGGTTGTCCCTTCACTCTTCCCCAGGGCTCTGCTTTGGAATTCCTCTTTTGGTGGGACACCTGAGGTAACAAACCTGAAAGGAGTCCTCCCATCCCACAGATTGACGAAAAACAATTGGGATCGGGCCAAAACACAGAGAGGAAGATTCGTCCATGGCCCATGAGACCTCCCCAACATTCCACGGCCATCGCTGAAACAAAATCTAGAGACAAAAGCCTGAGCAAGCTCCTCAGACTCGCTCATTCTTCATATCCTGAAGAGTTCTTCTCATGGTTTGTAGATCGGGCGTGCCATACCTACGTCCCCAAACTTAAGCTGAGTTTGTGTTTTCAGTCTTCTGTCCTCAAAGTCCTGGGCCACACTCCCTCCAGGCTGGGGCCCCTGCAGCCACACATTAGGACTGCCCCCACCCAATCCATGGGAATTCTGCCCATTCCATTGTCAAAAATCGTACAAATTAGGAGAACCCTCCAAAGTCCCTGAGGCCATCCCAATAGTGTAGGTCGCCCGGGACAAAAAAGGGCGGTTGATACCGGCTGAGCATCTACCTCCACTCATCTACCTCCACTCATACCAAGAAGATTAAACCAGACAGGACCCGAGGCCATTATCAGATCCATTGCTTTGGTTTACAGGCATGTCTCCTCAAAAGCCTGGATTCCAATACCAGCAGAAGGGATTTCCTGAGTCACCCATCAGAACAAATCTCGTCTCCACAAGGAAACATGTGCATGGGAGCTAAGCCAAAGCTTAGGAGAATACTTCAGGGTCCCGGTGCCACCTCCCCATTCCAAGGCCCTCATGGACACAAACACACGTTAGGACCCATCCTCTGGAAAGTGCATTTCAACTCAGCCACCCCGGTTGCTCCCGCAGATCCATTAGATCTAAACTGTCTTGTTGCTAGGAGACAATTGGAAGGCGAGGCGACTTCCCAGGCATTCATCCTGGAACGGTGCTCTGGAGTCATTCCATATGGGATGTCCTGGAGCTGTCCAACAGGTCTCAATTGTCCCGCAGAAGGAATCCTTGAAGTGGGCATCCCACATCTCCCAACGTGGAAAACCTCCATGGCCTCGAGATTCCGCTCCCTTCATGAAGGGGCCGTCATGCACAGAAACTCCAACCTGAGCCAACGTTGGATCCTCGCCCTGACTTCAGATGCATGAGATGTTGGTTCAGATCTGCAGGGGGTACCTGCCGTGCCCTCACCCTGAATCCGAAGTCTAGCTTGTGTTCTCAGACTTCCGTCCTCACTCCCCTGGCCCCGAAGCCCTCAAGTTTGGCAATTCCGGACCGACAATGAAGCACTCTGCCTGCCGTCTAGAAAAAATATATTGCCTAATGAGCAGCCCAGGCAGCTTAAATGAGGATAAACCTACACGGCACTCGAATGTACCCAAATTATATAGTCTAACCTGGGCACTAATGCACTGTCTGACACAACCTGAGCCCGGACATGCTGACCAACACCCAGACAGCTTACCGCACGCTGAGCACATCAGACCCGCCATGGCCTTAGGTCATCATCTCTTCCCTACCTCAGTTTTCAGGCTTCAGAACCTAGACCTTATCTCCAATCACTGCCCACGGGTGACTGTGATGCAGAAATCAGAACTCTTCCTGACCCATGGCAAGAAACCTTGTGGTTGGCATGTTGTCCAACGTTCAGTGTAGGAGAAACCAGCATTCACCCTGAGGCCCCGCCCATTCTTGAGTGCGACGAGAGCATAAAAACGCATTGTGACCTCAGCGTGAGTCCTGTCCTCTAGTAAGTCCTCTCAGTGGCTGGACCATTAGATGTCATAATGGGCTTGACATGTCCCTAGTCCCCAATTTTTAACCAGATTTCTGGTTGTCCAGTCGCCCCACCCCAGGGCTCTACTCTGGAATCCCTCATTTGGTGGGACATCTGAGGTTGAAAAACAAAATGAAACAAATCGACAACAACAACAAAAAAACGGACTTCTTCCATCCCCAGAATGACCCCAAACTCTGTGGACGGGACCGAACCCCCAGAGAGTAAGACTCGTCCATTTCCCATGAAGTCACCCGGCAATTTCACGACCATGAGTGACACGATATCCAGAGACAAAAACTTGAGCAAGAGCCTCACACTCGCCCTTTTTTCATATCCCGAAGTGTTCACCTCATGGTCTGTAGATCAGTCCTGCCATACCTATGACCCAAAACATAAGCCGAGTTTGTGTTTTCAGACAACTGTCCAAACAGCTCTGGCCTACACACCCTACAGGCTCAGGGCCCTGGAGCCAAACCTGAGGACTGTACTTGCCCTCTCCAAGGGAATTGTATGTGCCCATTCCAATGGCCACGACCCTACTAATAGGATAACCTCCAAATTCCCTGAGGCCATCCCAAGAGTTGTGGCTTCCCAGGACAAACAGGGGCAATCTGAGCCCATCTGAGCACCTACCTGCACTCAGACCCGTAGACTGATGTCCCCAGAGGTAAAAAGGAACGAACAGGCCCCTAGGCATTAATCGGATCCATTGCTTTGGTTTCCAGGCATCTCTCCTCAGAGGCCTGGATTTCAATACCAGCATATGGCTGTTTCTTGACTCACCCATCAGAACAAATCTCATCTACACATGGGAAACATGCACGTTGGAGCTGTGTCAAAGCCTCTGTTTAGGAGAACCCTTCAGGGCCCAGGGCCACCGCTTCATTCCAAGGTCTCCATAGACACAAAAACATATTAGGACACATCCACAGGAGAGTCCATTTCAACTCAGCCTCCTCGGTTGCCCCCCACATCCAGCAGATCTAACCTGTCTTGTTGCTTGGAGACAATTGGAATGCGAGGTGGGCTACCCAGCCATCCATCCTTAGAACCCTGCTCGGAATCGTTGGCCTGGAGCCAACCAACAGGTCTCAATTGTCCTGCAGAAGAATCTTTGCAGTTTGGAGCTTCTCACAACTCCCATCGTGGGAAAACCCCCATGTCCTCGAGTTCCAACCCCCTTCAAGAAAGGGCCATCAGGGCAGAAAGTCCAACCTGAGCGATCGTCTGATCCTTGCCCTGACTTCAGATGCACGAGATCTCGATTGAGGTCTGTAGATTGTGCCTGCCATATCCTCACCCAGAAACCTAGGCCTAGCTTGGGTTCTCAGACTCCGTCCTCAGACTACTGGCCCACAAGCCCTCCAGTTGGGCAATCCAGAAATACAATGCCACACTCTGCCTGCCCTACAGAAGTAAAACATTGCCCTGAGGGCTACCCCGAAACCCCAAATGAGGATCAACCTGCACGCCATTCGGCTGTACCCCAAACATATAGGCTGACCTGGGCACTATTTCCCCTTCTGACCCAGCCTGAGCTTGGACCTCCTGGTCCCACCCAGACAGCTGGCCGCACACTGAGCACATCGGACCCGCCATGGCCTTAGGTCGTCATCTCTTCCCAACTGCGGTTTTCAGGCTCCAGAACCTAGACCTTATCTCCAACCACTGCCCAGGGTTGAAAATGATGCAGAAATCAGAACTCTTTCCCCATGGCAAGAAACCTTGTGGTTGGCATGTTGTCCAACGTTCACTGTAGTTGAAACAAGCGTGGCCCATGAGGCCCAGCCCATGCTTGCGGGCCACATTGGTCACAAACACACATTGTGACCCTCAGCCTGAGCCCAGTCCTCAGGTAAGGCCTCTCAGGGCCTATATGAAGAGACAGCATATTGGGCTTGCCATGCCCCTAGGCCCCAATTTTTAACCATAGTTCGGGTTGTCCCTTCACTCTTCCCCAGGGCTCTGCTTTGGAATTCCTCTTTTGGTGGGACACCTGAGGTAACAAACCTGAAAGGAGTCCTCCCATCCCACAGATTGACGAAAAACAATTGGGATCGGGCCAAAACACAGAGAGGAAGATTCGTCCATGGCCCATGAGACCTCCCCAACATTCCACGGCCATCGCTGAAACAAAATCTAGAGACAAAAGCCTGAGCAAGCTCCTCAGACTCGCTCATTCTTCATATCCTGAAGAGTTCTTCTCATGGTTTGTAGATCGGGCGTGCCATACCTACGTCCCCAAACTTAAGCTGAGTTTGTGTTTTCAGTCTTCTGTCCTCAAAGTCCTGGGCCACACTCCCTCCAGGCTGGGGCCCCTGGAGCCACACATTAGGACTGCCCCCACCCAATCCATGGGAATTCTGCCCATTCCATTGTCAAAAATCGTACAAATTAGGAGAACCCTCCAAAGTCCCTGAGGCCATCCCAATAGTGTAGGTCGCCCGGGACAAAAAAGGGCGGTTGATACCGGCTGAGCATCTACCTCCACTCATCTACCTCCACTCATACCAAGAAGATTGAACCAGACAGGACCCGAGGCCATTATCAGATCCATTGCTTTGGTTTACAGGCATGTCTCCTCAAAAGCCTGGATTCCAATACCAGCAGAAGGGATTTCCTGAGTCACCCATCAGAACAAATCTCGTCTCCACAAGGAAACATGTGCATGGGAGCTAAGCCAAAGCTTAGGAGAATACTTCAGGGTCCCGGTGCCACCTCCCCATTCCAAGGCCCTCATGGACACAAACACACGTTAGGACCCATCCTCTGGAAAGTGCATTTCAACTCAGCCACCCCGGTTGCTCCCGCAGATCCATTAGATCTAAACTGTCTTGTTGCTAGGAGACAATTGGAAGGCGAGGCGACTTCCCAGGCATTCATCCTGGAACGGTGCTCTGGAGTCATTCCATATGGGATGTCCTGGAGCTGTCCAACAGGTCTCAATTGTCCCGCAGAAGGAATCCTTGAAGTGGGCATCCCACATCTCCCAACGTGGAAAACCTCCATGGCCTCGAGATTCCGCTCCCTTCATGAAGGGGCCGTCATGCACAGAAACTCCAACCTGAGCCAACGTCGGATCCTCGCCCTGACTTCAGATGCATGAGATGTTGGTTCAGATCTGCAGGGGGTACCTGCCGTGCCCTCACCCTGAATCCGAAGTCTAGCTTGTGTTCTCAGACTTCCGTCCTCACTCCCCTGGCCCCGAAGCCCTCAAGTTTGGCAATTCCGGACCGACAATGAAGCACTCTGCCTGCCGTCTAGAAAAAATATATTGCCTAATGAGCAGCCCAGGCAGCTTAAATGAGGATAAACCTACACGGCACTCGAATGTACCCAAATTATATAGTCTAACCTGGGCACTAATGCACTGTCTGACACAACCTGAGCCCGGACATGCTGACCAACACCCAGACAGCTTACCGCACGCTGAGCACATCAGACCCGCCATGGCCTTAGGTCATCATCTCTTCCCTACCTCAGTTTTCAGGCTTCAGAACCTAGACCTTATCTCCAATCACTGCCCACGGGTGACTGTGATGCAGAAATCAGAACTCTTCCTGACCCATGGCAAGAAACCTTGTGGTTGGCATGTTGTCCAACGTTCAGTGTAGGAGAAACCAGCATTCACCCTGAGGCCCCGCCCATTCTTGAGTGCGACAAGAGCATAAAAACGCATTGTGACCTCAGCGTGAGTCCTGTCCTCTAGTAAGTCCTCTCAGTGGCTGGACCATTAGATGTCATAATGGGCTTGACATGTCCCTAGTCCCCAATTTTTAACCAGATTTCTGGTTGTCCAGTCGCCCCACCCCAGGGCTCTACTCTGGAATCCCTCATTTGGTGGGACATCTGAGGTTGAAAAACAAAATGAAACAAATCGACAACAACAACAAAAAAACGGACTTCTTCCATCCCCAGAATGACCCCAAACTCTGTGGACGGGACCGAACCCCCAGAGAGTAAGACTCGTCCATTTCCCATGAAGTCACCCGGCAATTTCACGACCATGAGTGACACGATATCCAGAGACAAAAACTTGAGCAAGAGCCTCACACTCGCCCTTTTTTCATATCCCGAAGTGTTCACCTCATGGTCTGTAGATCAGTCCTGCCATACCTATGACCCAAAACATAAGCCGAGTTTGTGTTTTCAGACAACTGTCCAAACAGCTCTGGCCTACACACCCTACAGGCTCAGGGCCCTGGAGCCAAACCTGAGGACTGTACTTGCCCTCTCCAAGGGAATTGTATGTGCCCATTCCAATGGCCACGACCCTACTAATAGGATAACCTCCAAATTCCCTGAGGCCATCCCAAGAGTTGTGGCTTCCCAGGACAAACAGGGGCAATCTGAGCCCATCTGAGCACCTACCTGCACTCAGACCCGTAGACTGATGTCCCCAGAGGTAAAAAGGAACGAACAGGCCCCTAGGCACTAATCGGATCCATTGCTTTGGTTTCCAGGCATCTCTCCTCAGAGGCCTGGATTTCAATACCAGCATATGGCTGTTTCTTGACTCACCCATCAGAACAAATCTCATCTACACATGGGAAACATGCACGTTGGAGCTGTGTCAAAGCCTCTGTTTAGGAGAACCCTTCAGGGCCCAGGGCCACCGCTTCATTCCAAGGTCTCCATAGACACAAAAACATATTAGGACACATCCACAGGAGAGTCCATTTCAACTCAGCCTCCTCGGTTGCCCCCCACATCCAGCAGATCTAACCTGTCTTGTTGCTTGGAGACAATTGGAATGCGAGGTGGGCTACCCAGCCATCCATCCTTAGAACCCTGCTCGGAATCGTTGGCCTGGAGCCAACCAACAGGTCTCAATTGTCCTGCAGAAGAATCTTTGCAGTTTGGAGCTTCTCACAACTCCCATCGTGGGAAAACCCCCATGTCCTCGAGTTCCAACCCCCTTCAAGAAAGGGCCATCAGGGCAGAAAGTCCAACCTGAGCGATCGTCTGATCCTTGCCCTGACTTCAGATGCACGAGATCTCGATTGAGGTCTGTAGATTGTGCCTGCCATATCCTCACCCAGAAACCTAGGCCTAGCTTGGGTTCTCAGACTCCGTCCTCAGACTACTGGCCCACAAGCCCTCCAGTTGGGCAATCCAGAAATACAATGCCACACTCTGCCTGCCCTACAGAAGTAAAACATTGCCCTGAGGGCTACCCCGAAACCCCAAATGAGGATCAACCTGCACGCCATTCGGCTGTACCCCAAACATATAGGCTGACCTGGGCACTATTTCCCCTTCTGACCCAGCCTGAGCTTGGACCTCCTGGTCCCACCCAGACAGCTGGCCGCACACTGAGCACATCGGACCCGCCATGGCCTTAGGTCGTCATCTCTTCCCAACTGCGGTTTTCAGGCTCCAGAACCTAGACCTTATCTCCAACCACTGCCCAGGGTTGAAAATGATGCAGAAATCAGAACTCTTTCCCCATGGCAAGAAACCTTGTGGTTGGCATGTTGTCCAACGTTCACTGTAGTTGAAACAAGCGTGGCCCATGAGGCCCAGCCCATGCTTGCGGGCCACATTGGTCACAAACACACATTGTGACCCTCAGCCTGAGCCCAGTCCTCAGGTAAGGCCTCTCAGGGCCTATATGAAGAGACAGCATATTGGGCTTGCCATGCCCCTAGGCCCCAATTTTTAACCATAGTTCGGGTTGTCCCTTCACTCTTCCCCAGGGCTCTGCTTTGGAATTCCTCTTTTGGTGGGACACCTGAGGTAACAAACCTGAAAGGAGTCCTCCCATCCCACAGATTGACGAAAAACAATTGGGATCGGGCCAAAACACAGAGAGGAAGATTCGTCCATGGCCCATGAGACCTCCCCAACATTCCACGGCCATCGCTGAAACAAAATCTAGAGACAAAAGCCTGAGCAAGCTCCTCAGACTCGCTCATTCTTCATATCCTGAAGAGTTCTTCTCATGGTTTGTAGATCGGGCGTGCCATACCTACGTCCCCAAACTTAAGCTGAGTTTGTGTTTTCAGTCTTCTGTCCTCAAAGTCCTGGGCCACACTCCCTCCAGGCTGGGGCCCCTGGAGCCACACATTAGGACTGCCCCCACCCAATCCATGGGAATTCTGCCCATTCCATTGTCAAAAATTGTACAAATTAGGAGAACCCTCCAAAGTCCCTGAGGCCATCCCAATAGTGTAGGTCGCCCGGGACAAAAAAGGGCGGTTGATACCGGCTGAGCATCTACCTCCACTCATCTACCTCCACTCATACCAAGAAGATTGAACCAGACAGGACCCGAGGCCATTATCAGATCCATTGCCTTGGTTTACAGGCATGTCTCCTCAAAAGCCTGGATTCCAATACCAGCAGAAGGGATTTCCTGAGTCACCCATCAGAACAAATCTCGTCTCCACAAGGAAACATGTGCATGGGAGCTAAGCCAAAGCTTAGGAGAATACTTCAGGGTCCCGGTGCCACCTCCCCATTCCAAGGCCCTCATGGACACAAACACACGTTAGGACCCATCCTCTGGAAAGTGCATTTCAACTCAGCCACCCCGGTTGCTCCCGCAGATCCATTAGATCTAAACTGTCTTGTTGCTAGGAGACAATTGGAAGGCGAGGCGACTTCCCAGGCATTCATCCTGGAACGGTGCTCTGGAGTCATTCCATATGGGATGTCCTGGAGCTGTCCAACAGGTCTCAATTGTCCCGCAGAAGGAATCCTTGAAGTGGGCATCCCACATCTCCCAAAGTGGAAAACCTCCATGGCCTCGAGATTCCGCTCCCTTCATGAAGGGGCCGTCATGCACAGAAACTTCAACCTGAGCCAACGTCGGATCCTCGCCCTGACTTCAGATGCATGAGATGTTGGTTCAGATCTGCAGGGGGTACCTGCCGTGCCCTCACCCTGAATCCGAAGTCTAGCTTGTGTTCTCAGACTTCCGTCCTCACTCCCCTGGCCCCGAAGCCCTCAAGTTTGGCAATTCCGGACCGACAATGAAGCACTCTGCCTGCCGTCTAGAAAAAATATATTGCCTAATGAGCAGCCCAGGCAGCTTAAATGAGGATAAACCTACACGGCACTCGAATGTACCCAAATTATATAGTCTAACCTGGGCACTAATGCACTGTCTGACACAACCTGAGCCCGGACATGCTGACCAACACCCAGACAGCTTACCGCACGCTGAGCACATCAGACCCGCCATGGCCTTAGGTCATCATCTCTTCCCTACCTCAGTTTTCAGGCTTCAGAACCTAGACCTTATCTCCAATCACTGCCCACGGGTGACTGTGATGCAGAAATCAGAACTCTTCCTGACCCATGGCAAGAAACCTTGTGGTTGGCATGTTGTCCAACGTTCAGTGTAGGAGAAACCAGCATTCACCCTGAGGCCCCGCCCATTCTTGAGTGCGACGAGAGCATAAAAACGCATTGTGACCTCAGCGTGAGTCCTGTCCTCTAGTAAGTCCTCTCAGTGGCTGGACCATTAGATGTCATAATGGGCTTGACATGTCCCTAGTCCCCAATTTTTAACCAGATTTCTGGTTGTCCAGTCGCCCCACCCCAGGGCTCTACTCTGGAATCCCTCATTTGGTGGGACATCTGAGGTTGAAAAACAAAATGAAACAAATCGACAACAACAACAAAAAAACGGACTTCTTCCATCCCCAGAATGACCCCAAACTCTGTGGACGGGACCGAACCCCCAGAGAGTAAGACTCGTCCATTTCCCATGAAGTCACCCGGCAATTTCACGACCATGAGTGACACGATATCCAGAGACAAAAACTTGAGCAAGAGCCTCACACTCGCCCTTTTTTCATATCCCGAAGTGTTCACCTCATGGTCTGTAGATCAGTCCTGCCATACCTATGACCCAAAACATAAGCCGAGTTTGTGTTTTCAGACAACTGTCCAAACAGCTCTGGCCTACACACCCTACAGGCTCAGGGCCCTGGAGCCAAACCTGAGGACTGTACTTGCCCTCTCCAAGGGAATTGTATGTGCCCATTCCAATGGCCACGACCCTACTAATAGGATAACCTCCAAATTCCCTGAGGCCATCCCAAGAGTTGTGGCTTCCCAGGACAAACAGGGGCAATCTGAGCCCATCTGAGCACCTACCTGCACTCAGACCCGTAGACTGATGTCCCCAGAGGTAAAAAGGAACGAACAGGCCCCTAGGCACTAATCGGATCCATTGCTTTGGTTTCCAGGCATCTCTCCTCAGAGGCCTGGATTTCAATACCAGCATATGGCTGTTTCTTGACTCACCCATCAGAACAAATCTCATCTACACATGGGAAACATGCACGTTGGAGCTGTGTCAAAGCCTCTGTTTAGGAGAACCCTTCAGGGCCCAGGGCCACCGCTTCATTCCAAGGTCTCCATAGACACAAAAACATATTAGGACACATCCACAGGAGAGTCCATTTCAACTCAGCCTCCTCGGTTGCCCCCCACATCCAGCAGATCTAACCTGTCTTGTTGCTTGGAGACAATTGGAATGCGAGGTGGGCTACCCAGCCATCCATCCTTAGAACCCTGCTCGGAATCGTTGGCCTGGAGCCAACCAACAGGTCTCAATTGTCCTGCAGAAGAATCTTTGCAGTTTGGAGCTTCTCACAACTCCCATCGTGGGAAAACCCCCATGTCCTCGAGTTCCAACCCCCTTCAAGAAAGGGCCATCAGGGCAGAAAGTCCAACCTGAGCGATCGTCTGATCCTTGCCCTGACTTCAGATGCACGAGATCTCGATTGAGGTCTGTAGATTGTGCCTGCCATATCCTCACCCAGAAACCTAGGCCTAGCTTGGGTTCTCAGACTCCGTCCTCAGACTACTGGCCCACAAGCCCTCCAGTTGGGCAATCCAGAAATACAATGCCACACTCTGCCTGCCCTACAGAAGTAAAACATTGCCCTGAGGGCTACCCCGAAACCCCAAATGAGGATCAACCTGCACGCCATTCGGCTGTACCCCAAACATAGAGGCTGACCTGGGCACTATTTCCCCTTCTGACCCAGCCTGAGCTTGGACCTCCTGGTCCCACCCAGACAGCTGGCCGCACACTGAGCACATCGGACCCGCTATGGCCTTAGGTCGTCATCTCTTCCCAACTGCGGTTTTCAGGCTCCAGAACCTAGACCTTATCTCCAACCACTGCCCAGGGTTGAAAATGATGCAGAAATCAGAACTCTTTCCCCATGGCAAGAAACCTTGTGGTTGGCATGTTGTCCAACGTTCACTGTAGTTGAAACAAGCGTGGCCCATGAGGCCCAGCCCATGCTTGCGGGCCACATTGGTCACAAACACACATTGTGACCCTCAGCCTGAGCCCAGTCCTCAGGTAAGGCCTCTCAGGGCCTATATGAAGAGACAGCATATTGGGCTTGCCATGCCCCTAGGCCCCAATTTTTAACCATAGTTCGGGTTGTCCCTTCACTCTTCCCCAGGGCTCTGCTTTGGAATTCCTCTTTTGGTGGGACACCTGAGGTAACAAACCTGAAAGGAGTCCTCCCATCCCACAGATTGACGAAAAACAATTGGGATCGGGCCAAAACACAGAGAGGAAGATTCGTCCATGGCCCATGAGACCTCCCCAACATTCCACGGCCATCGCTGAAACAAAATCTAGAGACAAAAGCCTGAGCAAGCTCCTCAGACTCGCTCATTCTTCATATCCTGAAGAGTTCTTCTCATGGTTTGTAGATCGGGCGTGCCATACCTACGTCCCCAAACTTAAGCTGAGTTTGTGTTTTCAGTCTTCTGTCCTCAAAGTCCTGGGCCACACTCCCTCCAGGCTGGGGCCCCTGGAGCCACACATTAGGACTGCCCCCACCCAATCCATGGGAATTCTGCCCATTCCATTGTCAAAAATCGTACAAATTAGGAGAACCCTCCAAAGTCCCTGAGGCCATCCCAATAGTGTAGGTCGCCCGGGACAAAAAAGGGCGGTTGATACCGGCTGAGCATCTACCTCCACTCATCTACCTCCACTCATACCAAGAAGATTGAACCAGACAGGACCCGAGGCCATTATCAGATCCATTGCTTTGGTTTACAGGCATGTCTCCTCAAAAGCCTGGATTCCAATACCAGCAGAAGGGATTTCCTGAGTCACCCATCAGAACAAATCTCGTCTCCACAAGGAAACATGTGCATGGGAGCTAAGCCAAAGCTTAGGAGAATACTTCAGGGTCCCGGTGCCACCTCCCCATTCCAAGGCCCTCATGGACACAAACACACGTTAGGACCCATCCTCTGGAAAGTGCATTTCAACTCAGCCACCCCGGTTGCTCCCGCAGATCCATTAGATCTAAACTGTCTTGTTGCTAGGAGACAATTGGAAGGCGAGGCGACTTCCCAGGCATTCATCCTGGAACGGTGCTCTGGAGTCATTCCATATGGGATGTCCTGGAGCTGTCCAACAGGTCTCAATTGTCCCGCAGAAGGAATCCTTGAAGTGGGCATCCCACAACTCCCAACGTGGAAAACCTCCATGGCCTCGAGATTCCGCTCCCTTCATGAAGGGGCCGTCATGCACAGAAACTCCAACCTGAGCCAACGTCGGATCCTCGCCCTGACTTCAGATGCATGAGATGTTGGTTCAGATCTGCAGGGGGTACCTGCCGTGCCCTCACCCTGAATCCGAAGTCTAGCTTGTGTTCTCAGACTTCCGTCCTCACTCCCCTGGCCCCGAAGCCCTCAAGTTTGGCAATTCCGGACCGACAATGAAGCACTCTGCCTGCCGTCTAGAAAAAATATATTGCCTAATGAGAAGCCCAGGCAGCTTAAATGAGGATAAACCTACACGGCACTCGAATGTACCCAAATTATATAGTCTAACCTGGGCACTAATGCACTGTCTGACACAACCTGAGCCCGGACATGCTGACCAACACCCAGACAGCTTACCGCACGCTGAGCACATCAGACCCGCCATGGCCTTAGGTCATCATCTCTTCCCTACCTCAGTTTTCAGGCTTCAGAACCTAGACCTTATCTCCAATCACTGCCCACGGGTGACTGTGATGCAGAAATCAGAACTCTTCCTGACCCATGGCAAGAAACCTTGTGGTTGGCATGTTGTCCAACGTTCAGTGTAGGAGAAACCAGCATTCACCCTGAGGCCCCGCCCATTCTTGAGTGTGACGAGTGCATAAACACGCATTGTGACCTCAGCGTGAGTCCTGTCCTCTAGTAAGTCCTCTCAGTGGCTGGACCATTAGATGTCATAATGGGCTTGACATGTCCCTAGTCCCCAATTTTTAACCAGATTTCTGGTTGTCCAGTCGCCCCACCCCAGGGCTCTACTCTGGAATCCCTCATTTGGTGGGACATCTGAGGTTGAAAAACAAAATGAAACAAATCGACAACAACAACAAAAAAACGGACTTCTTCCATCCCCAGAATGACCCCAAACTCTGTGGACGGGACCGAACCCCCAGAGAGTAAGACTCGTCCATTTCCCATGAAGTCACCCGGCAATTTCACGACCATGAGTGACACGATATCCAGAGACAAAAACTTGAGCAAGAGCCTCACACTCGCCCTTTTTTCATATCCCGAAGTGTTCACCTCATGGTCTGTAGATCAGTCCTGCCATACCTATGACCCAAAACATAAGCCGAGTTTGTGTTTTCAGACAACTGTCCAAACAGCTCTGGCCTACACACCCTACAGGCTCAGGGCCCTGGAGCCAAACCTGAGGACTGTACTTGCCCTCTCCAAGGGAATTGTATGTGCCCATTCCAATGGCCACGACCCTACTAATAGGATAACCTCCAAATTCCCTGAGGCCATCCCAAGAGTTGTGGCTTCCCAGGACAAACAGGGGCAATCTGAGCCCATCTGAGCACCTACCTGCACTCAGACCCGTAGACTGATGTCCCCAGAGGTAAAAAGGAACGAACAGGCCCCTAGGCACTAATCGGATCCATTGCTTTGGTTTCCAGGCATCTCTCCTCAGAGGCCTGGATTTCAATACCAGCATATGGCTGTTTCTTGACTCACCCATCAGAACAAATCTCATCTACACATGGGAAACATGCACGTTGGAGCTGTGTCAAAGCCTCTGTTTAGGAGAACCCTTCAGGGCCCAGGGCCACCGCTTCATTCCAAGGTCTCCATAGACACAAAAACATATTAGGACACATCCACAGGAGAGTCCATTTCAACTCAGCCTCCTCGGTTGCCCCCCACATCCAGCAGATCTAACCTGTCTTGTTGCTTGGAGACAATTGGAATGCGAGGTGGGCTACCCAGCCATCCATCCTTAGAACCCTGCTCGGAATCGTTGGCCTGGAGCCAACCAACAGGTCTCAATTGTCCTGCAGAAGAATCTTTGCAGTTTGGAGCTTCTCACAACTCCCATCGTGGGAAAACCCCCATGTCCTCGAGTTCCAACCCCCTTCAAGAAAGGGCCATCAGGGCAGAAAGTCCAACCTGAGCGATCGTCTGATCCTTGCCCTGACTTCAGATGCACGAGATCTCGATTGAGGTCTGTAGATTGTGCCTGCCATATCCTCACCCAGAAACCTAGGCCTAGCTTGGGTTCTCAGACTCCGTCCTCAGACTACTGGCCCACAAGCCCTCCAGTTGGGCAATCCAGAAATACAATGCCACACTCTGCCTGCCCTACAGAAGTAAAACATTGCCCTGAGGGCTACCCCGAAACCCCAAATGAGGATCAACCTGCACGCCATTCGGCTGTACCCCAAACATATAGGCTGACCTGGGCACTATTTCCCCTTCTGACCCAGCCTGAGCTTGGACCTCCTGGTCCCACCCAGACAGCTGGCCGCACACTGAGCACATCGGACCCGCTATGGCCTTAGGTCGTCATCTCTTCCCAACTGCGGTTTTCAGGCTCCAGAACCTAGACCTTATCTCCAACCACTGCCCAGGGTTGAAAATGATGCAGAAATCAGAACTCTTTCCCCATGGCAAGAAACCTTGTGGTTGGCATGTTGTCCAACGTTCACTGTAGTTGAAACAAGCGTGGCCCATGAGGCCCAGCCCATGCTTGCGGGCCACATTGGTCACAAACACACATTGTGACCCTCAGCCTGAGCCCAGTCCTCAGGTAAGGCCTCTCAGGGCCTATATGAAGAGACAGCATATTGGGCTTGCCATGCCCCTAGGCCCCAATTTTTAACCATAGTTCGGGTTGTCCCTTCACTCTTCCCCAGGGCTCTGCTTTGGAATTCCTCTTTTGGTGGGACACCTGAGGTAACAAACCTGAAAGGAGTCCTCCCATCCCACAGATTGACGAAAAACAATTGGGATCGGGCCAAAACACAGAGAGGAAGATTCGTCCATGGCCCATGAGACCTCCCCAACATTCCACGGCCATCGCTGAAACAAAATCTAGAGACAAAAGCCTGAGCAAGCTCCTCAGACTCGCTCATTCTTCATATCCTGAAGAGTTCTTCTCATGGTTTGTAGATCGGGCGTGCCATACCTACGTCCCCAAACTTAAGCTGAGTTTGTGTTTTCAGTCTTCTGTCCTCAAAGTCCTGGGCCACACTCCCTCCAGGCTGGGGCCCCTGGAGCCACACATTAGGACTGCCCCCACCCAATCCATGGGAATTCTGCCCATTCCATTGTCAAAAATCGTACAAATTAGGAGAACCCTCCAAAGTCCCTGAGGCCATCCCAATAGTGTAGGTCGCCCGGGACAAAAAAGGGCGGTTGATACCGGCTGAGCATCTACCTCCACTCATCTACCTCCACTCATACCAAGAAGATTGAACCAGACAGGACCCGAGGCCATTATCAGATCCATTGCTTTGGTTTACAGGCATGTCTCCTCAAAAGCCTGGATTCCAATACCAGCAGAGGGGATTTCCTGAGTCACCCATCAGAACAAATCTCGTCTCCACAAGGAAACTTGTGCATGGGAGCTATGCCAAAGCTTAGGAGAATACTTCAGGGTCCCGGTGCCACCTCCCCATTCCAAGGCCCTCATGGACACAAACAGACGTTAGGAACCATCCTCTGGAAAGTGCATTTCAACTCAGCCACCCCGGTTGCTCCCGCAGATCCATTAGATCTAAACTGTCTTGTTGCTAGGAGACAATTGGAAGGCGAGGCGGACTTCCCAGGCATCCATCCTGGAACGGTGCTCTGGAGTCATTCCTTATGGGATGTCCTGGAGCTGTCCAACAGGTCTCAATTGTCCCGCAGAAGGAATCCTTGAAGGGGGCATCCCACATCTCCCAACGTGGAAAACCTCCATGGCCTCGAGATTCCGCTCCCTTCATGAAGGGGCCGTCATGCACAGAAACTCCAACCTGAGCCAACGTCGGATCCTCGCCCTGACTTCAGATGCATGAGATATTGGTTCAGATCTGTAGGGGGTACCTGCCGTGCCCTCACCCTGAATCCGAAGTCTAGCTTGTGTTCTCAGACTTCCGTCCTCACTCTCCTGGCCCCGAAGCCCTCATGTTTGGCAATTCCGGACCGACAATGAAGCACTCTGCCTGCCCTCTATAAAAACTGTATTGCCTAATGAGCTCCCCAGGCAGCTAAATGAGGATAAACCTACACGGCACTCGAATGTACCCAAATTATATAGTCTAACCTGGGCACTAATGCAAGAAACCTTGTGGTTGGCATTTTGTCCAACGTTCAGTGTAGGAGAAACCAGCATTCACCCTGAGGCCCCGCCCATTCTTGAGTGTGACGAGTGCATAAACACGCATTGTGACCTCAGCGTGAGTCCTGTCCTCTAGTAAGTCCTCTCAGTGGCTGGACCATTAGATGTCATAATGGGCTTGACATGTCCCTAGTCCCCAATTTTTAACCAGATTTCTGGTTGTCCAGTCGCCCCACCCCAGGGCTCTACTCTGGAATCCCTCATTTGGTGGGACATCTGAGGTTGAAAAACAAAATGAAACAAATCGACAACAACAACAAAAAAACGGACTTCTTCCATCCCCAGAATGACCCCAAACTCTGTGGACGGGACCGAACCCCCAGAGAGTAAGACTCGTCCATTTCCCATGAAGTCACCCGGCAATTTCACGACCATGAGTGACACGATATCCAGAGACAAAAACTTGAGCAAGAGCCTCACACTCGCCCTTTTTTCATATCCCGAAGTGTTCACCTCATGGTCTGTAGATCAGTCCTGCCATACCTATGACCCAAAACATAAGCCGAGTTTGTGTTTTCAGACAACTGTCCAAACAGCTCTGGCCTACACACCCTACAGGCTCAGGGCCCTGGAGCCAAACCTGAGGACTGTACTTGCCCTCTCCAAGGGAATTGTATGTGCCCATTCCAATGGCCACGACCCTACTAATAGGATAACCTCCAAATTCCCTGAGGCCATCCCAAGAGTTGTGGCTTCCCAGGACAAACAGGGGCAATCTGAGCCCATCTGAGCACCTACCTGCACTCAGACCCGTAGACTGATGTCCCCAGAGGTAAAAAGGAACGAACAGGCCCCTAGGCACTAATCGGATCCATTGCTTTGGTTTCCAGGCATCTCTCCTCAGAGGCCTGGATTTCAATACCAGCATATGGCTGTTTCTTGACTCACCCGTCAGAACAAATCTCATCTACACATGGGAAACATGCACGTTGGAGCTGTGTCAAAGCCTCTGTTTAGGAGAACCCTTCAGGGCCCAGGGCCACCGCTTCATTCCAAGGTCTCCATAGACACAAAAACATATTAGGACACATCCACAGGAGAGTCCATTTCAACTCAGCCTCCTCGGTTGCCCCCCACATCCAGCAGATCTAACCTGTCTTGTTGCTTGGAGACAATTGGAATGCGAGGTGGGCTACCCAGCCATCCATCCTTAGAACCCTGCTCGGAATCGTTGGCCTGGAGCCAACCAACAGGTCTCAATTGTCCTGCAGAAGAATCTTTGCAGTTTGGAGCTTCTCACAACTCCCATCGTGGGAAAACCCCCATGTCCTCGAGTTCCAACCCCCTTCAAGAAAGGGCCATCAGGGCAGAAAGTCCAACCTGAGCGATCGTCTGATCCTTGCCCTGACTTCAGATGCACGAGATCTCGATTGAGGTCTGTAGATTGTGCCTGCCATATCCTCACCCAGAAACCTAGGCCTAGCTTGGGTTCTCAGACTCCGTCCTCAGACTACTGGCCCACAAGCCCTCCAGTTGGGCAATCCAGAAATACAATGCCACACTCTGCCTGCCCTACAGAAGTAAAACATTGCCCTGAGGGCTACCCCGAAACCCCAAATGAGGATCAACCTGCACGCCATTCGGCTGTACCCCAAACATATAGGCTGACCTGGGCACTATTTCCCCTTCTGACCCAGCCTGAGCTTGGACCTCCTGGTCCCACCCAGACAGCTGGCCGCACACTGAGCACATCGGACCCGCTATGGCCTTAGGTCGTCATCTCTTCCCAACTGCGGTTTTCAGGCTCCAGAACCTAGACCTTATCTCCAACCACTGCCCAGGGTTGAAAATGATGCAGAAATCAGAACTCTTTCCCCATGGCAAGAAACCTTGTGGTTGGCATGTTGTCCAACGTTCACTGTAGTTGAAACAAGCGTGGCCCATGAGGCCCAGCCCATGCTTGCGGGCCACATTGGTCACAAACACACATTGTGACCCTCAGCCTGAGCCCAGTCCTCAGGTAAGGCCTCTCAGGGCCTATATGAAGAGACAGCATATTGGGCTTGCCATGCCCCTAGGCCCCAATTTTTAACCATAGTTCGGGTTGTCCCTTCACTCTTCCCCAGGGCTCTGCTTTGGAATTCCTCTTTTGGTGGGACACCTGAGGTAACAAACCTGAAAGGAGTCCTCCCATCCCACAGATTGACGAAAAACAATTGGGATCGGGCCAAAACACAGAGAGGAAGATTCGTCCATGGCCCATGAGACCTCCCCAACATTCCACGGCCATCGCTGAAACAAAATCTAGAGACAAAAGCCTGAGCAAGCTCCTCAGACTCGCTCATTCTTCATATCCTGAAGAGTTCTTCTCATGGTTTGTAGATCGGGCGTGCCATACCTACGTCCACAAACTTAAGCTGAGTTTGTGTTTTCAGTCTTCTGTCCTCAAAGTCCTGGGCCACACTCCCTCCAGGCTGGGGCCCCTGGAGCCACACATTAGGACTGCCCCCACCCAATCCATGGGAATTCTGCCCATTCCATTGTCAAAAATCGTACAAATTAGGAGAACCCTCCAAAGTCCCTGAGGCCATCCCAATAGTGTAGGTCGCCCGGGACAAAAAAGGGCGGTTGATACCGGCTGAGCATCTACCTCCACTCATCTACCTCCACTCATACCAAGAAGATTGAACCAGACAGGACCCGAGGCCATTATCAGATCCATTGCTTTGGTTTACAGGCATGTCTCCTCAAAAGCCTGGATTCCAATACCAGCAGAAGGGATTTCCTGAGTCACCCATCAGAACAAATCTCGTCTCCACAAGGAAACTTGTGCATGGGAGCTATGCCAAAGCTTAGGAGAATACTTCAGGGTCCCGGTGCCACCTCCCCATTCCAAGGCCCTCATGGACACAAACAGACGTTAGGAACCATCCTCTGGAAAGTGTATTTCAACTCAGCCACCCTGGTTGCTCCCGCAGATCCATTAGATCTAAACTGTCTTGTTGCTAGGAGACAATTGGAAGGCGAGGCGGACTTCCCAGGCATCCATCCTGGAACGGTGCTCTGGAGTCATTCCTTATGGGATGTCCTGGAGCTGTCCAACAGGTCTCAATTGTCCCGCAGAAGGAATCCTTGAAGGGGGCATCCCACATCTCCCAACGTGGAAAACCTCCATGGCCTCGAGATTCCGCTCCCTTCATGAAGGGGCCGTCATGCACAGAAACTCCAACCTGAGCCAACGTCGGATCCTCGCCCTGACTTCAGATGCATGAGATATTGGTTCAGATCTGTAGGGGGTACCTGCCGTGCCCTCACCCTGAATCCGATGTCTAGCTTGTGTTCTCAGACTTCCGTCCTCACTCTCCTGGCCCCGAAGCCCTCATGTTTGGCAATTCCGGACCGACAATGAAGCACTCTGCCTGCCCTCTATAAAAACTGTATTGCCTAATGAGCTCCCCAGGCAGCTAAATGAGGATAAACCTACACGGCACTCGAATGTACCCAAATTATATAGTCTAACCTGGGCACTAATGCACTGTCTGACACAACCTGAGCCCGGACCTGCTGACCAACACCCAGACAGCTGACCGCACGCTGAGCACATCAGACCCGCCATGGCCTTAGGTCATCATCTCTTCCCTACCTCAGTTTTCAGGCTTCAGAACCTAGACCTTATCTCCAATCACTGCCCACGGGTGACTGTGATGCAGAAATCAGAACTCTTCCTGACCCATGGCAAGAAACCTTGTGGTTGGCATGTTGTCCAACGTTCAGTGTAGGAGAAACCAGCATTCACCCTGAGGCCCCGCCCATTCTTGAGTGCGACGAGAGCATAAAAACGCATTGTGACCTCAGCGTGAGTCCTGTCCTCTAGTAAGTCCTCTCAGTGGCTGGACCATTAGATGTCATAATGGGCTTGACATGTCCCTAGTCCCCAATTTTTAACCAGATTTCTGGTTGTCCAGTCGCCCCACCCCAGGGCTCTACTCTGGAATCCCTCATTTGGTGGGACATCTGAGGTTGAAAAACAAAATGAAACAAATCGACAACAACAACAAAAAAACGGACTTCTTCCATCCCCAGAATGACCCCAAACTCTGTGGACGGGACCGAACCCCCAGAGAGTAAGACTCGTCCATTTCCCATGAAGTCACCCGGCAATTTCACGACCATGAGTGACACGATATCCAGAGACAAAAACTTGAGCAAGAGCCTCACACTCGCCCTTTTTTCATATCCCGAAGTGTTCACCTCATGGTCTGTAGATCAGTCCTGCCATACCTATGACCCAAAACATAAGCCGAGTTTGTGTTTTCAGACAACTGTCCAAACAGCTCTGGCCTACACACCCTACAGGCTCAGGGCCCTGGAGCCAAACCTGAGGACTGTACTTGCCCTCTCCAAGGGAATTGTATGTGCCCATTCCAATGGCCACGACCCTACTAATAGGATAACCTCCAAATTCCCTGAGGCCATCCCAAGAGTTGTGGCTTCCCAGGACAAACAGGGGCAATCTGAGCCCATCTGAGCACCTACCTGCACTCAGACCCGTAGACTGATGTCCCCAGAGGTAAAAAGGAACGAACAGGCCCCTAGGCACTAATCGGATCCATTGCTTTGGTTTCCAGGCATCTCTCCTCAGAGGCCTGGATTTCAATACCAGCATATGGCTGTTTCTTGACTCACCCATCAGAACAAATCTCATCTACACATGGGAAACATGCACGTTGGAGCTGTGTCAAAGCCTCTGTTTAGGAGAACCCTTCAGGGCCCAGGGCCACCGCTTCATTCCAAGGTCTCCATAGACACAAAAACATATTAGGACACATCCACAGGAGAGTCCATTTCAACTCAGCCTCCTCGGTTGCCCCCCACATCCAGCAGATCTAACCTGTCTTGTTGCTTGGAGACAATTGGAATGCGAGGTGGGCTACCCAGCCATCCATCCTTAGAACCCTGCTCGGAATCGTTGGCCTGGAGCCAACCAACAGGTCTCAATTGTCCTGCAGAAGAATCTTTGCAGTTTGGAGCTTCTCACAACTCCCATCGTGGGAAAACCCCCATGTCCTCGTGATCCAACCCCCTTCAAGAAAGGGCCATCAGGGCAGAAAATCCAACCTGAGCGATCGTCTGATCCTTGCCCTGACTTCAGATGCACGAGATCTCGATTGAGGTCTGTAGATTGTGCCTGCCATATCCTCACCCAGAAACCTAGGCCAAGCTTGGGTTCTCAGACTCCGTCCTCAGACTACTGGCCTACAAGCCCTCCAGTTGGGCAATCAAGAACTACAATGCCACACTCTGCCTGCCCTACAGAAGTAAAACATTGCCCTCAGGGCTACCCCGAAACCGCAAATGAGGATCAACCTGCACGCCATTCGGCTGTACCCTAAACATATAGGCTGACCTGGGCACTATTTCCCCTTCTGACCCAGCCTGAGCCTGGACCTCCTGGTCCCACCCAGACAGCTGGCCGCACACTGAGCACATCGGACCCGCCATGGCCTTAGGTCGTCATCTCTTCCCAACTGCCGTTTTCAGGCTCCAGAACCTAGACCTTATATCCAACCACTGTCCAGGGTTGAAAATGATGCAGAAATCAGAACTCTTTCCCCATGGCAAGAAACCTTGTGCTTGGCATGTTGTCCAACGTTCAATGAAGTTGAAACAAGCGTGGCCCATGAGGCTCAGCCCATGCTTGCGGGCCACATTGGTCACAAACACACATTGTGACCCTCAGCCTGAGCCCAGTCCTCAGGTAAGGCCTCTCAGGGCCTATATGAAGAGACAGCATATTGGGCTTGCCATGCCCCTAGGCCCCAATTTTTTAACCATAGTTCGGGTTGTCCCTTCACTCTTCCCCAGGGCTCTGCTTTGGAATTCCTCTTTTGGTGGGACACCTGAGGTAACAAACCTGAAAGGAGTCCTCCCATCCCACAGATTGACGAAAAACAATTGGGATCGGGCCAAATCCACAGAGAGGAAGATTCGTCCATGGCCCATGAGACCTCCCCAACATTCCACGGCCATCGCTGAAACAAAAGTTAGAGACAAAAGCCTGAGCAAGCGCCTCAGACTCGCTCATTCTTCATATCCTGAAGAGTTCTTCTCATGGTTTGTAGATCGGGCGTGCCATACCTACGTCCCCAAACTTAAGCTGAGTTTGTGTTTTCAGTCTTCTGTCCTCAAAGTCCTGGGCCACACTCCCTCCAGGCTGGGGCCCCTGGAGCCACACATTAGGACTGCCCCCACCCAATCCATGGGAATTCTGCCCATTCCATTGTCAAAAATCGTACAAATTAGGAGAACCCTCCAAAGTCCCTGAGGCCATCCCAATAGTGTAGGTCGCCCAGGACAAAAAATGGCGGTTGATACCGGCTGAGCAACTACCTAAACTCATCTACCTCCACTCATACCAAGAAGATTGAACCAGACAGGACCCGAGGCCATTATCGGATCCATTGCTTTGGTTTACAGGCATGTCTCCTCAAAAGCCTGGATTCCAATACCAGCAGAGGGGATTTCCTGAGGCACCCATCAGAACAAATCTCGTCTCCACAAGGAAACATGTGCATGGGAGCTAAGCCAAAGCTTAGGAGAATACTTCAGGGTCCCGGTGCCACCTCCCCATTCCAAGGCCCTCATGGACACAAACACACGTTAGGACCCATCCTCTGGAAAGTGCATTTCAACTCAGCCACCCCGGTTGCTCCCGCAGATCCATTAGATCTAAACTGTCTTGTTGCTAGGAGACAATTGGAAGGCGAGGCGACTTCCCAGGCATTCATCCTGGAACGGTGCTCTGGAGTCATTCCATATGGGATGTCCTGGAGCTGTCCAACAGGTCTCAATTGTCCCGCAGAAGGAATCATTGAAGTGGGCATCCCACATCTCCCAACGTGGAAAACCTCCATGGCCTCGAGATTCCGCTCCCTTCATGAAGGGGCCGTCATGCACAGAAACTCCAACCTGAGCCAACGTCGGATCCTCGCCCTGACTTCAGATGCATGAGATGTTGGTTCAGATCTGCAGGGGGTACCTGCCGTGCCCTCACCCTGAATCCGAAGTCTAGCTTGTGTTCTCAGACTTCCGTCCTCACTCTCCTGGCCCCGAAGCCCTCATGTTTGGCAATTCCGGACCGACAATGAAGCACTCTGCCTGCCCTCTATAAAAACTGTATTGCCTAATGAGCTCCCCAGGCAGCTAAATGAGGATAAACCTACACGGCACTCGAATGTACCCAAATTATATAGTCTAACCTGGGCACTAATGCACTGTCTGACACAACCTGAGCCCGGACCTGCTGACCAACACCCAGACAGCTGACCGCACGCTGAGCACATCAGACCCGCCATGGCCTTAGGTCATCATCTCTTCCCTACCTCAGTTTTCAGGCTTCAGAACCTAGACCTTATCTCCAATCACTGCCCACGGGTGACTGTGATGCAGAAATCAGAACTCTTCCTGACCCATGGCAAGAAACCTTGTGGTTGGCATGTTGTCCAACGTTCAGTGTAGGAGAAACCAGCATTCACCCTGAGGCCCCGCCCATTCTTGAGTGCGACGAGAGCATAAAAACGCATTGTGACCTCAGCGTGAGTCCTGTCCTCTAGTAAGTCCTCTCAGTGGCTGGACCATTAGATGTCATAATGGGCTTGACATGTCCCTAGTCCCCAATTTTTAACCAGATTTCTGGTTGTCCAGTCGCCCCACCCCAGGGCTCTACTCTGGAATCCCTCATTTGGTGGGACATCTGAGGTTGAAAAACAAAATGAAACAAATCGACAACAACAACAAAAAAACGGACTTCTTCCATCCCCAGAATGACCCCAAACTCTGTGGACGGGACCGAACCCCCAGAGAGTAAGACTCGTCCATTTCCCATGAAGTCACCCGGCAATTTCACGACCATGAGTGACACGATATCCAGAGACAAAAACTTGAGCAAGAGCCTCACACTCGCCCTTTTTTCATATCCCGAAGTGTTCACCTCATGGTCTGTAGATCAGTCCTGCCATACCTATGACCCAAAACATAAGCCGAGTTTGTGTTTTCAGACAACTGTCCAAACAGCTCTGGCCTACACACCCTACAGGCTCAGGGCCCTGGAGCCAAACCTGAGGACTGTACTTGCCCTCTCCAAGGGAATTGTATGTGCCCATTCCAATGGCCACGACCCTACTAATAGGATAACCTCCAAATTCCCTGAGGCCATCCCAAGAGTTGTGGCTTCCCAGGACAAACAGGGGCAATCTGAGCCCATCTGAGCACCTACCTGCACTCAGACCCGTAGACTGATGTCCCCAGAGGTAAAAAGGAACGAACAGGCCCCTAGGCACTAATCGGATCCATTGCTTTGGTTTCCAGGCATCTCTCCTCAGAGGCCTGGATTTCAATACCAGCATATGGCTGTTTCTTGACTCACCCATCAGAACAATTCTCATCTACACATGGGAAACATGCACGTTGGAGCTGTGTCAAAGCCTCTGTTTAGGAGAACCCTTCAGGGCCCAGGGCCACCGCTTCATTCCAAGGTCTCCATAGACACAAAAACATATTAGGACACATCCACAGGAGAGTCCATTTCAACTCAGCCTCCTCGGTTGCCCCCCACATCCAGCAGATCTAACCTGTCTTGTTGCTTGGAGACAATTGGAATGCGAGGTGGGCTACCCAGCCATCCATCCTTAGAACCCTGCTCGGAATCGTTGGCCTGGAGCCAACCAACAGGTCTCAATTGTCCTGCAGAAGAATCTTTGCAGTTTGGAGCTTCTCACAACTCCCATCGTGGGAAAACCCCCATGTCCTCGAGTTCCAACCCCCTTCAAGAAAGGGCCATCAGGGCAGAAAGTCCAACCTGAGCGATCGTCTGATCCTTGCCCTGACTTCAGATGCACGAGATCTCGATTGAGGTCTGTAGATTGTGCCTGCCATATCCTCACCCAGAAACCTAGGCCTAGCTTGGGTTCTCAGACTCCGTCCTCAGACTACTGGCCCACAAGCCCTCCAGTTGGGCAATCCAGAAATACAATGCCACACTCTGCCTGCCCTACAGAAGTAAAACATTGCCCTGAGGGCTACCCCGAAACCCCAAATGAGGATCAACCTGCACGCCATTCGGCTGTACCCCAAACATAGAGGCTGACCTGGGCACTATTTCCCCTTCTGACCCAGCCTGAGCTTGGACCTCCTGGTCCCACCCAGACAGCTGGCCGCACACTGAGCACATCGGACCCGCTATGGCCTTAGGTCGTCATCTCTTCCCAACTGCGGTTTTCAGGCTCCAGAACCTAGACCTTATCTCCAACCACTGCCCAGGGTTGAAAATGATGCAGAAATCAGAACTCTTTCCCCATGGCAAGAAACCTTGTGGTTGGCATGTTGTCCAACGTTCACTGTAGTTGAAACAAGCGTGGCCCATGAGGCCCAGCCCATGCTTGCGGGCCACATTGGTCACAAACACACATTGTGACCCTCAGCCTGAGCCCAGTCCTCAGGTAAGGCCTCTCAGGGCCTATATGAAGAGACAGCATATTGGGCTTGCCATGCCCCTAGGCCCCAATTTTTAACCATAGTTCGGGTTGTCCCTTCACTCTTCCCCAGGGCTCTGCTTTGGAATTCCTCTTTTGGTGGGACACCTGAGGTAACAAACCTGAAAGGAGTCCTCCCATCCCACAGATTGACGAAAAACAATTGGGATCGGGCCAAAACACAGAGAGGAAGATTCGTCCATGGCCCATGAGACCTCCCCAACATTCCACGGCCATCGCTGAAACAAAATCTAGAGACAAAAGCCTGAGCAAGCTCCTCAGACTCGCTCATTCTTCATATCCTGAAGAGTTCTTCTCATGGTTTGTAGATCGGGCGTGCCATACCTACGTCCCCAAACTTAAGCTGAGTTTGTGTTTTCAGTCTTCTGTCCTCAAAGTCCTGGGACACACTCCCTCCAGGCTGGGGCCCCTGGAGCCACACATTAGGACTGCCCCCACCCAATCCATGGGAATTCTGCCCATTCCATTGTCAAAAATCGTACAAATTAGGAGAACCCTCCAAAGTCCCTGAGGCCATCCCAATAGTGTAGGTCGCCCGGGACAAAAAAGGGCGGTTGATACCGGCTGAGCATCTACCTCCACTCATCTACCTCCACTCATACCAAGAAGATTGAACCAGACAGGACCCGAGGCCATTATCAGATCCATTGCTTTGGTTTACAGGCATGTCTCCTCAAAAGCCTGGATTCCAATACTAGCAGAGGGGATTTCCTGAGTCACCCATCAGAACAAATCTCGTCTCCACAAGGAAACTTGTGCATGGGAGCTATGCCAAAGCTTAGGAGAATACTTCAGGGTCCCGGTGCCACCTCCCCATTCCAAGGCCCTCATGGACACAAACAGACGTTAGGAACCATCCTCTGGAAAGTGCATTTCAACTCAGCCACCCCGGTTGCTCCCGCAGATCCATTAGATCTAAACTGTCTTGTTGCTAGGAGACAATTGGAAGGCGAGGCGGACTTCCCAGGCATCCATCCTGGAACGGTGCTCTGGAGTCATTCCTTATGGGATGTCCTGGAGCTGTCCAACAGGTCTCAATTGTCCCGCAGAAGGAATCCTTGAAGGGGGCATCCCACATCTCCCAACGTGGAAAACCTCCATGGCCTCGAGATTCCGCTCCCTTCATGAAGGGGCCGTCATGCACAGAAACTCCAACCTGAGCCAACGTCGGATCCTCGCCCTGACTTCAGATGCATGAGATATTGGTTCAGATCTGTAGGGGGTACCTGCCGTGCTCTCACCCTGAATCCGAAGTCTAGCTTGTGTTCTCAGACTTCCGTCCTCACTCTCCTGGCCCCGAAGCCCTCATGTTTGGCAATTCCGGACCGACAATGAAGCACTCTGCCTGCCCTCTATAAAAACTGTATTGCCTAATGAGCTCCCCAGGCAGCTAAATGAGGATAAACCTACACGGCACTCGAATGTACCCAAATTATATAGTCTAACCTGGGCACTAATGCACTGTCTGACACAACCTGAGCCCGGACCTGCTGACCAACACCCAGACAGCTGACCGCACGCTGAGCACATCAGACCCGCCATGGCCTTAGGTCATCATCTCTTCCCTACCTCAGTTTTCAGGCTTCAGAACCTAGACCTTATCTCCAATCACTGCCCACGGGTGACTGTGATGCAGAAATCAGAACTCTTCCTGACCCATGGCAAGAAACCTTGTGGTTGGCATGTTGTCCAACGTTCAGTGTAGGAGAAACCAGCATTCACCCTGAGGCCCCGCCCATTCTTGAGTGTGACGAGTGCATAAACACGCATTGTGACCTCAGCGTGAGTCCTGTCCTCTAGTAAGTCCTCTCAGTGGCTGGACCATTAGATGTCATAATGGGCTTGACATGTCCCTAGTCCCCAATTTTTAACCAGATTTCTGGTTGTCCAGTCGCCCCACCCCAGGGCTCTACTCTGGAATCCCACATTTGGTGGGACATCTAAGGTTGAAAAACAAAATGAAACAAATCGACAACAACAACAAAAAAACGGACTTCTTCCATCCCCAGAATGACCCCAAACTCTGTGGACGGGACCGAACCCCCAGAGAGTAAGACTCGTCCATTTCCCATGAAGTCACCCGGCAATTTCACGACCATGAGTGACACGATATCCAGAGACAAAAACTTGAGCAAGAGCCTCACACTCGCCCTTTTTTCATATCCCGAAGTGTTCACCTCATGGTCTGTAGATCAGTCCTGCCATACCTATGACCCAAAACATAAGCCGAGTTTGTGTTTTCAGACAACTGTCCAAACAGCTCTGGCCTACACACCCTACAGGCTCAGGGCCCTGGAGCCAAACCTGAGGACTGTACTTGCCCTCTCCAAGGGAATTGTATGTGCCCATTCCAATGGCCACGACCCTACTAATAGGATAACCTCCAAATTCCCTGAGGCCATCCCAAGAGTTGTGGCTTCCCAGGACAAACAGGGGCAATCTGAGCCCATCTGAGCACCTACCTGCACTCAGACCCGTAGACTGATGTCCCCAGAGGTAAAAAGGAACGAACAGGCCCCTAGGCACTAATCGGATCCATTGCTTTGGTTTCCAGGCATCTCTCCTCAGAGGTCTGGATTTCAATACCAGCATATGGCTGTTTCTTGACTCACCCATCAGAACAAATCTCATCTACACATGGGAAACATGCACGTTGGAGCTGTGTCAAAGCCTCTGTTTAGGAGAACCCTTCAGGGCCCAGGGCCACCGCTTCATTCCAAGGTCTCCATAGACACAAAAACATATTAGGACACATCCACAGGAGAGTCCATTTCAACTCAGCCTCCTCGGTTGCCCCCCACATCCAGCAGATCTAACCTGTCTTGTTGCTTGGAGACAATTGGAATGCGAGGTGGGCTACCCAGCCATCCATCCTTAGAACCCTGCTCGGAATCGTTGGCCTGGAGCCAACCAACAGGTCTCAATTGTCCTGCAGAAGAATCTTTGCAGTTTGGAGCTTCTCACAACTCCCATCGTGGGAAAACCCCCATGTCCTCGTGATCCAACCCCCTTCAAGAAAGGGCCATCAGGGCAGAAAATCCAACCTGAGCGATCGTCTGATCCTTGCCCTGACTTCAGATGCACGAGATCTCGATTGAGGTCTGTAGATTGTGCCTGCCATATCCTCACCCAGAAACCTAGGCCAAGCTTGGGTTCTCAGACTCCGTCCTCAGACTACTGGCCTACAAGCCCTCCAGTTGGGCAATCAAGAACTACAATGCCACACTCTGCCTGCCCTACAGAAGTAAAACATTGCCCTCAGGGCTACCCCGAAACCGCAAATGAGGATCAACCTGCACGCCATTCGGCTGTACCCTAAACATATAGGCTGACCTGGGCACTATTTCCCCTTCTGACCCAGCCTGAGCCTGGACCTCCTGGTCCCACCCAGACAGCTGGCCGCACACTGAGCACATCGGACCCGCCATGGCCTTAGGTCGTCATCTCTTCCCAACTGCCGTTTTCAGGCTCCAGAACCTAGACCTTATATCCAACCACTGTCCAGGGTTGAAAATGATGCAGAAATCAGAACTCTTTCCCCATGGCAAGAAACCTTGTGCTTGGCATGTTGTCCAACGTTCAATGTAGTTGAAACAAGCGTGGCCCATGAGGCTCAGCCCATGCTTGCGGGCCACATTGGTCACAAACACACATTGTGACCCTCAGCCTGAGCCCAGTCCTCAGGTAAGGCCTCTCAGGGCCTATATGAAGAGACAGCATATTGGGCTTGCCATGCCCCTAGGCCCCAATTTTTTAACCATAGTTCGGGTTGTCCCTTCACTCTTCCCCAGGGCTCTGCTTTGGAATTCCTCTTTTGGTGGGACACCTGAGGTAACAAACCTGAAAGGAGTCCTCCCATCCCACAGATTGACGAAAAACAATTGGGATCGGGCCAAATCCACAGAGAGGAAGATTCGTCCATGGCCCATGAGACCTCCCCAACATTCCACGGCCATCGCTGAAACAAAAGTTAGAGACAAAAGCCTGAGCAAGCGCCTCAGACTCGCTCATTCTTCATATCCTGAAGAGTTCTTCTCATGGTTTGTAGATCGGGCGTGCCATACCTACGTCCCCAAACTTAAGCTGAGTTTGTGTTTTCAGTCTTCTGTCCTCAAAGTCCTGGGCCACACTCCCTCCAGGCTGGGGCCCCTGGAGCCACACATTAGGACTGCCCCCACCCAATCCATGGGAATTCTGCCCATTCCATTGTCAAAAATCGTACAAATTAGGAGAACCCTCCAAAGTCCCTGAGGCCATCCCAATAGTGTAGGTCGCCCAGGACAAAAAATGGCGGTTGATACCGGCTGAGCAACTACCTAAACTCATCTACCTCCACTCATACCAAGAAGATTGAACCAGACAGGACCCGAGGCCATTATCGGATCCATTGCTTTGGTTTACAGGCATGTCTCCTCAAAAGCCTGGATTCCAATACCAGCAGAGGGGATTTCCTGAGGCACCCATCAGAACAAATCTCGTCTCCACAAGGAAACATGTGCATGGGAGCTAAGCCAAAGCTTAGGAGAATACTTCAGGGTCCCGGTGCCACCTCCCCATTCCAAGGCCCTCATGGACACAAACACACGTTAGGACCCATCCTCTGGAAAGTGCATTTCAACTCAGCCACCCCGGTTGCTCCCGCAGATCCATTAGATCTAAACTGTCTTGTTGCTAGGAGACAATTGGAAGGCGAGGCGACTTCCCAGGCATTCATCCTGGAACGGTGCTCTGGAGTCATTCCATATGGGATGTCCTGGAGCTGTCCAACAGGTCTCAATTGTCCCGCAGAAGGAATCATTGAAGTGGGCATCCCACATCTCCCAACGTGGAAAACCTCCATGGCCTCGAGATTCCGCTCCCTTCATGAAGGGGCCGTCATGCACAGAAACTCCAACCTGAGCCAACGTCGGATCCTCGCCCTGACTTCAGATGCATGAGATGTTGGTTCAGATCTGCAGGGGGTACCTGCCGTGCCCTCACCCTGAATCCGAAGTCTAGCTTGTGTTCTCAGACTTCCGTCCTCACTCCCCTGGCCCCGAAGCCCTCAAGTTTGGCAATTCCGGACCGACAATGAAGCACTCTGCCTGCCGTCTAGAAAAAATATATTGCCTAATGAGCAGCCCAAGCAGCTTAAATGAGGATAAACCTACACGGCACTCGAATGTACCCAAATTATATAGTCTAACCTGGGCACTAATGCACTGTCTGACACAACCTGAGCCCGGACATGCTGACCAACACCCAGACAGCTTACCGCACGCTGAGCACATCAGACCCGCCATGGCCTTAGGTCATCATCTCTTCCCTACCTCAGTTTTCAGGCTTCAGAACCTAGACCTTATCTCCAATCACTGCCCACGGGTGACTGTGATGCAGAAATCAGAACTCTTCCTGACCCATGGCAAGAAACCTTGTGGTTGGCATGTTGTCCAACGTTCAGTGTAGGAGAAACCAGCATTCACCCTGAGGCCCCGCCCATTCTTGAGTGCGACGAGAGCATAAAAACTCATTGTGACCTCAGCGTGAGTCCTGTCCTCTAGTAAGTCCTCTCAGTGGCTGGACCATTAGATGTCATAATGGGCTTGACATGTCCCTAGTCCCCAATTTTTAACCAGATTTCTGGTTGTCCAGTCGCCCCACCCCAGGGCTCTACTCTGGAATCCCTCATTTGGTGGGACATCTGAGGTTGAAAAACAAAATGAAACAAATCGACAACAACAACAAAAAAACGGACTTCTTCCATCCCCAGAATGACCCCAAACTCTGTGGACGGGACCGAACCCCCAGAGAGTAAGACTCGTCCATTTCCCATGAAGTCACCCGGCAATTTCACGACCATGAGTGACACGATATCCAGAGACAAAAACTTGAGCAAGAGCCTCACACTCGCCCTTTTTTCATATCCCGAAGTGTTCACCTCATGGTCTGTAGATCAGTCCTGCCATACCTATGACCCAAAACATAAGCCGAGTTTGTGTTTTCAGACAACTGTCCAAACAGCTCTGGCCTACACACCCTACAGGCTCAGGGCCCTGGAGCCAAACCTGAGGACTGTACTTGCCCTCTCCAAGGGAATTGTATGTGCCCATTCCAATGGCCACGACCCTACTAATAGGATAACCTCCAAATTCCCTGAGGCCATCCCAAGAGTTGTGGCTTCCCAGGACAAACAGGGGAAATCTGAGCCCATCTGAGCACCTACCTGCACTCAGACCCGTAGACTGATGTCCCCAGAGGTAAAAAGGAACGAACAGGCCCCTAGGCACTAATCGGATCCATTGCTTTGGTTTCCAGGCATCTCTCCTCAGAGGCCTGGATTTCAATACCAGCATATGGCTGTTTCTTGACTCACCCATCAGAACAAATCTCATCTACACATGGGAAACATGCACGTTGGAGCTGTGTCAAAGCCTCTGTTTAGGAGAACCCTTCAGGGCCCAGGGCCACCGCTTCATTCCAAGGTCTCCATAGACACAAAAACATATTAGGACACATCCACAGGAGAGTCCATTTCAACTCAGCCTCCTCGGTTGCCCCCCACATCCAGCAGATCTAACCTGTCTTGTTGCTTGGAGACAATTGGAATGCGAGGTGGGCTACCCAGCCATCCATCCTTAGAACCCTGCTCGCAATCGTTGGCCTGGAGCCAACCAACAGGTCTCAATTGTCCTGCAGAAGAATCTTTGCAGTTTGGAGCTTCTCACAACTCCCATCGTGGGAAAACCCCCATGTCCTCGAGTTCCAACCCCCTTCAAGAAAGGGCCATCAGGGCAGAAAGTCCAACCTGAGCGATCGTCTGATCCTTGCCCTGACTTCAGATGCACGAGATCTCGATTGAGGTCTGTAGATTGTGCCTGCCATATCCTCACCCAGAAACCTAGGCCTAGCTTGGGTTCTCAGACTCCGTCCTCAGACTACTGGCCCACAAGCCCTCCAGTTGGGCAATCCAGAAATACAATGCCACACTCTGCCTGCCCTACGAAGTAAAACATTGCCCTGAGGGCTACCCCGAAACCCCAAATGAGGATCAACCTGCACGCCATTCGGCTGTACCCCAAACATATAGGCTGACCTGGGCACTATTTCCCCTTCTGACCCAGCCTGAGCTTGGACCTCCTGGTCCCACCCAGACAGCTGGCCGCACACTGAGCACATCGGACCCGCCATGGCCTTAGGTCGTCATCTCTTCCCAACTGCGGTTTTCAGGCTCCAGAACCTAGACCTTATCTCCAACCACTGCCCAGGGTTGAAAATGATGCAGAAATCAGAACTCTTTCCCCATGGCAAGAAACCTTGTGGTTGGCATGTTGTCCAACGTTCAGTGTAGTTGAAACAAGCGTGGCCCATGAGGCCCAGCCCATGCTTGCGGGCCACATTGGTCACAAACACACATTGTGACCCTCAGCCTGAGCCCAGTCCTCAGGTAAGGCCTCTCAGGGCCTATATAAAGAGACAGCATATTGGGCTTGCCATGCCCCTAGGCCCCAATTTTTAACCATAGTTCGGGTTGTCCCTTCACTCTTCCCCAGGGCTCTGCTTTGGAATTCCTCTTTTGGTGGGACACCTGAGGTAACAAACCTGAAAGGAGTCCTCCCATCCCACAGATTGACGAAAAACAATTGGGATCGGGCCAAAACACAGAGAGGAAGATTCGTCCATGGCCCATGAGACCTCCCCAACATTCCACGGCCATCGCTGAAACAAAATCTAGAGACAAAAGCCTGAGCAAGCTCCTCAGACTCGCTCATTCTTCATATCCTGAAGAGTTCTTCTCATGGTTTGTAGATCGGGCGTGCCATACCTACGTCCCCAAACTTAAGCTGAGTTTGTGTTTTCAGTCTTCTGTCCTCAAAGTCCTGGGCCACACTCCCTCCAGGCTGGGGCCCCTGGAGCCACACATTAGGACTGCCCCCACCCAATCCATGGGAATTCTGCCCATTCCATTGTCAAAAATCGTACAAATTAGGAGAACCCTCCAAAGTCCCTGAGGCCATCCCAATAGTGTAGGTCGCCCGGGACAAAAAAGGGCGGTTGATACCGGCTGAGCATCTACCTCCACTCATCTACCTCCACTCATACCAAGAAGATTGAACCAGACAGGACCCGAGGCCATTATCAGATCCATTGCTTTGGTTTACAGGCATGTCTCCTCAAAAGCCTGGATTCCAATACCAGCAGAGGGGATTTCCTGAGTCACCCATCAGAACAAATCTCGTCTCCACAAGGAAACTTGTGCATGGGAGCTATGCCAAAGCTTAGGAGAATACTTCAGGGTCCCGGTGCCACCTCCCCATTCCAAGGCCCTCATGGACACAAACAGACGTTAGGAACCATCCTCTGGAAAGTGCATTTCAACTCAGCCACCCCGGTTGCTCCCGCAGATCCATTAGATCTAAACTGTCTTGTTGCTAGGAGACAATTGGAAGGCGAGGCGGACTTCCCAGGCATCCATCCTGGAACGGTGCTCTGGAGTCATTCCTTATGGGATGTCCTGGAGCTGTCCAACAGGTCTCAATTGTCCCGCAGAAGGAATCCTTGAAGGGGGCATCCCACATCTCCCAACGTGGAAAACCTCCATGGCCTCGAGATTCCGCTCCCTTCATGAAGGGGCCGTCATGCACAGAAACTCCAACCTGAGCCAACGTCGGATCCTCGCCCTGACTTCAGATGCATGAGATATTGGTTCAGATCTGTAGGGGGTACCTGCCGTGCCCTCACCCTGAATCCGAAGTCTAGCTTGTGTTCTCAGACTTCCGTCCTCACTCTCCTGGCCCCGAAGCCCTCATGTTTGGCAATTCCGGACCGACAATGAAGCACTCTGCCTGCCCTCTATAAAAACTGTATTGCCTAATGAGCTCCCCAGGCAGCTAAATGAGGATAAACCTACACGGCACTCGAATGTACCCAAATTATATAGTCTAACCTGGGCACTAATGCACTGTCTGACACAACCTGAGCCCGGACCTGCTGACCAACACCCAGACAGCTGACCGCACGCTGAGCACATCAGACCCGCCATGGCCTTAGGTCATCATCTCTTCCCTACCTCAGTTTTCAGGCTTCAGAACCTAGACCTTATCTCCAATCACTGCCCACGGGTGACTGTGATGCAGAAATCAGAACTCTTCCTGACCCATGGCAAGAAACCTTGTGGTTGGCATGTTGTCCAACGTTCAGTGTAGGAGAAACCAGCATTCACCCTGAGGCCCCGCCCATTCTTGAGTGTGACGAGTGCATAAACACGCATTGTGACCTCAGCGTGAGTCCTGTCCTCTAGTAAGTCCTCTCAGTGGCTGGACCATTAGATGTCATAATGGGCTTGACATGTCCCTAGTCCCCAATTTTTAACCAGATTTCTGGTTGTCCAGTCGCCCCACCCCAGGGCTCTACTCTGGAATCCCTCATTTGGTGGGACATCTGAGGTTGAAAAACAAAATGAAACAAATCGACAACAACAACAAAAAAACGGACTTCTTCCATCCCCAGAATGACCCCAAACTCTGTGGACGGGACCGAACCCCCAGAGAGTAAGACTCGTCCATTTCCCATGAAGTCACCCGGCAATTTCACGACCATGAGTGACACGATATCCAGAGACAAAAACTTGAGCAAGAGCCTCACACTCGCCCTTTTTTCATATCCCGAAGTGTTCACCTCATGGTCTGTAGATCAGTCCTGCCATACCTATGACCCAAAACATAAGCCGAGTTTGTGTTTTCAGACAACTGTCCAAACAGCTCTGGCCTACACACCCTACAGGCTCAGGGCCCTGGAGCCAAACCTGAGGACTGTACTTGCCCTCTCCAAGGGAATTGTATGTGCCCATTCCAATGGCCACGACCCTACTAATAGGATAACCTCCAAATTCCCTGAGGCCATCCCAAGAGTTGTGGCTTCCCAGGACAAACAGGGGCAATCTGAGCCCATCTGAGCACCTACCTGCACTCAGACCCGTAGACTGATGTCCCCAGAGGTAAAAAGGAACGAACAGGCCCCTAGGCACTAATCGGATCCATTGCTTTGGTTTCCAGGCATCTCTCCTCAGAGGTCTGGATTTCAATACCAGCATATGGCTGTTTCTTGACTCACCCATCAGAACAAATCTCATCTACACATGGGAAACATGCACGTTGGAGCTGTGTCAAAGCCTCTGTTTAGGAGAACCCTTCAGGGCCCAGGGCCACCGCTTCATTCCAAGGTCTCCATAGACACAAAAACATATTAGGACACATCCACAGGAGAGTCCATTTCAACTCAGCCTCCTCGGTTGCCCCCCACATCCAGCAGATCTAACCTGTCTTGTTGCTTGGAGACAATTGGAATGCGAGGTGGGCTACCCAGCCATCCATCCTTAGAACCCTGCTCGGAATCGTTGGCCTGGAGCCAACCAACAGGTCTCAATTGTCCTGCAGAAGAATCTTTGCAGTTTGGAGCTTCTCACAACTCCCATCGTGGGAAAACCCCCATGTCCTCGAGTTCCAACCCCCTTCAAGAAAGGGCCATCAGGGCAGAAAGTCCAACCTGAGCGATCGTCTGATCCTTGCCCTGACTTCAGATGCACGAGATCTCGATTGAGGTCTGTAGATTGTGCCTGCCATATCCTCACCCAGAAACCTAGGCCTAGCTTGGGTTATCAGACTCCGTCCTCAGACTACTGGCCCACAAGCCCTCCAGTTGGGCAATCCAGAAATACAATGCCACACTCTGCCTGCCCTACAGAAGTAAAACATTGCCCTGAGGGCTACCCCGAAACCCCAAATGAGGATCAACCTGCACGCCATTCGGCTGTACCCCAAACATATAGGCTGACCTGGGCACTATTTCCCCTTCTGACCCAGCCTGAGCTTGGACCTCCTGGTCCCACCCAGACAGCTGGCCGCACACTGAGCACATCGGACCCGCTATGGCCTTAGGTCGTCATCTCTTCCCAACTGCGGTTTTCAGGCTCCAGAACCTAGACCTTATCTCCAACCACTGCCCAGGGTTGAAAATGATGCAGAAATCAGAACTCTTTCCCCATGGCAAGAAACCTTGTGGTTGGCATGTTGTCCAACGTTCACCATAGTTGAAACAAGCGTGGCCCATGAGGCCCAGCCCATGCTTGCGGGCCACATTGGTCACAAACACACATTGTGACCCTCAGCCTGAGCCCAGTCCTCAGGTAAGGCCTCTCAGGGCCTATATGAAGAGACAGCATATTGGGCTTGCCATGCCCCTAGGCCCCAATTTTTAACCATAGTTCGGGTTGTCCCTTCACTCTTCCCCAGGGCTCTGCTTTGGAATTCCTCTTTTGGTGGGACACCTGAGGTAACAAACCTGAAAGTAGTCCTCCCATCCCACAGATTGACGAAAAACAATTGGGATCGGGCCAAAACACAGAGAGGAAGATTCGTCCATGGCCCATGAGACCTCCCCAACATTCCACGGCCATCGCTGAAACAAAATCTAGAGACAAAAGCCTGAGCAAGCTCCTCAGACTCGCTCATTCTTCATATCCTGAAGAGTTCTTTTCATGGTTTGTAGATCGGGCGTGCCATACCTACGTCCCCAAACTTAAGCTGAGTTTGTGTTTTCAGTCTTCTGTCCTCAAAGTCCTGGGCCACACTCCCTCCAGGCTGGGGCCCCTGGAGCCACACATTAGGACTGCCCCCACCCAATCCATGGGAATTCTGCCCATTCCATTGTCAAAAATCGTACAAATTAGGAGAACCCTCCAAAGTCCCTGAGGCCATCCCAATAGTGTAGGTCGCCCGGGACAAAAAAGGGCGGTTGATACCGGCTGAGCATCTACCTCCACTCATCTACCTCCACTCATACCAAGAAGATTGAACCAGACAGGACCCGAGGCCATTATCGGATCCATTGCTTTGGTTTACAGGCATGTCTCCTCAAAAGCCTGGATTCCAATACCAGCAGAGGGGATTTCCTGAGTCACCCATCAGAACAAATCTCGTCTCCACAAGGAAACTTGTGCATGGGAGCTATGCCAAAGCTTAGGAGAATACTTCAGGGTCCCGGTGCCACCTCCCCATTCCAAGGCCCTCATGGACACAAACAGACGTTAGGAACCATCCTCTGGAAAGTGCATTTCAACTCAGCCACCCCGGTTGTTCCCGCAGATCCATTAGATCTAAACTGTCTTGTTGCTAGGAGACAATTGGAAGGCGAGGCGGACTTCCCAGGCATCCATCCTGGAACGGTGCTCTGGAGTCATTCCTTATGGGATGTCCTGGAGCTGTCCAACAGGTCTCAATTGTCCCGCAGAAGGAATCCTTGAAGGGGGCATCCCACATCTCCCAACGTGGAAAACCTCCATGGCCTCGAGATTCCGCTCCCTTCATGAAGGGGCCGTCATGCACAGAAACTCCAACCTGAGCCAACGTCGGATCCTCGCCCTGACTTCAGATGCATGAGATATTGGTTCAGATCTGTAGGGGGTACCTGCCGTGCCCTCACCCTGAATCCGAAGTCTAGCTTGTGTTCTCAGACTTCCGTCCTCACTCTCCTGGCCCCGAAGCCCTCATGTTTGGCAATTCCGGACCGACAATGAAGCACTCTGCCTGCCCTCTATAAAAACTGTATTGCCTAATGAGCTCCCCAGGCAGCTAAATGAGGATAAACCTACACGGCACTCGAATGTACCCAAATTATATAGTCTAACCTGGGCACTAATGCACTGTCTGACACAACCTGAGCCCGGACCTGCTGACCAACACCCAGACAGCTGACCGCACGCTGAGCACATCAGACCCGCCATGGCCTTAGGTCATCATCTCTTCCCTACCTCAGTTTTCAGGCTTCAGAACCTAGACCTTATCTCCAATCACTGCCCACGGGTGACTGTGATGCAGAAATCAGAACTCTTCCTGACCCATGGCAAGAAACCTTGTGGTTGGCATGTTGTCCAACGTTCAGTGTAGGAGAAACCAGCATTCACCCTGAGGCCCCGCCCATTCTTGAGTGTGACGAGTGCATAAACACGCATTGTGACCTCAGCGTGAGTCCTGTCCTCTAGTAAGTCCTCTCAGTGGCTGGACCATTAGATGTCATAATGGGCTTGACATGTCCCTAGTCCCCAATTTTTAACCAGATTTCTGGTTGTCCAGTCGCCCCACCCCAGGGCTCTACTCTGGAATCCCTCATTTGGTGGGACATCTGAGGTTGAAAAACAAAATGAAACAAATCGACAACAACAACAAAAAAACGGACTTCTTCCATCCCCAGAATGACCCCAAACTCTGTGGACGGGACCGAACCCCCAGAGAGTAAGACTCGTCCATTTCCCATGAAGTCACCCGGCAATTTCACGACCATGAGTGACACGATATCCAGAGACAAAAACTTGAGCAAGAGCCTCACACTCGCCCTTTTTTCATATCCCGAAGTGTTCACCTCATGGTCTGTAGATCAGTCCTGCCATACCTATGACCCAAAACATAAGCCGAGTTTGTGTTTTCAGACAACTGTCCAAACAGCTCTGGCCTACACACCCTACAGGCTCAGGGCCCTGGAGCCAAACCTGAGGACTGTACTTGCCCTCTCCAAGGGAATTGTATGTGCCCATTCCAATGGCCACGACCCTACTAATAGGATAACCTCCAAATTCCCTGAGGCCATCCCAAGAGTTGTGGCTTCCCAGGACAAACAGGGGAAATCTGAGCCCATCTGAGCACCTACCTGCACTCAGACCCGTAGACTGATGTCCCCAGAGGTAAAAAGGAACGAACAGGCCCCTAGGCACTAATCGGATCCATTGCTTTGGTTTCCAGGCATCTCTCCTCAGAGGCCTGGATTTCAATACCAGCATATGGCTGTTTCTTGACTCACCCATCAGAACAAATCTCATCTACACATGGGAAACATGCACGTTGGAGCTGTGTCAAAGCCTCTGTTTAGGAGAACCCTTCAGGGCCCAGGGCCACCGCTTCATTCCAAGGTCTCCATAGACACAAAAACATATTAGGACACATCCACAGGAGAGTCCATTTCAACTCAGCCTCCTCGGTTGCCCCCCACATGCAGCAGATCTAACCTGTCTTGTTGCTTGGAGACAATTGGAATGCGAGGTGGGCTACCCAGCCATCCATCCTTAGAACCCTGCTCGGAATCGTTGGCCTGGAGCCAACCAACAGGTCTCAATTGTCCTGCAGAAGAATCTTTGCAGTTTGGAGCTTCTCACAACTCCCATCGTGGGAAAACCCCCATGTCCTCGAGTTCCAACCCCCTTCAAGAAAGGGCCATCAGGGCAGAAAGTCCAACCTGAGCGATCGTCTGATCCTTGCCCTGACTTCAGATGCACGAGATCTCGATTGAGGTCTGTAGATTGTGCCTGCCATATCCTCACCCAGAAACCTAGGCCTAGCTTGGGTTCTCAGACTCCGTCCTCAGACTACTGGCCCACAAGCCCTCCAGTTGGGCAATCCAGAAATACAATGCCACACTCTGCCTGCCCTACGAAGTAAAACATTGCCCTGAGGGCTACCCCGAAACCCCAAATGAGGATCAACCTGCACGCCATTCGGCTGTACCCCAAACATATAGGCTGACCTGGGCACTATTTCCCCTTCTGACCCAGCCTGAGCTTGGACCTCCTGGTCCCACCCAGACAGCTGGCCGCACACTGAGCACATCGGACCCGCCATGGCCTTAGGTCGTCATCTCTTCCCAACTGCGGTTTTCAGGCTCCAGAACCTAGACCTTATCTCCAACCACTGCCCAGGGTTGAAAATGATGCAGAAATCAGAACTCTTTCCCCATGGCAAGAAACCTTGTGGTTGGCATGTTGTCCAACGTTCAGTGTAGTTGAAACAAGCGTGGCCCATGAGGCCCAGCCCATGCTTGCGGGCCACATTGGTCACAAACACACATTGTGACCCTCAGCCTGAGCCCAGTCCTCAGGTAAGGCCTCTCAGGGCCTATATAAAGAGACAGCATATTGGGCTTGCCATGCCCCTAGGCCCCAATTTTTAACCATAGTTCGGGTTGTCCCTTCACTCTTCCCCAGGGCTCTGCTTTGGAATTCCTCTTTTGGTGGGACACCTGAGGTAACAAACCTGAAAGGAGTCCTCCCATCCCACAGATTGACGAAAAACAATTGGGATCGGGCCAAAACACAGAGAGGAAGATTCGTCCATGGCCCATGAGACCTCCCCAACATTCCACGGCCATCGCTGAAACAAAATCTAGAGACAAAAGCCTGAGCAAGCTCCTCAGACTCGCTCATTCTTCATATCCTGAAGAGTTCTTCTCATGGTTTGTAGATCGGGCGTGCCATACCTACGTCCCAAACTTAAGCTGAGTTTGTGTTTTCAGTCTTCTGTCCTCAAAGTCCTGGGCCACACTCCCTCCAGGCTGGGGCCCCTGGAGCCACACATTAGGACTGCCCCCACCCAATCCATGGGAATTCTGCCCATTCCATTGTCAAAAATCGTACAAATTAGGAGAACCCTCCAAAGTCCCTGAGGCCATCCCAATAGTGTAGGTCGCCCGGGACAAAAAAGGGCGGTTGATACCGGCTGAGCATCTACCTCCACTCATCTACCTCCACTCATACCAAGAAGATTGAACCAGACAGGACCCGAGGCCATTATCGGATCCATTGCTTTGGTTTACAGGCATGTCTCCTCAAAAGCCTGGATTCCAATACCAGCAGAGGGGATTTCCTGAGTCACCCATCAGAACAAATCTCGTCTCCACAAGGAAACTTGTGCATGGGAGCTATGCCAAAGCTTAGGAGAATACTTCAGGGTCCCGGTGCCACCTCCCCATTCCAAGGCCCTCATGGACACAAACAGACGTTAGGAACCATCCTCTGGAAAGTGCATTTCAACTCAGCCACCCCGGTTGTTCCCGCAGATCCATTAGATCTAAACTGTCTTGTTGCTAGGAGACAATTGGAAGGCGAGGCGGACTTCCCAGGCATCCATCCTGGAACGGTGCTCTGGAGTCATTCCTTATGGGATGTCCTGGAGCTGTCCAACAGGTCTCAATTGTCCCGCAGAAGGAATCCTTGAAGGGGGCATCCCACATCTCCCAACGTGGAAAACCTCCATGGCCTCGAGATTCCGCTCCCTTCATGAAGGGGCCGTCATGCACAGAAACTCCAACCTGAGCCAACGTCGGATCCTCGCCCTGACTTCAGATGCATGAGATATTGGTTCAGATCTGTAGGGGGTACCTGCCGTGCCCTCACCCTGAATCCGAAGTCTAGCTTGTGTTCTCAGACTTCCGTCCTCACTCTCCTGGCCCCGAAGCCCTCATGTTTGGCAATTCCGGACCGACAATGAAGCACTCTGCCTGCCCTCTATAAAAACTGTATTGCCTAATGAGCTCCCCAGGCAGCTAAATGAGGATAAACCTACACGGCACTCGAATGTACCCAAATTATATAGTCTAACCTGGGCACTAATGCACTGTCTGACACAACCTGAGCCCGGACCTGCTGACCAACACCCAGACAGCTGACCGCACGCTGAGCACATCAGACCCGCCATGGCCTTAGGTCATCATCTCTTCCCTACCTCAGTTTTCAGGCTTCAGAACCTAGACCTTATCTCCAATCACTGCCCACGGGTGACTGTGATGCAGAAATCAGAACTCTTCCTGACCCATGGCAAGAAACCTTGTGGTTGGCATGTTGTCCAACGTTCAGTGTAGGAGAAACCAGCATTCACCCTGAGGCCCCGCCCATTCTTGAGTGTGACGAGTGCATAAACACGCATTGTGACCTCAGCGTGAGTCCTGTCCTCTAGTAAGTCCTCTCAGTGGCTGGACCATTAGATGTCATAATGGGCTTGACATGTCCCTAGTCCCCAATTTTTAACCAGATTTCTGGTTGTCCAGTCGCCCCACCCCAGGGCTCTACTCTGGAATCCCTCATTTGGTGGGACATCTGAGGTTGAAAAACAAAATGAAACAAATCGACAACAACAACAAAAAAACGGACTTCTTCCATCCCCAGAATGACCCCAAACTCTGTGGACGGGACCGAACCCCCAGAGAGTAAGACTCGTCCATTTCCCATGAAGTCACCCGGCAATTTCACGACCATGAGTGACACGATATCCAGAGACAAAAACTTGAGCAAGAGCCTCACACTCGCCCTTTTTTCATATCCCGAAGTGTTCACCTCATGGTCTGTAGATCAGTCCTGCCATACCTATGACCCAAAACATAAGCCGAGTTTGTGTTTTCAGACAACTGTCCAAACAGCTCTGGCCTACACACCCTACAGGCTCAGGGCCCTGGAGCCAAACCTGAGGACTGTACTTGCCCTCTCCAAGGGAATTGTATGTGCCCATTCCAATGGCCACGACCCTACTAATAGGATAACCTCCAAATTCCCTGAGGCCATCCCAAGATTTGTGGCTTCCCAGGACAAACAGGGGAAATCTGAGCCCATCTGAGCACCTACCTGCACTCAGACCCGTAGACTGATGTCCCCAGAGGTAAAAAGGAACGAACAGGCCCCTAGGCACTAATCGGATCCATTGCTTTGGTTTCCAGGCATCTCTCCTCAGAGGCCTGGATTTCAATACCAGCATATGGCTGTTTCTTGACTCACCCATCAGAACAAATCTCATCTACACATGGGAAACATGCACGTTGGAGCTGTGTCAAAGCCTCTGTTTAGGAGAACCCTTCAGGGCCCAGGGCCACCGCTTCATTCCAAGGTCTCCATAGACACAAAAACATATTAGGACACATCCACAGGAGAGTCCATTTCAACTCAGCCTCCTCGGTTGCCCCCCACATCCAGCAGATCTAACCTGTCTTGTTGCTTGGAGACAATTGGAATGCGAGGTGGGCTACCCAGCCATCCATCCTTAGAACCCTGCTCGGAATCGTTGGCCTGGAGCCAACCAACAGGTCTCAATTGTCCTGCAGAAGAATCTTTGCAGTTTGGAGCTTCTCACAACTCCCATCGTGGGAAAACCCCCATGTCCTCGTGATCCAACCCCCTTCAAGAAAGGGCCATCAGGGCAGAAAATCCAACCTGAGCGATCGTCTGATCCTTGCCCTGACTTCAGATGCACGAGATCTCGATTGAGGTCTGTAGATTGTGCCTGCCATATCCTCACCCAGAAACCTAGGCCAAGCTTGGGTTCTCAGACTCCGTCCTCAGACTACTGGCCTACAAGCCCTCCCGTTGGGCAATCAAGAACTACAATGCCACACTCTGCCTGCCCTACAGAAGTAAAACATTGCCCTCAGGGCTACCCCGAAACCGCAAATGAGGATCAACCTGCACGCCATTCGGCTGTACCCTAAACATATAGGCTGACCTGGGCACTATTTCCCCTTCTGACCCAGCCTGAGCCTGGACCTCCTGGTCCCACCCAGACAGCTGGCCGCACACTGAGCACATCGGACCCGCCATGGCCTTAGGTCGTCATCTCTTCCCAACTGCGGTTTTCAGGCTCCAGAACCTAGACCTTATATCCAACCACTGTCCAGGGTTGAAAATGATGCAGAATTCAGAACTCTTTCCCCATGGCAAGAAACCTTGTGCTTGGCATGTTGTCCAACGTTCAGTGTAGTTGAAACAAGCGTGGCCCATGATGCCCAGCCCATGCTTGCGGGCCACATTGGTCACAAACACACATTGTGACCCTCAGGCTGAGCCCAGTCCTCAAGTAAGGCCACTCAGTGGCTGGATGAAGAGACAGCATATTGGGCTTGCCATGCCCCTAGGCCCCAATTTTTTAACCATAGTTCGGGTTGTCCCTTCACTCTTCCCCAGGGCTCTGCTTTGGAATTCCTCTTTTGGTGGGACACCTGAGGTAACAAACCTGAAAGGAGTCCTCCCATCCCACAGATTGACGAAAAACAATTGGGATCAAGCCAAATCCACAGAGAGGAAGATTCGTCCATGGCCCATGAGACCTCCCCAACATTCCACGGCCATCGCTGAAACAAAAGTTAGAGACAAAAGCCTGAGCAAGCGCCTCAGACTCGCTCATTCTTCATATCCTGAAGAGTTCTTCTCATGGTTTGTAGATCGGGCGTGCCATACCTACGTCCCCAAACTTAAGCTGAGTTTGTGTTTTCAGTCTTCTGTCCTCAAAGTCCTGGGCCACACTCCCTCCAGGCTGGGGCCCCTGGAGCCACACATTAGGACTGCCCCCACCCAATCCATGGGAATTCTGCCCATTCCATTGTCAAAAATCGTACAAATTAGGAGAACCCTCCAAAGTCCCTGAGGCCATCCCAATAGTGTAGGTCGCCCAGGACAAAAAATGGCGGTTGATACCGGCTGAGCAACTACCTAAACTCATCTACCTCCACTCATACCAAGAAGATTGAACCAGACAGGACCCGAGGCCATTATCGGATCCATTGCTTTGGTTTACAGGCATGTCTCCTCAAAAGCCTGGATTCCAATACCAGCAGAGGGGATTTCCTGAGGCACCCATCAGAACAAATCTCGTCTCCACAAGGAAACATGTGCATGGGAGCTAAGCCAAAGCTTAGGAGAATACTTCAGGGTCCCGGTGCCACCTCCCCATTCCAAGGCCCTCATGGACACAAACACACGTTAGGACCCATCCTCTGGAAAGTGCATTTCAACTCAGCCACCCCGGTTGCTCCCGCAGATCCATTAGATCTAAACTGTCTTGTTGCTAGGAGACAATTGGAAGGCGAGGCGACTTCCCAGGCATTCATCCTGGAACGGTGCTCTGGAGTCATTCCATATGGGATGTCCTGGAGCTGTCCAACAGGTCTCAATTGTCCCGCAGAAGGAATCCTTGAAGTGGGCATCCCACATCTCCCAACGTGGAAAACCTCCATGGCCTCGAGATTCCGCTCCCTTCATGAAGGGGCCGTCATGCACAGAAACTCCAACCTGAGCCAACGTCGGATCCTCGCCCTGACTTCAGATGCATGAGATGTTGGTTCAGATCTGCAGGGGGTACCTGCCGTGCCCTCACCCTGAATCCGAAGTCTAGCTTGTGTTCTCAGACTTCCGTCCTCACTCCCCTGGCCCCGAAGCCCTCAAGTTTGGCAATTCCGGACCGACAATGAAGCACTCTGCCTGCCGTCTAGAAAAAATATATTGCCTAATGAGCAGCCCAGGCAGCTTAAATGAGGATAAACCTACACGGCACTCGAATGTACCCAAATTATATAGTCTAACCTGGGCACTAATGCACTGTCTGACACAACCTGAGCCCGGACATGCTGACCAACACCCAGACAGCTTACCGCACGCTGAGCACATCAGACCCGCCATGGCCTTAGGTCATCATCTCTTCCCTACCTCAGTTTTCAGGCTTCAGAACCTAGACCTTATCTCCAATCACTGCCCACGGGTGACTGTGATGCAGAAATCAGAACTCTTCCTGACCCATGGCAAGAAACCTTGTGGTTGGCATGTTGTCCAACGTTCAGTGTAGGAGAAACCAGCATTCACCCTGAGGCCCCGCCCATTCTTGAGTGCGACGAGAGCATAAAAACGCATTGTGACCTCAGCGTGAGTCCTGTCCTCTAGTAAGTCCTCTCAGTGGCTGGACCATTACATGTCATAATGGGCTTGACATGTCCCTAGTCCCCAATTTTTAACCAGATTTCTGGTTGTCCAGTCGCCCCACCCCAGGGCTCTACTCTGGAATCCCTCATTTGGTGGGACATCTGAGGTTGAAAAACAAAATGAAACAAATCGACAACAACAACAAAAAAACGGACTTCTTCCATCCCCAGAATGACCCCAAACTCTGTGGACGGGACCGAACCCCCAGAGAGTAAGACTCGTCCATTTCCCATGAAGTCACCCGGCAATTTCACGACCATGAGTGACACGATATCCAGAGACAAAAACTTGAGCAAGAGCCTCACACTCGCCCTTTTTTCATATCCCGAAGTGTTCACCTCATGGTCTGTAGATCAGTCCTGCCATACCTATGACCCAAAACATAAGCCGAGTTTGTGTTTTCAGACAACTGTCCAAACAGCTCTGGCCTACACACCCTACAGGCTCAGGGCCCTGGAGCCAAACCTGAGGACTGTACTTGCCCTCTCCAAGGGAATTGTATGTGCCCATTCCAATGGCCACGACCCTACTAATAGGATAACCTCCAAATTCCCTGAGGCCATCCCAAGAGTTGTGGCTTCCCAGGACAAACAGGGGCAATCTGAGCCCATCTGAGCACCTACCTGCACTCAGACCCGTAGACTGATGTCCCCAGAGGTAAAAAGGAACGAACAGGCCCCTAGGCACTAATCGGATCCATTGCTTTGGTTTCCAGGCATCTCTCCTCAGAGGTCTGGATTTCAATACCAGCATATGGCTGTTTCTTGACTCACCCATCAGAACAAATCTCATCTACACATGGGAAACATGCACGTTGGAGCTGTGTCAAAGCCTCTGTTTAGGAGAACCCTTCAGGGCCCAGGGCCACCGCTTCATTCCAAGGTCTCCATAGACACAAAAACATATTAGGACACATCCACAGGAGAGTCCATTTCAACTCAGCCTCCTCGGTTGCCCCCCACATCCAGCAGATCTAACCTGTCTTGTTGCTTGGAGACAATTGGAATGCGAGGTGGGCTACCCAGCCATCCATCCTTAGAACCCTGCTCGGAATCGTTGGCCTGGAGCCAACCAACAGGTCTCAATTGTCCTGCAGAAGAATCTTTGCAGTTTGGAGCTTCTCACAACTCCCATCGTGGGAAAACCCCCATGTCCTCGAGTTCCAACCCCCTTCAAGAAAGGGCCATCAGGGCAGAAAGTCCAACCTGAGCGATCGTCTGATCCTTGCCCTGACTTCAGATGCACGAGATCTCGATTGAGGTCTGTAGATTGTGCCTGCCATATCCTCACCCAGAAACCTAGGCCTAGCTTGGGTTCTCAGACTCCGTCCTCAGACTACTGGCCCACAAGCCCTCCATTTGGGCAATCCAGAAATACAATGCCACACTCTGCCTGCCCTACAGAAGTAAAACATTGCCCTGAGGGCTACCCCGAAACCCCAAATGAGGATCAACCTGCACGCCATTCGGCTGTACCCCAAACATATAGGCTGACCTGGGCACTATTTCCCCTTCTGACCCAGCCTGAGCTTGGACCTCCTGGTCCCACCCAGACAGCTGGCCGCACACTGAGCACATCGGACCCGCTATGGCCTTAGGTCGTCATCTCTTCCCAACTGCGGTTTTCAGGCTCCAGAACCTAGACCTTATCTCCAACCACTGCCCAGGGTTGAAAATGATGCAGAAATCAGAACTCTTTCCCCATGGCAAGAAACCTTGTGGTTGGCATGTTGTCCAACGTTCACCATAGTTGAAACAAGCGTGGCCCATGAGGCCCAGCCCATGCTTGCGGGCCACATTGGTCACAAACACACATTGTGACCCTCAGCCTGAGCCCAGTCCTCAGGTAAGGCCTCTCAGGGCCTATATGAAGAGACAGCATATTGGGCTTGCCATGCCCCTAGGCCCCAATTTTTAACCATAGTTCGGGTTGTCCCTTCACTCTTCCCCAGGGCTCTGCTTTGGAATTCCTCTTTTTGTGGGACACCTGAGGTAACAAACCTGAAAGGAGTCCTCCCATCCCACAGATTGACGAAAAACAATTGGGATCGGGCCAAAACACAGAGAGGAAGATTCGTCCATGGCCCATGAGACCTCCCCAACATTCCACGGCCATCGCTGAAACAAAATCTAGAGACAAAAGCCTGAGCAAGCTCCTCAGACTCGCTCATTCTTCATATCCTGAAGAGTTCTTCTCATGGTTTGTAGATCGGGCGTGCCATACCTACGTCCCCAAACTTAAGCTGAGTTTGTGTTTTCAGTCTTCTGTCCTCAAAGTCCTGGGCCACACTCCCTCCAGGCTGGGGCCCCTGGAGCCACACATTAGGACTGCCCCCACCCAATCCATGGGAATTCTGCCCATTCCATTGTCAAAAATCGTACAAATTAGGAGAACCCTCCAAAGTCCCTGAGGCCATCCCAATAGTGTAGGTCGCCCGGGACAAAAAAGGGCGGTTGATACCGGCTGAGCATCTACCTCCACTCATCTACCTCCACTCATACCAAGAAGATTGAACCAGACAGGACCCGAGGCCATTATCGGATCCATTGCTTTGGTTTACAGGCATGTCTCCTCAAAAGCCTGGATTCCAATACCAGCAGAGGGGATTTCCTGAGTCACCCATCAGAACAAATCTCGTCTCCACAAGGAAACTTGTGCATGGGAGCTATGCCAAAGCTTAGGAGAATACTTCAGGGTCCCGGTGCCACCTCCCCATTCCAAGGCCCTCATGGACACAAACAGACGTTAGGAACCATCCTCTGGAAAGTGCATTTCAACTCAGCCACCCCGGTTGCTCCCGCAGATCCATTAGATCTAAACTGTCTTGTTGCTAGGAGACAATTGGAAGGCGAGGCGGACTTCCCAGGCATCCATCCTGGAACGGTGCTCTGGAGTCATTCCTTATGGGATGTCCTGGAGCTGTCCAACAGGTCTCAATTGTCCCGCAGAAGGAATCCTTGAAGGGGGCATCCCACATCTCCCAACGTGGAAAACCTCCATGGCCTCGAGATTCCGCTCCCTTCATGAAGGGGCCGTCATGCACAGAAACTCCAACCTGAGCCAACGTCGGATCCTCGCCCTGACTTCAGATGCATGAGATATTGGTTCAGATCTGTAGGGGGTACCTGCCGTGCCCTCACCCTGAATCCGAAGTCTAGCTTGTGTTCTCAGACTTCCGTCCTCACTCTCCTGGCCCCGAAGCCCTCATGTTTGGCAATTCCGGACCGACAATGAAGCACTCTGCCTGCCCTCTATAAAAACTGTATTGCCTAATGAGCTCCCCAGGCAGCTAAATGAGGATAAACCTACACGGCACTCGAATGTACCCAAATTATATAGTCTAACCTGGGCACTAATGCACTGTCTGACACAACCTGAGCCCGGACCTGCTGACCAACACCCAGACAGCTGACCGCACGCTGAGCACATCAGACCCGCCATGGCCTTAGGTCATCATCTCTTCCCTACCTCAGTTTTCAGGCTTCAGAACCTAGACCTTATCTCCAATCACTGCCCACGGGTGACTGTGATACAGAAATCAGAACTCTTCCTGACCCATGGCAAGAAACCTTGTGGTTGGCATGTTGTCCAACGTTCAGTGTAGGAGAAACCAGCATTCACCCTGAGGCCCCGCCCATTCTTGAGTGTGACGAGTGCATAAACACGCATTGTGACCTCAGCGTGAGTCCTGTCCTCTAGTAAGTCCTCTCAGTGGCTGGACCATTAGATGTCATAATGGGCTTGACATGTCCCTAGTCCCCAATTTTTAACCAGATTTCTGGTTGTCCAGTCGCCCCACCCCAGGGCTCTACTCTGGAATCCCTCATTTGGTGGGACATCTGAGGTTGAAAAACAAAATGAAACAAATCGACAACAACAACAAAAAAACGGACTTCTTCCATCCCCAGAATGACCCCAAACTCTGTGGACGGGACCGAACCCCCAGAGAGTAAGACTCGTCCATTTCCCATGAAGTCACCCGGCAATTTCACGACCATGAGTGACACGATATCCAGAGACAAAAACTTGAGCAAGAGCCTCACACTCGCCCTTTTTTCATATCCCGAAGTGTTCACCTCATGGTCTGTAGATCAGTCCTGCCATACCTATGACCCAAAACATAAGCCGAGTTTGTGTTTTCAGACAACTGTCCAAACAGCTCTGGCCTACACACCCTACAGGCTCAGGGCCCTGGAGCCAAACCTGAGGACTGTACTTGCCCTCTCCAAGGGAATTGTATGTGCCCATTCCAATGGCCACGACCCTACTAATAGGATAACCTCCAAATTCCCTGAGGCCATCCCAAGAGTTGTGGCTTCCCAGGACAAACAGGGGAAATCTGAGCCCATCTGAGCACCTACCTGCACTCAGACCCGTAGACTGATGTCCCCAGAGGTAAAAAGGAACGAACAGGCCCCTAGGCACTAATCGGATCCATTGCTTTGGTTTCCAGGCATCTCTCCTCAGAGGCCTGGATTTCAATACCAGCATATGGCTGTTTCTTGACTCACCCATCAGAACAAATCTCATCTACACATGGGAAACATGCACGTTGGAGCTGTGTCAAAGCCTCTGTTTAGGAGAACCCTTCAGGGCCCAGGGCCACCGCTTCATTCCAAGGTCTCCATAGACACAAAAACATATTAGGACACATCCACAGGAGAGTCCATTTCAACTCAGCCTCCTCGGTTGCCCCCCACATCCAGCAGATCTAACCTGTCTTGTTGCTTGGAGACAATTGGAATGCGAGGTGGGCTACCCAGCCATCCATCCTTAGAACCCTGCTCGGAATCGTTGGCCTGGAGCCAACCAACAGGTCTCAATTGTCCTGCAGAAGAATCTTTGCAGTTTGGAGCTTCTCACAACTCCCATCGTGGGAAAACCCCCATGTCCTCGAGTTCCAACCCCCTTCAAGAAAGGGCCATCAGGGCAGAAAGTCCAACCTGAGCGATCGTCTGATCCTTGCCCTGACTTCAGATGCACGAGATCTCGATTGAGGTCTGTAGATTGTGCCTGCCATATCCTCACCCAGAAACCTAGGCCTAGCTTGGGTTCTCAGACTCCGTCCTCAGACTACTGGCCCACAAGCCCTCCAGTTGGGCAATCCAGAAATACAATGCCACACTCTGCCTGCCCTACGAAGTAAAACATTGCCCTGAGGGCTACCCCGAAACCCCAAATGAGGATCAACCTGCACGCCATTCGGCTGTACCCCAAACATATAGGCTGACCTGGGCACTATTTCCCCTTCTGACCCAGCCTGAGCTTGGACCTCCTGGTCCCACCCAGACAGCTGGCCGCACACTGAGCACATCGGACCCGCCATGGCCTTAGGTCGTCATCTCTTCCCAACTGCGGTTTTCAGGCTCCAGAACCTAGACCTTATCTCCAACCACTGCCCAGGGTTGAAAATGATGCAGAAATCAGAACTCTTTCCCCATGGCAAGAAACCTTGTGGTTGGCATGTTGTCCAACGTTCAGTGTAGTTGAAACAAGCGTGGCCCATGTGGCCCAGCCCATGCTTGCGGGCCACATTGGTCACAAACACACATTGTGACCCTCAGCCTGAGCCCAGTCCTCAGGTAAGGCCTCTCAGGGCCTATATAAAGAGACAGCATATTGGGCTTGCCATGCCCCTAGGCCCCAATTTTTAACCATAGTTCGGGTTGTCCCTTCACTCTTCCCCAGGGCTCTGCTTTGGAATTCCTCTTTTGGTGGGACACCTGAGGTAACAAACCTGAAAGGAGTCCTCCCATCCCACAGATTGACGAAAAACAATTGGGATCGGGCCAAAACACAGAGAGGAAGATTCGTCCATGGCCCATGAGACCTCCCCAACATTCCACGGCCATCGCTGAAACAAAATCTAGAGACAAAAGCCTGAGCAAGCTCCTCAGACTCGCTCATTCTTCATATCCTGAAGAGTTCTTCTCATGGTTTGTAGATCGGGCGTGCCATACCTACGTCCCAAACTTAAGCTGAGTTTGTGTTTTCAGTCTTCTGTCCTCAAAGTCCTGGGCCACACTCCCTCCAGGCTGGGGCCCCTGGAGCCACACATTAGGACTGCCCCCACCCAATCCATGGGAATTCTGCCCATTCCATTGTCAAAAATCGTACAAATTAGGAGAACCCTCCAAAGTCCCTGAGGCCATCCCAATAGTGTAGGTCGCCCGGGACAAAAAAGGGCGGTTGATACCGGCTGAGCATCTACCTCCACTCATCTACCTCCACTCATACCAAGAAGATTGAACCAGACAGGACCCGAGGCCATTATCGGATCCATTGCTTTGGTTTACAGGCATGTCTCCTCAAAAGCCTGGATTCCAATACCAGCAGAGGGGATTTCCTGAGTCACCCATCAGAACAAATCTCGTCTCCACAAGGAAACTTGTGCATGGGAGCTATGCCAAAGCTTAGGAGAATACTTCAGGGTCCCGGTGCCACCTCCCCATTCCAAGGCCCTCATGGACACAAACAGACGTTAGGAACCATCCTCTGGAAAGTGCATTTCAACTCAGCCACCCCGGTTGTTCCCGCAGATCCATTAGATCTAAACTGTCTTGTTGCTAGGAGACAATTGGAAGGCGAGGCGGACTTCCCAGGCATCCATCCTGGAACGGTGCTCTGGAGTCATTCCTTATGGGATGTCCTGGAGCTGTCCAACAGGTCTCAATTGTCCCGCAGAAGGAATCCTTGAAGGGGGCATCCCACATCTCCCAACGTGGAAAACCTCCATGGCCTCGAGATTCCGCTCCCTTCATGAAGGGGCCGTCATGCACAGAAACTCCAACCTGAGCCAACGTCGGATCCTCGCCCTGACTTCAGATGCATGAGATATTGGTTCAGATCTGTAGGGGGTACCTGCCGTGCCCTCACCCTGAATCCGAAGTCTAGCTTGTGTTCTCAGACTTCCGTCCTCACTCTCCTGGCCCCGAAGCCCTCATGTTTGGCAATTCCGGACCGACAATGAAGCACTCTGCCTGCCCTCTATAAAAACTGTATTGCCTAATGAGCTCCCCAGGCAGCTAAATGAGGATAAACCTACACGGCACTCGAATGTACCCAAATTATATAGTCTAACCTGGGCACTAATGCACTGTCTGACACAACCTGAGCCCGGACCTGCTGACCAACACCCAGACAGCTGACCGCACGCTGAGCACATCAGACCCGCCATGGCCTTAGGTCATCATCTCTTCCCTACCTCAGTTTTCAGGCTTCAGAACCTAGACCTTATCTCCAATCACTGCCCACGGGTGACTGTGATGCAGAAATCAGAACTCTTCCTGACCCATGGCAAGAAACCTTGTGGTTGGCATGTTGTCCAACGTTCAGTGTAGGAGAAACCAGCATTCACCCTGAGGCCCCGCCCATTCTTGAGTGTGACGAGTGCATAAACACGCATTGTGACCTCAGCGTGAGTCCTGTCCTCTAGTAAGTCCTCTCAGTGGCTGGACCATTAGATGTCATAATGGGCTTGACATGTCCCTAGTCCCCAATTTTTAACCAGATTTCTGGTTGTCCAGTCGCCCCACCCCAGGGCTCTACTCTGGAATCCCTCATTTGGTGGGACATCTGAGGTTGAAAAACAAAATGAAACAAATCGACAACAACAACAAAAAAACGGACTTCTTCCATCCCCAGAATGACCCCAAACTCTGTGGACGGGACCGAACCCCCAGAGAGTAAGACTCGTCCATTTCCCATGAAGTCACCCGGCAATTTCACGACCATGAGTGACACGATATCCAGAGACAAAAACTTGAGCAAGAGCCTCACACTCGCCCTTTTTTCATATCCCGAAGTGTTCACCTCATGGTCTGTAGATCAGTCCTGCCATACCTATGACCCAAAACATAAGCCGAGTTTGTGTTTTCAGACAACTGTCCAAACAGCTCTGGCCTACACACCCTACAGGCTCAGGGCCCTGGAGCCAAACCTGAGGACTGTACTTGCCCTCTCCAAGGGAATTGTATGTGCCCATTCCAATGGCCACGACCCTACTAATAGGATAACCTCCAAATTCCCTGAGGCCATCCCAAGATTTGTGGCTTCCCAGGACAAACAGGGGAAATCTGAGCCCATCTGAGCACCTACCTGCACTCAGACCCGTAGACTGATGTCCCCAGAGGTAAAAAGGAACGAACAGGCCCCTAGGCACTAATCGGATCCATTGCTTTGGTTTCCAGGCATCTCTCCTCAGAGGCCTGGATTTCAATACCAGCATATGGCTGTTTCTTGACTCACCCATCAGAACAAATCTCATCTACACATGGGAAACATGCACGTTGGAGCTGTGTCAAAGCCTCTGTTTAGGAGAACCCTTCAGGGCCCAGGGCCACCGCTTCATTCCAAGGTCTCCATAGACACAAAAACATATTAGGACACATCCACAGGAGAGTCCATTTCAACTCAGCCTCCTCGGTTGCCCCCCACATCCAGCAGATCTAACCTGTCTTGTTGCTTGGAGACAATTGGAATGCGAGGTGGGCTACCCAGCCATCCATCCTTAGAACCCTGCTCGGAATCGTTGGCCTGGAGCCAACCAACAGGTCTCAATTGTCCTGCAGAAGAATCTTTGCAGTTTGGAGCTTCTCACAACTCCCATCGTGGGAAAACCCCCATGTCCTCGTGATCCAACCCCCTTCAAGAAAGGGCCATCAGGGCAGAAAATCCAACCTGAGCGATCGTCTGATCCTTGCCCTGACTTCAGATGCACGAGATCTCGATTGAGGTCTGTAGATTGTGCCTGCCATATCCTCACCCAGAAACCTAGGCCAAGCTTGGGTTCTCAGACTCCGTCCTCAGACTACTGGCCTACAAGCCCTCCCGTTGGGCAATCAAGAACTACAATGCCACACTCTGCCTGCCCTACAGAAGTAAAACATTGCCCTCAGGGCTACCCCGAAACCGCAAATGAGGATCAACCTGCACGCCATTCGGCTGTACCCTAAACATATAGGCTGACCTGGGCACTATTTCCCCTTCTGACCCAGCCTGAGCCTGGACCTCCTGGTCCCACCCAGACAGCTGGCCGCACACTGAGCACATCGGACCCGCCATGGCCTTAGGTCGTCATCTCTTCCCAACTGCGGTTTTCAGGCTCCAGAACCTAGACCTTATATCCAACCACTGTCCAGGGTTGAAAATGATGCAGAATTCAGAACTCTTTCCCCATGGCAAGAAACCTTGTGCTTGGCATGTTGTCCAACGTTCAGTGTAGTTGAAACAAGCGTGGCCCATGATGCCCAGCCCATGCTTGCGGGCCACATTGGTCACAAACACACATTGTGACCCTCAGGCTGAGCCCAGTCCTCAAGTAAGGCCACTCAGTGGCTGGATGAAGAGACAGCATATTGGGCTTGCCATGCCCCTAGGCCCCAATTTTTTAACCATAGTTCGGGTTGTCCCTTCACTCTTCCCCAGGGCTCTGCTTTGGAATTCCTCTTTTGGTGGGACACCTGAGGTAACAAACCTGAAAGGAGTCCTCCCATCCCACAGATTGACGAAAAACAATTGGGATCAAGCCAAATCCACAGAGAGGAAGATTCGTCCATGGCCCATGAGACCTCCCCAACATTCCACGGCCATCGCTGAAACAAAAGTTAGAGACAAAAGCCTGAGCAAGCGCCTCAGACTCGCTCATTCTTCATATCCTGAAGAGTTCTTCTCATGGTTTGTAGATCGGGCGTGCCATACCTACGTCCCCAAACTTAAGCTGAGTTTGTGTTTTCAGTCTTCTGTCCTCAAAGTCCTGGGCCACACTCCCTCCAGGCTGGGGCCCCTGGAGCCACACATTAGGACTGCCCCCACCCAATCCATGGGAATTCTGCCCATTCCATTGTCAAAAATCGTACAAATTAGGAGAACCCTCCAAAGTCCCTGAGGCCATCCCAATAGTGTAGGTCGCCCAGGACAAAAAATGGCGGTTGATACCGGCTGAGCAACTACCTAAACTCATCTACCTCCACTCATACCAAGAAGATTGAACCAGACAGGACCCGAGGCCATTATCGGATCCATTGCTTTGGTTTACAGGCATGTCTCCTCAAAAGCCTGGATTCCAATACCAGCAGAGGGGATTTCCTGAGGCACCCATCAGAACAAATCTCGTCTCCACAAGGAAACATGTGCATGGGAGCTAAGCCAAAGCTTAGGAGAATACTTCAGGGTCCCGGTGCCACCTCCCCATTCCAAGGCCCTCATGGACACAAACACACGTTAGGACCCATCCTCTGGAAAGTGCATTTCAACTCAGCCACCCCGGTTGCTCCCGCAGATCCATTAGATCTAAACTGTCTTGTTGCTAGGAGACAATTGGAAGGCGAGGCGACTTCCCAGGCATTCATCCTGGAACGGTGCTCTGGAGTCATTCCATATGGGATGTCCTGGAGCTGTCCAACAGGTCTCAATTGTCCCGCAGAAGGAATCCTTGAAGTGGGCATCCCACATCTCCCAAAGTGGAAAACCTCCATGGCCTCGAGATTCCGCTCCCTTCATGAAGGGGCCGTCATGCACAGAAACTCCAACCTGAGCCAACGTCGGATCCTCGCCCTGACTTCAGATGCATGAGATGTTGGTTCAGATCTGCAGGGGGTACCTGCCGTGCCCTCACCCTGAATCCGAAGTCTAGCTTGTGTTCTCAGACTTCCGTCCTCACTCCCCTGGCCCCGAAGCCCTCAAGTTTGGCAATTCCGGACCGACAATGAAGCACTCTGCCTGCCGTCTAGAAAAAATATATTGCCTAATGAGCAGCCCAGGCAGCTTAAATGAGGATAAACCTACACGGCACTCGAATGTACCCAAATTATATAGTCTAACCTGGGCACTAATGCACTGTCTGACACAACCTGAGCCCGGACATGCTGACCAACACCCAGACAGCTTACCGCACGCTGAGCACATCAGACCCGCCATGGCCTTAGGTCATCATCTCTTCCCTACCTCAGTTTTCAGGCTTCAGAACCTAGACCTTATCTCCAATCACTGCCCACGGGTGACTGTGATGCAGAAATCAGAACTCTTCCTGACCCATGGCAAGAAACCTTGTGGTTGGCATGTTGTCCAACGTTCAGTGTAGGAGAAACCAGCATTCACCCTGAGGCCCCGCCCATTCTTGAGTGCGACGAGAGCATAAAAACGCATTGTGACCTCAGCGTGAGTCCTGTCCTCTAGTAAGTCCTCTCAGTGGCTGGACCATTAGATGTCATAATGGGCTTGACATGTCCCTAGTCCCCAATTTTTAACCAGATTTCTGGTTGTCCAGTCGCCCCACCCCAGGGCTCTACTCTGGAATCCCTCATTTGGTGGGACATCTGAGGTTGAAAAACAAAATGAAACAAATCGACAACAACAACAAAAAAACGGACTTCTTCCATCCCCAGAATGACCCCAAACTCTGTGGACGGGACCGAACCCCCAGAGAGTAAGACTCGTCCATTTCCCATGAAGTCACCCGGCAATTTCACGACCATGAGTGACACGATATCCAGAGACAAAAACTTGAGCAAGAGCCTCACACTCGCCCTTTTTTCATATCCCGAAGTGTTCACCTCATGGTCTGTAGATCAGTCCTGCCATACCTATGACCCAAAACATAAGCCGAGTTTGTGTTTTCAGACAACTGTCCAAACAGCTCTGGCCTACACACCCTACAGGCTCAGGGCCCTGGAGCCAAACCTGAGGACTGTACTTGCCCTCTCCAAGGGAATTGTATGTGCCCATTCCAATGGCCACGACCCTACTAATAGGATAACCTCCAAATTCCCTGAGGCCATCCCAAGAGTTGTGGCTTCCCAGGACAAACAGGGGAAATCTGAGCCCATCTGAGCACCTACCTGCACTCAGACCCGTAGACTGATGTCCCCAGAGGTAAAAAGGAACGAACAGGCCCCTAGGCACTAATCGGATCCATTGCTTTGGTTTCCAGGCATCTCTCCTCAGAGGCCTGGATTTCAATACCAGCATATGGCTGTTTCTTGACTCACCCATCAGAACAAATCTCATCTACACATGGGAAACATGCACGTTGGAGCTGTGTCAAAGCCTCTGTTTAGGAGAACCCTTCAGGGCCCAGGGCCACCGCTTCATTCCAAGGTCTCCATAGACACAAAAACATATTAGGACACATCCACAGGAGAGTCCATTTCAACTCAGCCTCCTCGGTTGCCCCCCACATCCAGCAGATCTAACCTGTCTTGTTGCTTGGAGACAATTGGAATGCGAGGTGGGCTACCCAGCCATCCATCCTTAGAACCCTGCTCGGAATCGTTGGCCTGGAGCCAACCAACAGGTCTCAATTGTCCTGCAGAAGAATCTTTGCAGTTTGGAGCTTCTCACAACTCCCATCGTGGGAAAACCCCCATGTCCTCGAGTTCCAACCCCCTTCAAGAAAGGGCCATCAGGGCAGAAAGTCCAACCTGAGCGATCGTCTGATCCTTGCCCTGACTTCAGATGCACGAGATCTCGATTGAGGTCTGTAGATTGTGCCTGCCATATCCTCACCCAGAAACCTAGGCCTAGCTTGGGTTCTCAGACTCCGTCCTCAGACTACTGGCCCACAAGCCCTCCAGTTGGGCAATCCAGAAATACAATGCCACACTCTGCCTGCCCTACGAAGTAAAACATTGCCCTGAGGGCTACCCCGAAACCCCAAATGAGGATCAACCTGCACGCCATTCGGCTGTACCCCAAACATATAGGCTGACCTGGGCACTATTTCCCCTTCTGACCCAGCCTGAGCTTGGACCTCCTGGTCCCACCCAGACAGCTGGCCGCACACTGAGCACATCGGACCCGCCATGGCCTTAGGTCGTCATCTCTTCCCAACTGCGGTTTTCAGGCTCCAGAACCTAGACCTTATCTCCAACCACTGCCCAGGGTTGAAAATGATGCAGAAATCAGAACTCTTTCCCCATGGCAAGAAACCTTGTGGTTGGCATGTTGTCCAACGTTCAGTGTAGTTGAAACAAGCGTGGCCCATGAGGCCCAGCCCATGCTTGCGGGCCACATTGGTCACAAACACACATTGTGACCCTCAGCCTGAGCCCAGTCCTCAGGTAAGGCCTCTCAGGGCCTATATGAAGAGACAGCATATTGGGCTTGCCATGCCCCTAGGCCCCAATTTTTAACCATAGTTCGGGTTGTCCCTTCACTCTTCCCCAGGGCTCTGCTTTGGAATTCCTCTTTTGGTGGGACACCTGAGGTAACAAACCTGAAAGGAGTCCTCCCATCCCACAGATTGACGAAAAACAATTGGGATCGGGCCAAAACACAGAGAGGAAGATTCGTCCATGGCCCATGAGACCTCCCCAACATTCCACGGCCATCGCTGAAACAAAATCTAGAGACAAAAGCCTGAGCAAGCTCCTCAGACTCGCTCATTCTTCATATCCTGAAGAGTTTTTCTCATGGTTTGTAGATCGGGCGTGCCATACCTACGTCCCCAAACTTAAGCTGAGTTTGTGTTTTCAGTCTTCTGTCCTCAAAGTCCTGGGCCACACTCCCTCCAGGCTGGGGCCCCTGGTGCCACACATTAGGACTGCCCCCACCCAATCCATGGGAATTCTGCCCATTCCATTGTCAAAAATCGTACAAATTAGGAGAACCCTCCAAAGTCCCTGAGGCCATCCCAATAGTGTAGGTCGCCCGGGACAAAAAAGGGCGGTTGATACCAGCTGAGCATCTACCTCCACTCATCTACTTCCACTCATACCAAGAAGATTGAACCAGACAGGACCCGAGGCCATTATCGGATCCATTGCTTTGGTTTACAGGCATGTCTCCTCAAAAGCCTGGATTCCAATACCAGCAGAGGGGATTTCCTGAGTCACCCATCAGAACAAATCTCGTCTCCACAAGGAAACTTGTGCATGGGAGCTATGCCAAAGCTTAGGAGAATACTTCAGGGTCCCGGTGCCACCTCCCCATTCCAAGGCCCTCATGGACACAAACAGACGTTAGGAACCATCCTCTGGAAAGTGTATTTCAACTCAGCCACCCCGGTTGCTCCCGCAGATCCATTAGATCTAAACTGTCTTGTTGCTAGGAGACAATTGGAAGGCGAGGCGGACTTCCCAGGCATCCATCCTCGAACGGTGCTCTGGAGTCATTCCATATGGGATGTCCTGGAGCTGTCCAACAGGTCTCAATTGTCCCGCAGAAGGAATCCTTGAAGGGGGCATCCCACATCTCCCAACGTGGAAAACCTCCATGGCCTCGAGATTCCGCTCCCTTCATGAAGGGGCCGTCATGCACAGAAACTCCAACCTGAGCCAACGTCGGATCCTCGCCCTGACTTCAGATGCATGAGATATTGGTTCAGATCTGTAGGGGGTACCTGCCGTGCCCTCACCCTGAATCCGAAGTCTAGCTTGTGTTCTCAGACTTCCGTCCTCACTCTCCTGGCCCTGAAGCCCTCATGTTTGGCAATTCCGGACCGACAATGAAGCACTCTGCCTGCCCTCTATAAAAAATGTATTGCCTATTGAGCTCCCCAGGCAGCTTAAATGAGGATAAACCTACACGGCACTCGAATGTACCCAAATTATATAGTCTAACCTGGGCACTAATGCACTGTCTGACACAACCTGAGCCCGGACCTGCTGACCAACACCCAGACAGCTGACCGCACGCTGAGCACATCAGACCCGCCATGGCCTTAGGTCATCATCTCTTCCCTACCTCAGTTTTCAGGCTTCAGAACCTAGACCTTATCTCCAATCACTGCCCACGGGTGACTGTGATGCAGAAATCAGAACTCTTCCTGACCCATGGCAAGAAACCTTGTGGTTGGCATGTTGTCCAACGTTCAGTGTAGGAGAAACCAGCATTCACCCTGAGGCCCCGCCCATTCTTGAGTGTGACGAGTGCATAAACACGCATTGTGACCTCAGCGTGAGTCCTGTCCTCTAGTAAGTCCTCTCAGTGGCTGGACCATTAGATGTCATAATGGGCTTGACATGTCCCTAGTCCCCAATTTTTAACCAGATTTCTGGTTGTCCAGTCGCCCCACCCCAGGGCTCTACTCTGGAATCCCTCATTTGGTGGGACATCTGAGGTTGAAAAACAAAATGAAACAAATCGACAACAACAACAAAAAAACGGACTTCTTCCATCCCCAGAATGACCCCAAACTCTGTGGACGGGACCGAACCCCCAGAGAGTAAGACTCGTCCATTTCCCATGAAGTCACCCGGCAATTTCACGACCATGAGTGACACGATATCCAGAGACAAAAACTTGAGCAAGAGCCTCACACTCGCCCTTTTTTCATATCCCGAAGTGTTCACCTCATGGTCTGTAGATCAGTCCTGCCATACCTATGACCCAAAACATAAGCCGAGTTTGTGTTTTCAGACAACTGTCCAAACAGCTCTGGCCTACACACCCTACAGGCTCAGGGCCCTGGAGCCAAACCTGAGGACTGTACTTGCCCTCTCCAAGGGAATTGTATGTGCCCATTCCAATGGCCACGACCCTACTAATAGGATAACCTCCAAATTCCCTGAGGCCATCCCAAGAGTTGTGGCTTCCCAGGACAAACAGGGGCAATCTGAGCCCATCTGAGCACCTACCTGCACTCAGACCCGTAGACTGATGTCCCCAGAGGTAAAAAGGAACGAACAGGCCCCTAGGCACTAATCGGATCCATTGCTTTGGTTTCCAGGCATCTCTCCTCAGAGGCCTGGATTTCAATACCAGCATATGGCTGTTTCTTGACTCACCCATCAGAACAATTCTCATCTACACATGGGAAACATGCACGTTGGAGCTGTGTCAAAGCCTCTGTTTAGGAGAACCCTTCAGGGCCCAGGGCCACCGCTTCATTCCAAGGTCTCCATAGACACAAAAACATATTAGGACACATCCACAGGAGAGTCCATTTCAACTCAGCCTCCTCGGTTGCCCCCCACATCCAGCAGATCTAACCTGTCTTGTTGCTTGGAGACAATTGGAATGCGAGGTGGGCTACCCAGCCATCCATCCTTAGAACCCTGCTCGGAATCGTTGCCCTGGAGCCAACCAACAGGTCTCAATTGTCCTGCAGAAGAATCTTTGCAGTTTGGAGCTTCTCACAACTCCCATCGTGGGAAAACCCCCATGTCCTCGAGTTCCAACCCCCTTCAAGAAAGGGCCATCAGGGCAGAAAGTCCAACCTGAGCGATCGTCTGATCCTTGCCCTGACTTCAGATGCACGAGATCTCGATTGAGGTCTGTAGATTGTGCCTGCCATATCCTCACCCAGAAACCTAGGCCTAGCTTGGGTTCTCAGACTCCGTCCTCAGACTACTGGCCCACAAGCCCTCCAGTTGGGCAATCCAGAAATACAATGCCACACTCTGCCTGCCCTACAGAAGTAAAACATTGCCCTGAGGGCTACCCCGAAACCCCAAATGAGGATCAACCTGCACGCCATTCGGCTGTACCCCAAACATATAGGCTGACCTGGGCACTATTTCCCCTTCTGACCCAGCCTGAGCTTGGACCTCCTGGTCCCACCCAGACAGCTGGCCGCACACTGAGCACATCGGACCCGCTATGGCCTTAGGTCGTCATCTCTTCCCAACTGCGGTTTTCAGGCTCCAGAACCTAGACCTTATCTCCAACCACTGCCCAGGGTTGAAAATGATGCAGAAATCAGAACTCTTTCCCCATGGCAAGAAACCTTGTGGTTGGCATGTTGTCCAACGTTCACTGTAGTTGAAACAAGCGTGGCCCATGAGGCCCAGCCCATGCTTGCGGGCCACATTGGTCACAAACACACATTGTGACCCTCAGCCTGAGCCCAGTCCTCAGGTAAGGCCTCTCAGGGCCTATATGAAGAGACAGCATATTGGGCTTGCCATGCCCCTAGGCCCCAATTTTTAACCATAGTTCGGGTTGTCCCTTCACTCTTCCCCAGGGCTCTGCTTTGGAATTCCTCTTTTGGTGGGACACCTGAGGTAACAAACCTGAAAGGAGTCCTCCCATCCCACAGATTGACGAAAAACAATTGGGATCGGGCCAAAACACAGAGAGGAAGATTCGTCCATGGCCCATGAGACCTCCCCAACATTCCACGGCCATCGCTGAAACAAAATCTAGAGACAAAAGCCTGAGCAAGCTCCTCAGACTCGCTCATTCTTCATATCCTGAAGAGTTCTTCTCATGGTTTGTAGATCGGGCGTGCCATACCTACGTCCCCAAACTTAAGCTGAGTTTGTGTTTTCAGTCTTCTGTCCTCAAAGTCCTGGGCCACACTCCCTCCAGGCTGGGGCCCCTGGAGCCACACATTAGGACTGCCCCCACCCAATCCATGGGAATTCTGCCCATTCCATTGTCAAAAATCGTACAAATTAGGAGAACCCTCCAAAGTCCCTGAGGCCATCCCAATAGTGTAGGTCGCCCGGGACAAAAAAGGGCGGTTGATACCGGCTGAGCATCTACCTCCACTCATCTACCTCCACTCATACCAAGAAGATTGAACCAGACAGGACCCGAGGCCATTATCAGATCCATTGCTTTGGTTTACAGGCATGTCTCCTCAAAAGCCTGGATTCCAATACCAGCAGAGGGGATTTCCTGAGGCACCCATCAGAACAAATCTCGTCTCCACAAGGAAACATGTGCATGGGAGCTAAGCCAAAGCTTAGGAGAATACTTCAGGGTCCCGGTGCCACCTCCCCATTCCAAGGCCCTCATGGACACAAACACACGTTAGGACCCATCCTCTGGAAAGTGCATTTCAACTCAGCCACCCCGGTTGCTCCCGCAGATCCATTAGATCTAAACTGTCTTGTTGCTGGGAGACAATTGGAAGGCGAGGCGACTTCCCAGGCATTCATCCTGGAACGGTGCTCTGGAGTCATTCCATATGGGATGTCCTGGAGCTGTCCAACAGGTCTCAATTGTCCCGCAGAAGGAATCCTTGAAGTGGGCATCCCACATCTCCCAACGTGGAAAACCTCCATGGCCTCGAGATTCCGCTCCCTTCATGAAGGGGCCGTCATGCACAGAAACTCCAACCTGAGCCAACGTCGGATCCTCGCCCTGACTTCAGATGCATGAGATGTTGGTTCAGATCTGCAGGGGGTACCTGCCGTGCCCTCACCCTGAATCCGAAGTCTAGCTTGTGTTCTCAGACTTCCGTCCTCACTCCCCTGGCCCCGAAGCCCTCAAGTTTGGCAATTCCGGACCGACAATGAAGCACTCTGCCTGCCCTCTATAAAAAATGTATTGCCTAATGAGCTCCCCAGGCAGCTTAAATGAGGATAAACCTACACGGCACTCGAATGTACCCAAATTATATAGTCTAACCTGGGCACTAATGCACTGTCTGACACAACCTGAGCCCGGACATGCTGACCAACACCCAGACAGCTGACCGCACGCTGAGCACATCAGACCCGCCATGGCCTTAGGTCATCATCTCTTCCCTACCTCAGTTTTCAGGCTTCAGAACCTAGACCTTATCTCCAATCACTGCCCACGGGTGACTGTGATGCAGAAATCAGAACTCTTCCTGACCCATGGCAAGAAACCTTGTGGTTGGCATGTTGTCCAACGTTCAGTGTAGGAGAAACCAGCATTCACCCTGAGGCCCCGCCCATTCTTGAGTGCGACGAGAGCATAAAAACGCATTGTGACCTCAGCGTGAGTCCTGTCCTCTAGTAAGTCCTCTCAGTGGCTGGACCATTAGATGTCATAATGGGCTTGACATGTCCCTAGTCCCCAATTTTTAACCAGATTTCTGGTTGTCCAGTCGCCCCACCCCAGGGCTCCACTCTGGAATCCCTCATTTGGTGGGACATCTGAGGTTGAAAAACAAAATGAAACAAATCGACAACAACAACAAAAAAACGGACTTCTTCCATCCCCAGAATGACCCCAAACTCTGTGGACGGGACCGAACCCCCAGAGAGTAAGACTCGTCCATTTCCCATGAAGTCACCCGGCAATTTCACGACCATGAGTGACACGATATCCAGAGACAAAAACTTGAGCAAGAGCCTCACACTCGCCCTTTTTTCATATCCCGAAGTGTTCACCTCATGGTCTGTAGATCAGTCCTGCCATACCTATGACCCAAAACATAAGCCGAGTTTGTGTTTTCAGACAACTGTCCAAACAGCTCTGGCCTACACACCCTACAGGCTCAGGGCCCTGGAGCCAAACCTGAGGACTGTACTTGCCCTCTCCAAGGGAATTGTATGTGCCCATTCCAATGGCCACGACCCTACTAATAGGATAACCTCCAAATTCCCTGAGGCCATCCCAAGAGTTGTGGCTTCCCAGGGCAAACAGGGGCAATCTGAGCCCATCTGAGCACCTACCTGCACTCAGACCCGTAGACTGATGTCCCCAGAGGTAAAAAGGAACGAACAGGCCCCTAGGCACTAATCGGATCCTTTGCTTTGGTTTCCAGGCATCTCTCCTCAGAGGCCTGGATTTCAATACCAGCATATGGCTGTTTCTTGACTCACCCATCAGAACAAATCTCATCTACACATGGGAAACATGCAAGTTGGAGCTGTGTCAAAGCCTCTGTTTAGGAGAACCCTTCAGGGCCCAGGGCCACCGCTTCATTCCAAGGTCTCCATAGACACAAAAACATATTAGGACACATCCACAGGAGAGTCCATTTCAACTCAGCCTCCTCGGTTGCCCCCCACATCCAGCAGATCTAACCTGTCTTGTTGCTTGGAGACAATTGGAATGCGAGGTGGGCTACCCAACCATCCATCCTTAGAACCCTGCTCGGAATCGTTGGCCTGGAGCCAACCAACAGGTCTCAATTGTCCTGCAGAAGGATCTTTGCAGTTTGGAGCTTCTCACAACTACCATCGTGGGAAAACCCCCATGTCCTCGAGTTCCAACCCCCTTCAAGAAAGGGCCATCAGGGCAGAAAGTCCAACCTGAGCGATCGTCTGATCCTTGCCCTGACTTCAGATGCACGAGATCTCGATTGAGGTCTGTAGATTGTGCCTGCCATATCCTCACCCAGAAACCTAGGCCTAGCTTGGGTTCTCAGACTCCGTCCTCAGACTACTGGCCCACAAGCCCTCCAGTTGGGCAATCCAGAAATACAATGCCACACTCTGCCTGCCCTACGAAGTAAAACATTGCCCTGAGGGCTACCCCGAAACCCCAAATGAGGATCAACCTGCACGCCATTCGGCTGTACCCCAAACATATAGGCTGACCTGGGCACTATTTCCCCTTCTGACCCAGCCTGAGCTTGGACCTCCTGGTCCCACCCAGACAGCTGGCCGCACACTGAGCACATCGGACCCGCCATGGCCTTAGGTCGTCATCTCTTCCCAACTGCGGTTTTCAGGCTCCAGAACCTAGACCTTATCTCCAACCACTGCCCAGGGTTGAAAATGATGCAGAAATCAGAACTCTTTCCCCATGGCAAGAAACCTTGTGGTTGGCATGTTGTCCAACGTTCAGTGTAGTTGAAACAAGCGTGGCCCATGAGGCCCAGCCCATGCTTGCGGGCCACATTGGTCACAAACACACATTGTGACCCTCAGCCTGAGCCCAGTCCTCAGGTAAGGCCTCTCAGGGCCTATATAAAGAGACAGCATATTGGGCTTGCCATGCCCCTAGGCCCCAATTTTTAACCATAGTTCGGGTTGTCCCTTCACTCTTCCCCAGGGCTCTGCTTTGGAATTCCTCTTTTGGTGGGACACCTGAGGTAACAAACCTGAAAGGAGTCCTCCCATCCCACAGATTGACGAAAAACAATTGGGATCGGGCCAAAACACAGAGAGGAAGATTCGTCCATGGCCCATGAGACCTCCCCAACATTCCACGGCCATCGCTGAAACAAAATCTAGAGACAAAAGCCTGAGCAAGCTCCTCAGACTCGCTCATTCTTCATATCCTGAAGAGTTCTTCTCATGGTTTGTAGATCGGGCGTGCCATACCTACGTCCCCAAACTTAAGCTGAGTTTGTGTTTTCAGTCTTCTGTCCTCAAAGTCCTGGGCCACACTCCCTCCAGGCTGGGGCCCCTGGAGCCACACATTAGGACTGCCCCCACCCAATCCATGGGAATTCTGCCCATTCCATTGTCAAAAATCGTACAAATTAGGAGAACCCTCCAAAGTCCCTGAGGCCATCCCAATAGTGTAGGTCGCCCGGGACAAAAAAGGGCGGTTGATACCGGCTGAGCATCTACCTCCACTCATCTACCTCCACTCATACCAAGAAGATTGAACCAGACAGGACCCGAGGCCATTATCGGATCCATTGCTTTGGTTTACAGGCATGTCTCCTCAAAAGCCTGGATTCCAATACCAGCAGAGGGGATTTCCTGAGTCACCCATCAGAACAAATCTCGTCTCCACAAGGAAACTTGTGCATGGGAGCTATGCCAAAGCTTAGGAGAATACTTCAGGGTCCCGGTGCCACCTCCCCATTCCAAGGCCCTCATGGACACAAACAGACGTTAGGAACCATCCTCTGGAATGTGTATTTCAACTCAGCCACCCCGGTTGCTCCCGCAGATCCATTAGATCTAAACTGTCTTGTTGCTAGGAGACAATTGGAAGGCGAGGCGGACTTCCCAGGCATCCATCCTGGAACGGTGCTCTGGAGTCATTCCATATGGGATGTCCTGGAGCTGTCCAACAGGTCTCAATTGTCCCGCAGAAGGAATCCTTGAAGGGGGCATCCCACATCTCCCAACGTGGAAAACCTCCATGGCCTCGAGATTCCGCTCCCTTCATGAAGGGGCCGTCATGCACAGAAACTCCAACCTGAGCCAACGTCGGATCCTCGCCCTGACTTCAGATGCATGAGATATTGGTTCAGATCTGTAGGGGGTACCTGCCGTGCCCTCACCCTGAATCCGAAGTCTAGCTTGTGTTCTCAGACTTCCGTCCTCACTCTCCTGGCCCTGAAGCCCTCATGTTTGGCAATTCCGGACCGACAATGAAGCACTCTGCCTGCCCTCTATAAAAAATGTATTGCCTATTGAGCTCCCCAGGCAGCTTAAATGAGGATAAACCTACATGGCACTCGAATGTACCCAAATTATATAGTCTAACCTGGGCACTAATGCACTGTCTGACACAACCTGAGCCCGGACCTGCTGACCAACACCCAGACAGCTGACCGCACGCTGAGCACATCAGACCCGCCATGGCCTTAGGTCATCATCTCTTCCCTACCTCAGTTTTCAGGCTTCAGAACCTAGACCTTATCTCCAATCACTGCCCACGGGTGACTGTGATGCAGAAATCAGAACTCTTCCTGACCCATGGCAAGAAACCTTGTGGTTGGCATGTTCTCCAACGTTCAGTGTAGGAGAAACCAGCATTCACCCTGAGGCCCCGCCCATTCTTGAGTGTGACGAGTGCATAAACACGCATTGTGACCTCAGCGTGAGTCCTGTCCTCTAGTAAGTCCTCTCAGTGGCTGGACCATTAGATGTCATAATGGGCTTGACATGTCCCTAGTCCCCAATTTTTAACCAGATTTCTGGTTGTCCAGTCGCCCCACCCCAGGGCTCTACTCTGGAATCCCTCATTTGGTGGGACATCTGAGGTTGAAAAACAAAATGAAACAAATCGACAACAACAACAAAAAAACGGACTTCTTCCATCCCCAGAATGACCCCAAACTCTGTGGACGGGACCGAACCCCCAGAGAGTAAGACTCGTCCATTTCCCATGAAGTCACCCGGCAATTTCACGACCATGAGTGACACGATATCCAGAGACAAAAACTTGAGCAAGAGCCTCACACTCGCCCTTTTTTCATATCCCGAAGTGTTCACCTCATGGTCTGTAGATCAGTCCTGCCATACCTATGACCCAAAACATAAGCCGAGTTTGTGTTTTCAGACAACTGTCCAAACAGCTCTGGCCTACACACCCTACAGGCTCAGGGCCCTGGAGCCAAACCTGAGGACTGTACTTGCCCTCTCCAAGGGAATTGTATGTGCCCATTCCAATGGCCACGACCCTACTAATAGGATAACCTCCAAATTCCCTGAGGCCATCCCAAGAGTTGTGGCTTCCCAGGACAAACAGGGGAAATCTGAGCCCATCTGAGCACCTACCTGCACTCAGACCCGTAGACTGATGTCCCCAGAGGTAAAAAGGAACGAACAGGCCCCTAGGCACTAATCGGATCCATTGCTTTGGTTTCCAGGCATCTCTCCTCAGAGGCCTGGATTTCAATACCAGCATATGGCTGTTTCTTGACTCACCCATCAGAACAAATCTCATCTACACATGGGAAACATGCACGTTGGAGCTGTGTCAAAGCCTCTGTTTAGGAGAACCCTTCAGGGCCCAGGGCCACCGCTTCATTCCAAGGTCTCCATAGACACAAAAACATATTAGGACACATCCACAGGAGAGTCCATTTCAACTCAGCCTCCTCGGTTGCCCCCCACATCCAGCAGATCTAACCTGTCTTGTTGCTTGGAGACAATTGGAATGCGAGGTGGGCTACCCAGCCATCCATCCTTAGAACCCTGCTCGGAATCGTTGGCCTGGAGCCAACCAACAGGTCTCAATTGTCCTGCAGAAGAATCTTTGCAGTTTGGAGCTTCTCACAACTCCCATCGTGGGAAAACCCCCATGTCCTCGAGTTCCAACCCCCTTCAAGAAAGGGCCATCAGGGCAGAAAGTCCAACCTGAGCGATCGTCTGATCCTTGCCCTGACTTCAGATGCACGAGATCTCGATTGAGGTCTGTAGATTGTGCCTGCCATATCCTCACCCAGAAACCTAGGCCTAGCTTGGGTTCTCAGACTCCGTCCTCAGACTACTGGCCCACAAGCCCTCCAGTTGGGCAATCCAGAAATACAATGCCACACTCTGCCTGCCCTACAGAAGTAAAACATTGCCCTGAGGGCTACCCCGAAACCCCAAATGAGGATCAACCTGCACGCCATTCGGCTGTACCCCAAACATATAGGCTGACCTGGGCACTATTTCCCCTTCTGACCCAGCCTGAGCTTGGACCTCCTGGTCCCACCCAGACAGCTGGCCGCACACTGAGCACATCGGACCCGCTATGGCCTTAGGTCGTCATCTCTTCCCAACTGCGGTTTTCAGGCTCCAGAACCTAGACCTTATCTCCAACCACTGCCCAGGGTTGAAAATGATGCAGAAATCAGAACTCTTTCCCCATGGCAAGAAACCTTGTGGTTGGCATGTTGTCCAACGTTCACTGTAGTTGAAACAAGCGTGGCCCATGAGGCCCAGCCCATGCTTGCGGGCCACATTGGTCACAAACACACATTGTGACCCTCAGCCTGAGCCCAGTCCTCAGGTAAGGCCTCTCAGGGCCTATATGAAGAGACAGCATATTGGGCTTGCCATGCCCCTAGGCCCCAATTTTTAACCATAGTTCGGGTTGTCCCTTCACTCTTCCCCAGGGCTCTGCTTTGGAATTCCTCTTTTGGTGGGACACCTGAGGTAACAAACCTGAAAGGAGTCCTCCCATCCCACAGATTGACGAAAAACAATTGGGATCGGGCCAAAACACAGAGAGGAAGATTCGTCCATGGCCCATGAGACCTCCCCAACATTCCACGGCCATCGCTGAAACAAAAGTTAGAGACAAAAGCCTGAGCAAGCGCCTCAGACTCGCTCATTCTTCATATCCTGAAGAGTTCTTCTCATGGTTTGTAGATCGGGCGTGCCATACCTACGTCCCCAAACTTAAGCTGAGTTTGTGTTTTCAGTCTTCTGTCCTCAAAGTCCTGGGCCACACTCCCTCCAGGCTGGGGCCCCTGGAGCCACACATTAGGACTGCCCCCACCCAATCCATGGGAATTCTGCCCATTCCATTGTCAAAAATCGTACAAATTAGGAGAACCCTCCAAAGTCCCTGAGGCCATCCCAATAGTGTAGGTCGCCCAGGACAAAAAATGGCGGTTGATACCGGCTGAGCAACTACCTAAACTCATCTACCTCCACTCATACCAAGAAGATTGAACCAGACAGGACCCGAGGCCAATATCGGATCCATTGCTTTGGTTTACAGGCATGTCTCCTCAAAAGCCTGGATTCCAATACCAGCAGAGGGGATTTCCTGAGGCACCCATCAGAACAAATCTCGTCTCCACAAGGAAACATGTGCATGGGAGCTAAGCCAAAGCTTAGGAGAATACTTCAGGGTCCCGGTGCCACCTCCCCATTCCAAGGCCCTCATGGACACAAACACACGTTAGGACCCATCCTCTGGAAAGTGCATTTCAACTCAGCCACCCCGGTTGCTCCCGCAGATCCATTAGATCTAAACTGTCTTGTTGCTAGGAGACAATTGGAAGGCGAGGCGACTTCCCAGGCATTCATCCTGGAACGGTGCTCTGGAGTCATTCCATATGGGATGTCCTTGAGCTGTCCAACAGGTCTCAATTGTCCCGCAGAAGGAATCCTTGAAGTGGGCATCCCACATCTCCCAACGTGGAAAACCTCCATGGCCTCGAGATTCCGCTCCCTTCATGAAGGGGCCGTCATGCACAGAAACTCCAACCTGAGCCAACGTCGGATCCTCGCCCTGACTTCAGATGCATGAGATGTTGGTTCAGATCTGCAGGGGGTACCTGCCGTGCCCTCACCCTGAATCCGAAGTCTAGCTTGTGTTCTCAGACTTCCGTCCTCACTCCCCTGGCCCCGAAGCCCTCAAGTTTGGCAATTCCGGACCGACAATGAAGCACTCTGCCTGCCGTCTAGAAAAAATATATTGCCTAATGAGCAGCCCAGGCAGCTTAAATGAGGATAAACCTACACGGCACTCGAATGTACCCAAATTATATAGTCTAACCTGGGCACTAATGCACTGTCTGACACAACCTGAGCCCGGACATGCTGACCAACACCCAGACAGCTTACCGCACGCTGAGCACATCAGACCCGCCATGGCCTTAGGTCATCATCTCTTCCCTACCTCAGTTTTCAGGCTTCAGAACCTAGACCTTATCTCCAATCACTGCCCACGGGTGACTGTGATGCAGAAATCAGAACTCTTCCTGACCCATGGCAAGAAACCTTGTGGTTGGCATGTTGTCCAACCTTCAGTGTAGGAGAAACCAGCATTCACACTGAGGCCCCGCCCATTCTTGCGTGCAACGAGTGCATAAACACGCATTGTGACCTCAGCGTGAGTCCTGTCCTCTAGTAAGTCCTCTCAGTGGCTGGACCATTAGATGTCATAATGGGCTTGACATGTCCCTAGTCCCCAATTTTTAACCAGATTTCTGGTTGTCCAGTCGCCCCACCCCAGGGCTCTACTCTGGAATCCCTCATTTGGTGGGACATCTGAGGTTGAAAAACAAAATGAAACAAATCGACAACAACAACAAAAAAACGGACTTCTTCCATCCCCAGAATGACCCCAAACTCTGTGGACGGGACCGAACCCCCAGAGAGTAAGACTCGTCCATTTCCCATGAAGTCACCCGGCAATTTCACGACCATGAGTGACACGATATCCAGAGACAAAAACTTGAGCAAGAGCCTCACACTCGCCCTTTTTTCATATCCCGAAGTGTTCACCTCATGGTCTGTAGATCAGTCCTGCCATACCTATGACCCAAAACATAAGCCGAGTTTGTGTTTTCAGACAACTGTCCAAACAGCTCTGGCCTACACACCCTACAGGCTCAGGGAACTGGAGCCAAACCTGAGGACTGTACTTGCCCTCTACAAGGGAATTGTATGTGCCCATTCCAATGGCCACGACCCTACTAATAGGATAACCTCCAAATTCCCTGAGGCCATCCCAAGAGTTGTGGCTTCCCAGGACAAACAGGGGCAATCTGAGCCCATCTGAGCACCTACCTGCACTCAGACCCGTAGACTGATGTCCCCAGATGTAAAAAGGAACGAACAGGCCCCTAGGCACTAATCGGATCCATTGCTTTGGTTTCCAGCCATCTCTCCTCAGAGGCCTGGATTTCAATACCAGCATATGGCTGTTTCTTGACTCACCCATCAGAACAAATCTCATCTACACATGGGAAACATGCACGTTGGAGCTGTGTCAAAGCCTCTGTTTAGGAGAACCCTTCAGGGCCCAGGGCCACCGCTTCATTCCAAGGTCTCCATAGACACAAAAACATATTAGGACACATCCACAGGAGAGTCCATTTCAACTCAGCCTCCTCGGTTGCCCCCCACATCCAGCAGATCTAACCTGTCTTGTTGCTTGGAGACAATTGGAATGCGAGGTGGGCTACCCAGCCATCCATCCTTAGAACCCTGCTCGGAATCGTTGGCCTGGAGCCAACCAACAGGTCTCAATTGTCCTGCAGAAGAATCTTTGCAGTTTGGAGCTTCTCACAACTCCCATCGTGGGAAAACCCCCATGTCCTCGAGTTCCAACCCCCTTCAAGAAAGGGCCATCAGGGCAGAAAGTCCAACCTGAGCGATCGTCTGATCCTTGCCCTGACTTCAGATGCACGAGATCTCGATTGAGGTCTGTAGATTGTGCCTGCCATATCCTCACCCAGAAACCTAGGCCTAGCTTGGGTTCTCAGACTCCGTCCTCAGACTACTGGCCCACAAGCCCTCCAGTTGGGCAATCCAGAAATACAATGCCACACTCTGCCTGCCCTACGAAGTAAAACATTGCCCTGAGGGCTACCCCGAAACCCCAAATGAGGATCAACCTGCACGCCATTCGGCTGTACCCCAAACATATAGGCTGACCTGGGCACTATTTCCCCTTCTGACCCAGCCTGAGCTTGGACCTCCTGGTCCCACCCAGACAGCTGGCCGCACACTGAGCACATCGGACCCGCCATGGCCTTAGGTCGTCATCTCTTCCCAACTGCGGTTTTCAGGCTCCAGAACCTAGACCTTATCTCCAACCACTGCCCAGGGTTGAAAATGATGCAGAAATCAGAACTCTTTCCCCATGGCAAGAAACCTTGTGGTTGGCATGTTGTCCAACGTTCAGTGTAGTTGAAACAACCGTGGCCCATGAGGCCCAGCCCATGCTTGCGGGCCACATTGGTCACAAACACACATTGTGACCCTCAGCCTGAGCCCAGTCCTCAGGTAAGGCCTCTCAGGGCCTATATAAAGAGACAGCATATTGGGCTTGCCATGCCCCTAGGCCCCAATTTTTAACCATAGTTCGGGTTGTCCCTTCACTCTTCCCCAGGGCTCTGCTTTGGAATTCCTCTTTTGGTGGGACACCTGAGGTAACAACCCTGAAAGGAGTCCTCCCATCCCACAGATTGACGAAAAACAATTGGGATCGGGCCAAAACACAGAGAGGAAGATACGTCCATGGCCCATGAGACCTCCCCAACATTCCACGGCCATCGCTGAAACAAAATCTAGAGACAAAAGCCTGAGCAAGCTCCTCAGACTCGCTCATTCTTCATATCCTGAAGAGTTCTTCTCATGGTTTGTAGATCGGGCGTGCCATACCTACGTCCCCAAACTTAAGCTGAGTTTGTGTTTTCAGTCTTCTGTCCTCAAAGTCCTGGGCCACACTCCCTCCAGGCTGGGGCCCCTGGAGCCACACATTAGGACTGCCCCCACCCAATCCATGGGAATTCTGCCCATTCCATTGTCAAAAATCGTACAAATTAGGAGAACCCTCCAAAGTCCCTGAGGCCATCCCAATAGTGTAGGTCGCCCGGGACAAAAAAGGGCGGTTGATACCGGCTGAGCATCTACCTCCACTCATCTACCTCCACTCATACCAAGAAGATTGAACCAGACAGGACCCGAGGCCATTATCAGATCCATTGCTTTGGTTTACAGGCATGTCTCCTCAAAAGCCTGGATTCCAATACCAGCAGAGGGGATTTCCTGAGTCACCCATCAGAACAAATCTCGTCTCCACAAGGAAACTTGTGCATGGGAGCTATGCCAAAGCTTAGGAGAATACTTCAGGGTCCCGGTGCCACCTCCCCATTCCAAGGCCCTCATGGACACAAACAGACGTTAGGAACCATCCTCTGGAAAGTGCATTTCAACTCAGCCACCCCGGTTGCTCCCGCAGATCCATTAGATCTAAACTGTCTTGTTGCTAGGAGACAATTGGAAGGCGAGGCGGACTTCCCAGGCATCCATCATGGAACGGTGCTCTGGAGTCATTCCATATGGGATGTCCTGGAGCTGTACAACAGGTCTCAATTGTCCCGCAGAAGGAATCCTTGAAGGGGGCATCCCACATCTCCCAACGTGGAAAACCTCCATGGCCTCGAGATTCCGCTCCCTTCATGAAGGGGCCGTCATGCACAGAAACTCCAACCTGAGCCAACGTCGGATCCTCGCCCTGACTTCAGATGCATGAGATATTGGTTCAGATCTGTAGGGGGTACCTGCCGTGCCCTCACCCTGAATCCGAAGTCTAGCTTGTGTTCTCAGACTTCCGTCCTCACTCTCCTGGCCCCGAAGCCCTCATGTTTGGCAATTCCGGACCGACAATGAAGCACTCTGCCTGCCCTCTATAAAAACTGTATTGCCTAATGAGCTCCCCAGGCAGCTAAATGAGGATAAACCTACACGGCACTCGAATGTACCCAAATTATATAGTCTAACCTGGGCACTAATGCACTGTCTGACACAACCTGAGCCCGGACCTGCTGACCAACACCCAGACAGCTGACCGCACGCTGAGCACATCAGACCCGCCATGGCCTTAGGTCATCATCTCTTCCCTACCTCAGTTTTCAGGCTTCAGAACCTAGACCTTATCTCCAATCACTGCCCACGGGTGACTGTGATGCAGAAATCAGAACTCTTCCTGACCCATGGCAAGAAACCTTGTGGTTGGCATGTTGTCCAACGTTCAGTGTAGGAGAAACCAGCATTCACCCTGAGGCCCCGCCCATTCTTGAGTGTGACGAGTGCATAAACACGCATTGTGACCTCAGCGTGAGTCCTGTCCTCTAGTAAGTCCTCTCAGTGGCTGGACCATTAGATGTCATAATGGGCTTGACATGTCCCTAGTCCCCAATTTTTAACCAGATTTCTGGTTGTCCAGTCGCCCCACCCCAGGGCTCTACTCTGGAATCCCTCATTTGGTGGGACATCTGAGGTTGAAAAACAAAATGAAACAAATCGACAACAACAACAAAAAAACGGACTTCTTCCATCCCCAGAATGACCCCAAACTCTGTGGACGGGACCGAACCCCCAGAGAGTAAGACTCGTCCATTTCCCATGAAGTCACCCGGCAATTTCACGACCATGAGTGACACGATATCCAGAGACAAAAACTTGAGCAAGAGCCTCACACTCGCCCTTTTTTCATATCCCGAAGTGTTCACCTCATGGTCTGTAGATCAGTCCTGCCATACCTATGACCCAAAACATAAGCCGAGTTTGTGTTTTCAGACAACTGTCCAAACAGCTCTGGCCTACACACCCTACAGGCTCAGGGCCCTGGAGCCAAACCTGAGGACTGTACTTGCCCTCTCCAAGGGAATTGTATGTGCCCATTCCAATGGCCACGACCCTACTAATAGGATAACCTCCAAATTCCCTGAGGCCATCCCAAGAGTTGTGGCTTCCCAGGACAAACAGGGGAAATCTGAGCCCATCTGAGCACCTACCTGCACTCAGACCCGTAGACTGATGTCCCCAGAGGTAAAAAGGAACGAACAGGCCCCTAGGCACTAATCGGATCCATTGCTTTGGTTTCCAGGCATCTCTCCTCAGAGGCCTGGATTTCAATACCAGCATATGGCTGTTTCTTGACTCACCCATCAGAACAAATCTCATCTACACATGGGAAACATGCACGTTGGAGCTGTGTCAAAGCCTCTGTTTAGGAGAACCCTTCAGGGCCCAGGGCCACCGCTTCATTCCAAGGTCTCCATAGACACAAAAACATATTAGGACACATCCACAGGAGAGTCCATTTCAACTCAGCCTCCTCGGTTGCCCCCCACATCCAGCAGATCTAACCTGTCTTGTTGCTTGGAGACAATTGGAATGCGAGGTGGGCTACCCAGCCATCCATCCTTAGAACCCTGCTCGGAATCGTTGGCCTGGAGCCAACCAACAGGTCTCAATTGTCCTGCAGAAGAATCTTTGCAGTTTGGAGCTTCTCACAACTCCCATCGTGGGAAAACCCCCATGTCCTCGAGTTCCAACCCACTTCAAGAAAGGGCCATCAGGGCAGAAAGTCCAACCTGAGCGATCGTCTGATCCTTGCCCTGACTTCAGATGCACGAGATCTCGATTGAGGTCTGTAGATTGTGCCTGCCATATCCTCACCCAGAAACCTAGGCCTAGCTTGGGTTCTCAGACTCCGTCCTCAGACTACTGGCCCACAAGCCCTCCAGTTGGGCAATCCAGAAATACAATGCCACACTCTGCCTGCCCTACAGAAGTAAAACATTGCCCTGAGGGCTACCCCGAAACCCCAAATGAGGATCAACCTGCACGCCATTCGGCTGTACCCCAAACATATAGGCTGACCTGGGCACTATTTCCCCTTCTGACCCAGCCTGAGCTTGGACCTCCTGGTCCCACCCAGACAGCTGGCCGCACACTGAGCACATCGGACCCGCTATGGCCTTAGGTCGTCATCTCTTCCCAACTGCGGTTTTCAGGCTCCAGAACCTAGACCTTATCTCCAACCACTGCCCAGGGTTGAAAATGATGCAGAAATCAGAACTCTTTCCCCATGGCAAGAAACCTTGTGGTTGGCATGTTGTCCAACGTTCACCATAGTTGAAACAAGCGTGGCCCATGAGGCCCAGCCCATGCTTGCGGGCCACATTGGTCACAAACACACATTGTGACCCTCAGCCTGAGCCCAGTCCTCAGGTAAGGCCTCTCAGGGCCTATATGAAGAGACAGCATATTGGGCTTGCCATGCCCCTAGGCCCCAATTTTTAACCATAGTTCGGGTTGTCCCTTCACTCTTCCCCAGGGCTCTGCTTTGGAATTCCTCTTTTTGTGGGACACCTGAGGTAACAAACCTGAAAGGAGTCCTCCCATCCCACAGATTGACGAAAAACAATTGGGATCGGGCCAAAACACAGAGAGGAAGATTCGTCCATGGCCCATGAGACCTCCCCAACATTCCACGGCCATCGCTGAAACAAAATCTAGAGACAAAAGCCTGAGCAAGCTCCTCAGACTCGCTCATTCTTCATATCCTGAAGAGTTCTTCTCATGGTTTGTAGATCGGGCGTGCCATACCTACGTCCCCAAACTTAAGCTGAGTTTGTGTTTTCAGTCTTCTGTCCTCAAAGTCCTGGGCCACACTCTCTCCAGGCTGGGGCCCCTGGAGCCACACATTAGGACTGCCCCCACCCAATCCATGGGAATTCTGCCCATTCCATTGTCAAAAATCGTACAAATTAGGAGAACCCTCCAAAGTCCCTGAGGCCATCCCAATAGTGTAGGTCGCCCAGGACAAAAAATGGCGGTTGATACCGGCTGAGCAACTACCTAAACTCATCTACCTCCACTCATACCAAGAAGATTGAACCAGACAGGACCCGAGGCCATTATCGGATCCATTGCTTTGGTTTACAGGCATGTCTCCTCAAAAGCCTGGATTCCAATACCAGCAGAGGGGATTTCCTGAGTCACCCATCAGAACAAATCTCGTCTCCACAAGGAAACATGTGCATGGGAGCTAAGCCAAAGCTTAGGAGAATACTTCAGGGTCCCGGTGCCACCTCCCCATTCCAAGGCCCTCATGGACACAAACACACGTTAGGACCCATCCTCTGGAAAGTGCATTTCAACTCAGCCACCCCGGTTGCTCCCGCAGATCCATTAGATCTAAACTGTCTTGTTGCTAGGAGACAATTGGAAGGCGAGGCGACTTCCCAGGCATTCATCCTGGAACGGTGCTCTGGAGTCATTCCATATGGGATGTCCTGGAGCTGTCCAACAGGTCTCAATTGTCCCGCAGAAGGAATCCTTGAAGTGGGCATCCCACATCTCCCAACGTGGAAAACCTCCATGGCCTCGAGATTCAGCTCCCTTCATGAAGGGGCCGTCATGCACAGAAACTCCAACCTGAGCCAACGTCGGATCCTCGCCCTGACTTCAGATGCATGAGATGTTGGTTCAGATCTGCAGGGGGTACCTGCCGTGCCCTCACCCTGAATCCGAAGTCTAGCTTGTGTTCTCAGACTTCCGTCCTCACTCCCCTGGCCCCGAAGCCCTCAAGTTTGGCAATTCCGGACCGACAATGAAGCACTCTGCCTGCCGTCTAGAAAAAATATATTGCCTAATGAGCAGCCCAGGCAGCTTAAATGAGGATAAACCTACACGGCACTCGAATGTACCCAAATTATATAGTCTAACCTGGGCACTAATGCACTGTCTGACACAACCTGAGCCCGGACATGCTGACCAACACCCAGACAGCTTATCGCACGCTGAGCACATCAGACCCGCCATGGCCTTAGGTCATCATCTCTTCCCTACCTCAGTTTTCAGGCTTCAGAACCTAGACCTTATCTCCAATCACTGCCCACGGGTGACTGTGATGCAGAAATCAGAACTCTTCCTGACCCATGGCAAGAAACCTTGTGGTTGGCATGTTGTCCAACGTTCAGTGTAGGAGAAACCAGCATTCACCCTGAGGCCCCGCCCATTCTTGAGTGCGACGAGAGCATAAAAACGCATTGTGACCTCAGCGTGAGTCCTGTCCTCTAGTAAGTCCTCTCAGTGGCTGGACCATTAGATGTCATAATGGGCTTGACATGTCCCTAGTCCCCAATTTTTAACCAGATTTCTGGTTGTCCAGTCGCCCCACCCCAGGGCTCTACTCTGGAATCCCTCATTTGGTGGGACAACTGAGGTTGAAAAACAAAATGAAACAAATCGACAACAACAACAAAAAAACGGACTTCTTCCATCCCCAGAATGACCCCAAACTCTGTGGACGGGACCGAACCCCCAGAGAGTAAGACTCGTCCATTTCCCATGAAGTCACCCGGCAATTTCACGACCATGAGTGACACGATATCCAGAGACAAAAACTTGAGCAAGAGCCTCACACTCGCCCTTTTTTCATATCCCGAAGTGTTCACCTCATGGTCTGTAGATCAGTCCTGCCATACCTATGACCCAAAACATAAGCCGAGTTTGTGTTTTCAGACAACTGTCCAAACAGCTCTGGCCTACACACCCTACAGGCTCAGGGCCCTGGAGCCAAACCTGAGGACTGTACTTGCCCTCTCCAAGGGAATTGTATGTGCCCATTCCAATGGCCACGACCCTACTAATAGGATAACCTCCAAATTCCCTGAGGCCATCCCAAGAGTTGTGGCTTCCCAGGACAAACAGGGGCAATCTGAGCCCATCTGAGCACCTACCTGCACTCAGACCCGTAGACTGATGTCCCCAGAGGTAAAAAGGAACGAACAGGCCCCTAGGCACTAATCGGATCCATTGCTTTGGTTTCCAGGCATCTCTCCTCAGAGGCCTGGATTTCAATACCAGCATATGGCTGTTTCTTGACTCACCCATCAGAACAAATCTCATCTACACATGGGAAACATGCACGTTGGAGCTGTGTCAAAGCCTCTGTTTAGGAGAACCCTTCAGGGCCCAGGGCCACCGCTTCATTCCAAGGTCTCCATAGACACAAAAACATATTAGGACACATCCACAGGAGAGTCCATTTCAACTCAGTCTCCTCGGTTGCCCCCCACATCCAGCAGATCTAACCTGTCTTGTTGCTTGGAGACAATTGGAATGCGAGGTGGGCTACCCAGCCATCCATCCTTAGAACCCTGCTCGGAATCGTTGGCCTGGAGCCAACCAACAGGTCTCAATTGTCCTGCAGAAGAATCTTTGCAGTTTGGAGCTTCTCACAACTCCCATCGTGGGAAAACCCCCATGTCCTCGAGTTCCAACCCCCTTCGAGAAAGGGCCATCAGGGCAGAAAGTCCAACCTGAGCGATCGTCTGATCCTTGCCCTGACTTCAGATGCACGAGATCTCGATTGAGGTCTGTAGATTGTGCCTGCCATATCCTCACCCAGAAACCTAGGCCTAGCTTGGGTTCTCAGACTCCGTCCTCAGACTACTGGCCCACAAGCCCTCCAGTTGGGCAATCCAGAAATACAATGCCACACTCTGCCTGCCCTACGAAGTAAAACATTGCCCTGAGGGCTACCCCGAAACCCCAAATGAGGATCAACCTGCACGCCATTCGGCTGTACCCCAAACATATAGGCTGACCTGGGCACTATTTCACCTTCTGACACAGCCTGAGCTTGGACCTCCTGGTCCCACCCAGACAGCTGGCCGCACACTGAGCACATCGGACCCGCCATGGCCTTAGGTCGTCATCTCTTCCCAACTGCGGTTTTCAGGCTCCAGAACCTAGACCTTATCTCCAACCACTGCCCAGGGTTGAAAATGATGCAGAAATCAGAACTCTTTCCCCATGGCAAGAAACCTTGTGGTTGGCATGTTGTCCAAAGTTCACTGTAGTTGAAACAAGCGTGGCCCATGAGGCCCAGCCCATGCTTGCGGGCCACATTGGTCACAAACACACATTGTGACCCTCAGCCTGAGCCCAGTCCTCAGGTAAGGCCTCTCAGGGCCTATATGAAGAGACAGCATATTGGGCTTGCCATGCCCCTAGGCCCTAATTTTTAACCATAGTTCGGGTTGTCCCTTCACTCTTCCCCAGGGCTCTCCTTTGGAATTCCTCTTTTGGTGGGACACCTGAGGTAACAAACCTGAAAGGAGTCCTCCCATCCCACAGATTGACGAAAAACAATTGGGATCGGGCCAAAACACAGAGAGGAAGATTCGTCCATGGCCCATGAGACCTCCCCAACATTCCACGGCCATCGCTGAAACAAAATCTTGAGACAAAAGCCTGAGCAAGCTCCTCAGACTCGCTCATTCTTCATATCCTGAAGAGTTCTTCTCATGGTTTGTAGATCGGGCGTGCCATACCTACGTCCCCAAACTTAAGCTGAGTTTGTGTTTTCAGTCTTCTGTCCTCAAAGTCCTGGGCCACACTCCCTCCAGGCTGGGGCCCCTGGAGCCACACATTAGGACTGCCCCCACCCAATCCATGGGAATTCTGCCCATTCCATTGTCAAAAATCGTACAAATTAGGAGAACCCTCCAAAGTCCCTGAGGCCATCCCAATAGTGTAGGTCGCCCGGGACAAAAAAGGGCGGTTGATACCGGCTGAGCATCTACCTCCACTCATCTACCTCCACTCATACCAAGAAGATTGAACCAGACAGGACCCGAGGCCATTATCGGATCCATTGCTTTGGTTTACAGGCATGTCTCCTCAAAAGCCTGGATTCCAATACCAGCAGAGGGGATTTCCTGAGGCACCCATCAGAACAAATCTCGTCTCCAAAAGGAAACTTGTGCATGGGAGCTATGCCAAAGCTTAGGAGAATACTTCAGGGTCCCGGTGCCACCTCCCCATTCCAAGGCACTCATGGACACAAACAGACGTTAGGAACCATCCTCTGGAAAGTGCATTTCAACTCAGCCACCCCGGTTGCTCCCGCAGATCCATTAGATCTAAACTGTCTTGTTGCTAGGAGACAATTGGAAGGCGAGGCGGACTTCCCAGGCATCCATCCTGGAACGGTGCTCTGGAGTCATTCCATATGGGATGTCCTGGAGCTGTCCAACAGGTCTCAATTGTCCCGCAGAAGGAATCCTTGAAGGGGGCATCCCACATCTCCCAACGTGGAAAACCTCCATGGCCTCGAGATTCCGCTCCCTTCATGAAGGGGCCGTCATGCACAGAAACTCCAACCTGAGCCAACGTCGGATCCTCGCCCTGACTTCAGATGCATGAGATATTGTTTCAGATCTGTAGGGGGCACCTGCCGTGCCCTCACCCTGAATCCGAAGTCTAGCTTGTGTTCTCAGACTTCCGTCCTCACTCTCCTGGCCCTGAAGCCCTCATGTTTGGCAATTCCGGACCGACAATGAAGCACTCTGCCTGCCCTCTATAAAAAATGTATTGCCTAATGAGCTCCCCAGGCAGCTTAAATGAGGATAAACCTACACGGCACTCGAATGTACCCAAATTATATAGTCTAACCTGGGCACTAATGCACTGTCTGACACAACCTGAGCCCGGACCTGCTGACCAACACCCAGACAGCTGACCGCACGCTGAGCACATCAGACCCGCCATGGCCTTAGGTCATCATCTCTTCCCTACCTCAGTTTTCAGGCTTCAGAACCTAGACCTTATCTCCAATCACTGCCCACGGGTGACTGTGATGCAGAAATCAGAACTCTTCCTGACCCATGGCAAGAAACCTTGTGGTTGGCATGTTGTCCAACGTTCAGTGTAGGAGAAACCAGCATTCACCCTGAGGCCCCGCCCATTCTTGAGTGTGACGAGTGCATAAACACGCATTGTGACCTCAGCGTGAGTCCTGTCCTCTAGTAAGTCCTCTCAGTGGCTGGACCATTAGATGTCATAATGGGCTTGACATGTCCCTAGTCCCCAATTTTTAACCAGATTTCTGGTTGTCCAGTCGCCCCACCCCAGGGCTCTACTCTGGAATCCCTCATTTGGTGGGACATCTGAGGTTGAAAAACAAAATGAAACAAATCGACAACAACAACAAAAAAACGGACTTCTTCCATCCCCAGAATGACCCCAAACTCTGTGGACGGGACCGAACCCCCAGAGAGTAAGACTCGTCCATTTCCCATGAAGTCACCCGGCAATTTCACGACCATGAGTGACACGATATCCAGAGACAAAAACTTGAGCAAGAGCCTCACACTCGCCCTTTTTTCATATCCCGAAGTGTTCACCTCATGGTCTGTAGATCAGTCCTGCCATACCTATGACCCAAAACATAAGCCGAGTTTGTGTTTTCAGACAACTGTCCAAACAGCTCTGGCCTACACACCCTACAGGCTCAGGGCCCTGGAGCCAAACCTGAGGACTGTACTTGCCCTCTCCAAGGGAATTGTATGTGCCCATTCCAATGGCCACGACCCTACTAATAGGATAACCTCCAAATTCCCTGAGGCCATCCCAAGAGTTGTGGCTTCCCAGGACAAACAGGGGCAATCTGAGCCCATCTGAGCACCTACCTGCACTCAGACCCGTAGACTGATGTCCCCAGAGGTAAAAAGGAACGAACAGGCCCCTAGGCACTAATCGGATCCATTGCTTTGGTTTCCAGGCATCTCTCCTCAGAGGCCTGGATTTCAATACCAGCATATGGCTGTTTCTTGACTCACCCATCAGAACAAATCTCATCTACACATGGGAAACATGCACGTTGGAGCTGTGTCAAAGCCTCTGTTTAGGAGAACCCTTCAGGGCCCAGGGCCACCGCTTCATTCCAAGGTCTCCATAGACACAAAAACATATTAGGACACATCCACAGGAGAGTCCATTTCAACTCAGCCTCCTCGGTTGCCCCCCACATCCAGCAGATCTAACCTGTCTTGTTGCTTGGAGACAATTGGAATGCGAGGTGGGCTACCCAGCCATGATCCTTAAACCCTGCTCGGAATCGTTGGCCTGGAGCCATCCAACAGGTCTCAATTGTCCTGCAGAAGAATCTTTGCAGTTTGGAGCTTCTCACAACTCCCATCGTGGGAAAACCCCCATGTCCTCGAGTTCCAACCCCCTTCAAGAAAGGGCCATCAGGGCAGAAAGTCCAACCTGAGCGATCGTCTGATCCTTGCCCTGACTTCAGATGCACGAGATCTCGATTGAGGTCTGTAGATTGTGCCTGCCATATCCTCACCCAGAAACCTAGGCCTAGCTTGGGTTCTCAGACTCCGTCCTCAGACTACTGGCCCACAAGCCCTCCAGTTGGGCAATCCAGAAATACAATGCCACACTCTGCCTGCCCTACAGAAGTAAAACATTGCCCTGAGGGCTACCCCGAAACCCCAAATGAGGATCAACCTGCACGCCATTCGGCTGTACCCCAAACATATAGGCTGACCTGGGCACTATTTCCCCTTCTGACCCAGCCTGAGCTTGGACCTCCTGGTCCCACCCAGACAGCTGGCCGCACACTGAGCACATCGGACCCGCTATGGCCTTAGGTCGTCATCTCTTCCCAACTGCGGTTTTCAGGCTCCAGAACCTAGACCTTATCTCCAACCACTGCCCAGGGTTGAAAATGATGCAGAAATCAGAACTCTTTCCCCATGGCAAGAAACCTTGTGGTTGGCATGTTGTCCAACGTTCACTGTAGTTGAAACAAGCGTGGCCCATGAGGCCCAGCCCATGCTTGCGGGCCACATTGGTCACAAACACACATTGTGACCCTCAGCCTGAGCCCAGTCCTCAGGTAAGGCCTCTCAGGGCCTATATGAAGAGACAGCATATTGGGCTTGCCATGCCCCTAGGCCCCAATTTTTAACCATAGTTCGGGTTGTCCCTTCACTCTTCCCCAGGGCTCTGCTTTGGAATTCCTCTTTTGGTGGGACACCTGAGGTAACAAACCTGAAAGGAGTCCTCCCATCCCACAGATTGACGAAAAACAATTGGGATCGGGCCAAAACACAGAGAGGAAGATTCGTCCATGGCCCATGAGACCTCCCCAACATTCCACGGCCATCGCTGAAACAAAATCTAGAGACAAAAGCCTGAGCAAGCTCCTCAGACTCGCTCATTCTTCATATCCTGAAGAGTTCTTCTCATGGTTTGTAGATCGGGCGTGCCATACCTACGTCCCCAAACTTAAGCTGAGTTTGTGTTTTCAGTCTTCTGTCCTCAAAGTCCTGGGCCACACTCCCTCCAGGCTGGGGCCCCTGGAGCCACACATTAGGACTGCCCCCACCCAATCCATGGGAATTCTGCCCATTCCATTGTCAAAAATCGTACAAATTAGGAGAACCCTCCAAAGTCCCTGAGGCCATCCCAATAGTGTAGGTCGCCCGGGACAAAAAAGGGCGGTTGATACCGGCTGAGCATCTACCTCCACTCATCTACCTCCACTCATACCAAGAAGATTGAACCAGACAGGACCCGAGGCCATTATCGGATCCATTGCTTTGGTTTACAGGCATGTCTCCTCAAAAGCCTGGATTCCAATACCAGCAGAGGGGATTTCCTGAGTCACCCATCAGAAAAAATCTCGTCTCCACAAGGAAACTTGTGCATGGGAGCTATGCCAAAGCTTAGGAGAATACTTCAGGGTCCCGGTGCCACCTCCCCATTCCAAGGCCATCATGGACACAAACAGACGTTAGGACCCATCCTCTGGAAAGTGTATTTCAACTCAGCCACCCCGGTTGCTCCCGCAGATCCATTAGATCTAAACTGTCTTGTTGCTAGGAGACAATTGGAAGGCGAGGTGGACTTCCCAGGCATCCATCCTGGAACGGTGCTCTGGAGTCATTCCATATGGGATGTCCTGGAGCTGTCCAACAGGTCTCAATTGTCCCGCAGAAGGAATCCTTGAAGGGGGCATCCCACATCTCCCAACGTGGAAAACCTCCATGGCCTCGAGATTCCGCTCCCTTCATGAAGGGGCCGTCATGCACAGAAACTCCAACCTGAGCCAACGTCGGATCCTCGCCCTGACTTCAGATGCATGAGATATTGGTTCAGATCTGTAGGGGGTACCTGCCGTGCCCTCACCCTGAATCCGAAGTCTAGCTTGTGTTCTCAGACTTCCGTCCTCACTCTCCTGGCCCTGAAGCCCTCATGTTTGGCAATTCCGGACCGACAATGAAGCACTCTGCCTGCCCTCTATAAAAAATGTATTGCCTATTGAGCTCCCCAGGCAGCTTAAATGAGGATAAACCTACACGGCACTCGAATGTACCCAAATTATATAGTCTAACCTGGGCACTAATGCACTGTCTGACACAACCTGAGCCCGGACCTGCTGACCAACACCCAGACAGCTGACCGCACGCTGAGCACATCAGACCCGCCATGGCCTTAGGTCATCATCTCTTCCCTACCTCAGTTTTCAGGCTTCAGAACCTAGACCTTATCTCCAATCACTGCCCACGGGTGACTGTGATGCAGAAATCAGAACTCTTCCTGACCCATGGCAAGAAACCTTGTGGTTGGCATGTTGTCCAACGTTCAGTGTAGGAGAAACCAGCATTCACCCTGAGGCCCCGCCCATTCTTGAGTGTGACGAGTGCATAAACACGCATTGTGACCTCAGCGTGAGTTCTGTCCTCTAGTAAGTCCTCTCAGTGGCTGGACCATTAGATGTCATAATGGGCTTGACATGTCCCTAGTCCCCAATTTTTAACCAGATTTCTGGTTGTCCAGTCGCCCCACCCCAGGGCTCTACTCTGGAATCCCTCATTTGGTGGGACATCTGAGGTTGAAAAACAAAATGAAACAAATCGACAACAACAACAAAAAAACGGACTTCTTCCATCCCCAGAATGACCCCAAACTCTGTGGACGGGACCGAACCCCCAGAGAGTAAGACTCGTCCATTTCCCATGAAGTCACCCGGCAATTTCACGACCATGAGTGACACGATATCCAGAGACAAAAACTTGAGCAAGAGCCTCACACTCGCCCTTTTTTCATATCCCGAAGTGTTCACCTTATGGTCTGTAGATCAGTCCTGCCATACCTATGACCCAAAACATAAGCCGAGTTTGTGTTTTCAGACAACTGCCCAAACAGCTCTGGCCTACACACCCTACAGGCTCATGGCCCTGGAGCCAAACCTGAGGACTGTACTTGCCCTCTCCAAGGGAATTGTATGTGCCCATTCCAATGGCCACGACCCTACTAATAGGATAACCTCCAAATTCCCTGAGGCCATCCCAAGAGTTGTGGCTTTCCAGGACAAACAGGGGCAATCTGAGCCCATCTGAGCACCTACCTGCACTCAGACCCGTAGACTGATGTCCCCAGAGGTAAAAAGGAACGAACAGGCCCCTAGGCACTAATCGGATCCATTGCTTTGGTTTCCAGGCATCTCTCCTCAGAGGCCTGGATTTCAATACCAGCATAAGGCTGTTTCTTGACTCACCCATCAGAACTAATCTAATCTACACATGGGAAACATGCACGTTGGAGCTGTGTCAAAGCCTCTGTTTAGGAGAACCCTTCAGGGCCCAGGGCCACCGCTTCATTCCAAGGTCTCCATAGACACAAAAACATATTAGGACACATCCACAGGAGAGTCCATTTCAACTCAGCCTCCTCGGTTGCCCCCCACATCCAGCAGATCTAACCTGTCTTGTTGCTTGGAGACAATTGGAATGCGAGGTGGGCTACCCAGCCATCCATCCTTAGAACCCTGCTCGGAATCGTTGGCCTGGAGCCAACCAACAGGTCTCAATTGTCCTGCAGAAGAATCTTTGCAGTTTGGAGCTTCTCACAACTCCCATCGTGGGAAAACCCCCATGTCCTCGAGTTCCAACCCCCTTCGAGAAAGGGCCATCAGGGCAGAAAGTCCAACCTCAGCGATCGTCTGATCCTTGCCCTGACTTCAGATGCACGAGATCTCGATTGAGGTCTGTAGATTGTGCCTGCCATATCCTCACCCAGAAACCTAGGCCTAGCTTGGGTTCTCAGACTCCGTCCTCAGACTACTGGCCCACAAGCCCTCCAGTTGGGCAATCCAGAAATACAATGCCACACTCTGCCTGCCCTACAGAAGTAAAACATTGCCCTGAGGGCTACCCCGAAACCCCAATTGAGGATCAACCTGCACGCCATTCGACTGTACCCCAAACATATAGGCTGACCTGGGCACTATTTCACCTTCTGACACAGCCTGAGCTTGGACCTCCTGGTCCCACCCAGACAGCTGGCCGCACACTGAGCACATCGGACCCGCCATGGCCTTAGGTCGTCATCTCTTCCCAACTGCGGTTTTCAGGCTCCAGAACCTAGACCTTATCTCCAACCACTGCCCAGGGTTGAAAATGATGCAGAAATCAGAACTCTTTCCCCATGGCAAGAAACCTTGTGGTTGGCATGTTGTCCAACGTTCAGTGTAGTTGAAACAAGCGTGGCCCATGAGGCCCAGCCCATGCTTGCGGGCCACATTGGTCACAAACACACATTGTGACCCTCAGCCTGAGCCCAGTCCTCAGGTAAGGCCTCTCAGGGCCTATATAAAGAGACAGCATATTGGGCTTGCCATGCCCCTAGTCCCCAATTTTTAACCATAGTTCAGGTTGTCCCTTCACTCTTCCCCAGGGCTCTGCTTTGGAATTCCTCTTTTGGTGGGACACCTGAGGTAACAAACCTGAAAGGAGTCCTCCCATCCCACAGATTGACGAAAAACAATTGGGATCGGGCCAAAACACAGAGAGGAAGATTCGTCCATGGCCCATGAGCCCTCCCCAACATTCCACGGCCATCGCTGAAACAAAATCTAGAGACAAAAGCCTGAGCAAGCGCCTCAGACTCGCTCATTCTTCATATCCTGAAGAGTTCTTCTCATGGTTTGTAGATCGGGCGTGCCATACCTACGTCCCCAAACTTAAGCTGAGTTTGTGTTTTCAGTCTTCTGTCCTCAAAGTCCTGGGCCACACTCCCTCCAGGCTGGGGCCCCTGGAGCGACACATTAGGACTGCCCCCACCCAATCCATGGGAATTCTGCCCATTCCATTGTCAAAAATCGTACAAATTAGGAGAACCCTCCAAAGTCCCTGAGGCCATCCCAATAGTGTAGGTCGCCCGGGACAAAAAAGGGCGGTTGATACCGGCTGAGCATCTACCTCCACTCATCTACCTCCACTCATACCAAGAAGATTGAACCAGACAGGACCCGAGGCCATTATCGGATCCATTGCTTTGGTTTACAGGCATGTCTCCTCAAAAGCCTGGATTCCAATACCAGCAGAGGGGATTTCCTGAGGCACCCATCAGAACAAATCTCGTCTCCACAAGGAAACTTGTGCATGGGAGCTATGCCAAAGCTTAGGAGAATACTTCAGGGTCCCGGTGCCACCTCCCCATTCCAAGGCCCTCATGGACACAAACACACGTTAGGACCCATCCTCTGGAAAGTGCATTTCAACTCAGCCACCCCGGTTGCTCCCGCAGATCCATTAGATCTAAACTGTCTTGTTGCTAGGAGACAATTGGAAGGCGAGGCCGACTTCCCAGGCATCCATCCTGGAACGGTGCTCTGGAGTCATTCCATATGGGATGACCTGGAGCTGTCCAACAGGTCTCAATTGTCCCGCCGAAGGAATCCTTGAAGGGGGCCTCCCACATCTCCCAACGTGGAATACCTCCATGGCCTCGAGATTCCGCTCCCTTCATGAAGGGGCCGTCATGCACAGAAACTCCAACCTGAGCCAATGTCGGATCCTCGCCCTGACTTCAGATGCATGAGATATTGGTTCAGATCTGCAGGGGGTACCTGCCGTGCCCTCACCCTGAATCCGAAGTCTAGCTTGGGTTCTCAAGCTTCCGTCCTCACTCTCCTGGACCCGAAGCCCTCATGTTTGGCAATTCCGGACCGACAATGAAGCACTCTGCCTGCCCTCTATAAAAAATGTATTGCCTAATGAGCTCCCCAGGCAGCTTAAATGAGGATAAACCTACACGGCACTCGAATGTACCCAAATTATATAGTCTAACCTGGGCACTAATGCACTGTCTGACACAACCTGAGCCCGGACCTGCTGACCAACACCCAGACAGCTGACCGCACGCTGAGCACATCAGACCCGCCATGGCCTTAGGTCATCATCTCTTCCCTACCTCAGTTTCCAGGCTTCAGAACCTAGACCTTATCTCCAATCACTGCCCACGGGTGACTGTGATGCAGAAATCAGAACTCTTCCTGACCCATGGCAAGAAACCTTGTGGTTGGCATGTTGTCCAACGTTCAGTGTAGGAGAAACCAGCATTCACCCTGAGGCCCCGCCCATTCTTGAGTGTGACGAGTGCATAAACACGCATTGTGACCTCAGCGTGAGTCCTGTCCTCTAGTAAGTCCTCTCAGTGGCTGGACCATTAGATGTCATAATGGGCTTGACATGTCCCTAGTCCCCAATTTTTAACCAGATTTCTGGTTGTCCAGTCGCCCCACACCAGGGCTCTACTCTGGAATCCCTCATTTGGTGGGACATCTGAGGTTGAAAAACAAAATGAAACAAATCGACAACAACAACAAAAAAACGGACTTCTTCCATCCCCAGAATGACCCCAAACTCTGTGGACGGGACCGAACCCCCAGAGAGTAAGACTCGTCCATTTCCCATGAAGTCACCCGGCAATTTCACGACCATGAGTGACACGATATCCAGAGACAAAAACTTGAGCAAGAGCCTCACACTCGCCCTTTTTTCATATCCCGAAGTGTTCACCTTATGGTCTGTAGATCAGTCCTGCCATACCTATGACCCAAAACATAAGCCGAGTTTGTGTTTTCAGACAACTGCCCAAACAGCTCTGGCCTACACACCCTACAGGCTCATGGCCCTGGAGCCAAACCTGAGGACTGTACTTGCCCTCTCCAAGGGAATTGTATGTGCCCATTCCAATGGCCACGACCCTACTAATAGGATAACCTCCAAATTCCCTGAGGCCATCCCAAGAGTTGTGGCTTTCCAGGACAAACAGGGGCAATCTGAGCCCATCTGAGCACCTACCTGCACTCAGACCCGTAGACTGATGTCCCCAGAGGTAAAAAGGAACGAACAGGCCCCTAGGCACTAATCGGATCCATTGCTTTGGTTTCCAGGCATCTCTCCTCAGAGGCCTGGATTTCAATACCAGCATAAGGCTGTTTCTTGACTCACCCATCAGAACTAATCTAATCTACACATGGGAAACATGCACGTTGGAGCTGTGTCAAAGCCTCTGTTTAGGAGAACCCTTCAGGGCCCAGGGCCACCGCTTCATTCCAAGGTCTCCATAGACACAAAAACATATTAGGACACATCCACAGGAGAGTCCATTTCAACTCAGCCTCCTCGGTTGCCCCCCACATCCAGCAGATCTAACCTGTCTTGTTGCTTGGAGACAATTGGAATGCGAGGTGGGCTACCCAGCCATCCATCCTTAGAACCCTGCTCGGAATCGTTGGCCTGGAGCCAACCAACAGGTCTCAATTGTCCTGCAGAAGAATCTTTGCAGTTTGGAGCTTCTCACAACTCCCATCGTGGGAAAACCCCCATGTCCTCGAGTTCCAACCCCCTTCGAGAAAGGGCCATCAGGGCAGAAAGTCCAACCTCAGCGATCGTCTGATCCTTGCCCTGACTTCAGATGCACGAGATCTCGATTGAGGTCTGTAGATTGTGCCTGCCATATCCTCACCCAGAAACCTAGGCCTAGCTTGGGTTCTCAGACTCCGTCCTCAGACTACTGGCCCACAAGCCCTCCAGTTGGGCAATCCAGAAATACAATGCCACACTCTGCCTGCCCTACAGAAGTAAAACATTGCCCTGAGGGCTACCCCGAAACCCCAATTGAGGATCAACCTGCACGCCATTCGACTGTACCCCAAACATATAGGCTGACCTGGGCACTATTTCACCTTCTGACACAGCCTGAGCTTGGACCTCCTGGTCCCACCCAGACAGCTGGCCGCACACTGAGCACATCGGACCCGCCATGGCCTTAGGTCGTCATCTCTTCCCAACTGCGGTTTTCAGGCTCCAGAACCTAGACCTTATCTCCAACCACTGCCCAGGGTTGAAAATGATGCAGAAATCAGAACTCTTTCCCCATGGCAAGAAACCTTGTGGTTGGCATGTTGTCCAACGTTCAGTGTAGTTGAAACAAGCGTGGCCCATGAGGCCCAGCCCATGCTTGCGGGCCACATTGGTCACAAACACACATTGTGACCCTCAGCCTGAGCCCAGTCCTCAGGTAAGGCCTCTCAGGGCCTATATAAAGAGACAGCATATTGGGCTTGCCATGCCCCTAGTCCCCAATTTTTAACCATAGTTCAGGTTGTCCCTTCACTCTTCCCCAGGGCTCTGCTTTGGAATTCCTCTTTTGGTGGGACACCTGAGGTAACAAACCTGAAAGGAGTCCTCCCATCCCACAGATTGACGAAAAACAATTGGGATCGGGCCAAAACACAGAGAGGAAGATTCGTCCATGGCCCATGAGCCCTCCCCAACATTCCACGGCCATCGCTGAAACAAAATCTAGAGACAAAAGCCTGAGCAAGCGCCTCAGACTCGCTCATTCTTCATATCCTGAAGAGTTCTTCTCATGGTTTGTAGATCGGGCGTGCCATACCTACGTCCCCAAACTTAAGCTGAGTTTGTGTTTTCAGTCTTCTGTCCTCAAAGTCCTGGGCCACACTCCCTCCAGGCTGGGGCCCCTGGAGCGACACATTAGGACTGCCCCCACCCAATCCATGGGAATTCTGCCCATTCCATTGTCAAAAATCGTACAAATTAGGAGAACCCTCCAAAGTCCCTGAGGCCATCCCAATAGTGTAGGTCGCCCGGGACAAAAAAGGGCGGTTGATACCGGCTGAGCATCTACCTCCACTCATCTACCTCCACTCATACCAAGAAGATTGAACCAGACAGGACCCGAGGCCATTATCGGATCCATTGCTTTGGTTTACAGGCATGTCTCCTCAAAAGCCTGGATTCCAATACCAGCAGAGGGGATTTCCTGAGGCACCCATCAGAACAAATCTCGTCTCCACAAGGAAACTTGTGCATGGGAGCTATGCCAAAGCTTAGGAGAATACTTCAGGGTCCCGGTGCCACCTCCCCATTCCAAGGCCCTCATGGACACAAACACACGTTAGGACCCATCCTCTGGAAAGTGCATTTCAACTCAGCCACCCCGGTTGCTCCCGCAGATCCATTAGATCTAAACTGTCTTGTTGCTAGGAGACAATTGGAAGGCGAGGCCGACTTCCCAGGCATCCATCCTGGAACGGTGCTCTGGAGTCATTCCATATGGGATGAGCTGGAGCTGTCCAACAGGTCTCAATTGTCCCGCCGAAGGAATCCTTGAAGGGGGCCTCCCACATCTCCCAACGTGGAATACCTCCATGGCCTCGAGATTCCGCTCCCTTCATGAAGGGGCCGTCATGCACAGAAACTCCAACCTGAGCCAATGTCGGATCCTCGCCCTGACTTCAGATGCATGAGATATTGGTTCAGATCTGCAGGGGGTACCTGCCGTGCCCTCACCCTGAATCCGAAGTCTAGCTTGGGTTCTCAAGCTTCCGTCCTCACTCTCCTGGACCCGAAGCCCTCATGTTTGGCAATTCCGGACCGACAATGAAGCACTCTGCCTGCCCTCTATAAAAAATGTATTGCCTAATGAGCTCCCCAGGCAGCTTAAATGAGGATAAACCTACACGGCACTCGAATGTACCCAAATTATATAGTCTAACCTGGGCACTAATGCACTGTCTGACACAACCTGAGCCCGGACCTGCTGACCAACACCCAGACAGCTGACCGCACGCTGAGCACATCAGACCCGCCATGGCCTTAGGTCATCATCTCTTCCCTACCTCAGTTTCCAGGCTTCAGAACCTAGACCTTATCTCCAATCACTGCCCACGGGTGACTGTGATGCAGAAATCAGAACTCTTCCTGACCCATGGCAAGAAACCTTGTGGTTGGCATGTTGTCCAACGTTCAGTGTAGGAGAAACCAGCATTCACCCTGAGGCCCCGCCCATTCTTGAGTGTGACGAGTGCATAAACACGCATTGTGACCTCAGCGTGAGTCCTGTCCTCTAGTAAGTCCTCTCAGTGGCTGGACCATTAGATGTCATAATGGGCTTGACATGTCCCTAGTCCCCAATTTTTAACCAGATTTCTGGTTGTCCAGTCGCCCCACACCAGGGCTCTACTCTGGAATCCCTCATTTGGTGGGACATCTGAGGTTGAAAAACAAAATGAAACAAATCGACAACAACAACAAAAAAACGGACTTCTTCCATCCCCAGAATGACCCCAAACTCTGTGGACGGGACCGAACCCCCAGAGAGTAAGACTCGTCCATTTCCCATGAAGTCACCCGGCAATTTCACGACCATGAGTGACACGATATCCAGAGACAAAAACTTGAGCAAGAGCCTCACACTCGCCCTTTTTTCATATCCCGAAGTGTTCACCTTATGGTCTGTAGATCAGTCCTGCCATACCTATGACCCAAAACATAAGCCGAGTTTGTGTTTTCAGACAACTGCCCAAACAGCTCTGGCCTACACACCCTACAGGCTCATGGCCCTGGAGCCAAACCTGAGGACTGTACTTGCCCTCTCCAAGGGAATTGTATGTGCCCATTCCAATGGCCACGACCCTACTAATAGGATAACCTCCAAATTCCCTGAGGCCATCCCAAGAGTTGTGGCTTTCCAGGACAAACAGGGGCAATCTGAGCCCATCTGAGCACCTACCTGCACTCAGACCCGTAGACTGATGTCCCCAGAGGTAAAAAGGAACGAACAGGCCCCTAGGCACTAATCGGATCCATTGCTTTGGTTTCCAGGCATCTCTCCTCAGAGGCCTGGATTTCAATACCAGCATAAGGCTGTTTCTTGACTCACCCATCAGAACTAATCTAATCTACACATGGGAAACATGCACGTTGGAGCTGTGTCAAAGCCTCTGTTTAGGAGAACCCTTCAGGGCCCAGGGCCACCGCTTCATTCCAAGGTCTCCATAGACACAAAAACATATTAGGACACATCCACAGGAGAGTCCATTTCAACTCAGCCTCCTCGGTTGCCCCCCACATCCAGCAGATCTAACCTGTCTTGTTGCTTGGAGACAATTGGAATGCGAGGTGGGCTACCCAGCCATCCATCCTTAGAACCCTGCTCGGAATCGTTGGTCTGGAGCCAACCAACAGGTCTCAATTGTCCTGCAGAAGAATCTTTGCAGTTTGGAGCTTCTCACAACTCCCATCGTGGGAAAACCCCCATGTCCTCGAGTTCCAACCCCCTTCGAGAAAGGGCCATCAGGGCAGAAAGTCCAACCTGAGCGATCGTCTGATCCTTGCCCTGACTTCAGATGCACGAGATCTCGATTGAGGTCTGTAGATTGTGCCTGCCATATCCTCACCCAGAAACCTAGGCCTAGCTTGGGTTCTCAGACTCCGTCCTCAGACTACTGGCCCACAAGCCCTCCAGTTGGGCAATCCAGAAATACAATGCCACACTCTGCCTGCCCTACAGAAGTAAAACATTGCCCTGAGGGCTACCCCGAAACCCCAATTGAGGATCAACCTGCATGCCATTCGACTGTACCCCAAACATATAGGCTGACCTGGGCACTATTTCACCTTCTGACACAGCCTGAGCTTGGACCTCCTGGTCCCACCCAGACAGCTGGCCGCACACTGAGCACATCGGACCCGCCATGGCCTTAGGTCGTCATCTCTTCCCAACTGCGGTTTTCAGGCTCCAGAACCTAGACCTTATCTCCAACCACTGCCCAGGGTTGAAAATGATGCAGAAATCAGAACTCTTTCCCCATGGCAAGAAACCTTGTGGTTGGCATGTTGTCCAAAGTTCACTGTAGTTGAAACAAGCGTGGCCCATGAGGCCCAGCCCATGCTTGCGGGCCACATTGGTCACAAACACACATTGTGACCCTCAGCCTGAGCCCAGTCCTCAGGTAAGGCCTCTCAGGGCCTATATGAAGAGACAGCATATTGGGCTTGCCATGCCCCTAGGCCCCAATTTTTAACCATAGTTCGGGTTGTCCCTTCACTCTTCCCCAGGGCTCTCCTTTGGAATTCCTCTTTTGGTGGGACACCTGAGGTAACAAACCTGAAAGGAGTCCTCCCATCCCACAGATTGACGAAAAACAATTGGGATCGGGCCAAAACACAGAGAGGAAGATTCGTCCATGGCCCATGAGACCTCCCCAACATTCCACGGCCATCGCTGAAACAAAATCTTGAGACAAAAGCCTGAGCAAGCTCCTCAGACTCGCTCATTCTTCATATCCTGAAGAGTTCTTCTCATGGTTTGTAGATCGGGCGTGCCATACCTACGTCCCCAAACTTAAGCTGAGTTTGTGTTTTCAGTCTTCTGTCCTCAAAGTCCTGGGCCACACTCCCTCCAGGCTGGGGCCCCTGGAGCGACACATTAGGACTGCCCCCACCCAATCCATGGGAATTCTGCCCATTCCATTGTCAAAAATCGTACAAATTAGGAGAACCCTCCAAAGTCCCTGAGGCCATCCCAATAGTGTAGGTCGCCCGGGACAAAAAAGGGCGGTTGATACCGGCTGAGCATCTACCTCCACTCATCTACCTCCACTCATACCAAGAAGATTGAACCAGACAGGACCCGAGGCCATTATCGGATCCATTGCTTTGGTTTACAGGCATGTCTCCTCAAAAGCCTGGATTCCAATACCAGCAGAGGGGATTTCCTGAGGCACCCATCAGAACAAATCTCGTCTCCAAAAGGAAACTTGTGCATGGGAGCTATGCCAAAGCTTAGGAGAATACTTCAGGGTCCCGGTGCCACCTCCCCATTCCAAGGCCCTCATGGACACAAACAGACGTTAGGAACCATCCTCTGGAAAGTGCATTTCAACTCAGCCACCCCGGTTGCTCCCGCAGATCCATTAGATCTAAACTGTCTTGTTGCTAGGAGACAATTGGAAGGCGAGGCGGACTTCCCAGGCATCCATCCTGGAACGGTGCTCTGGAGTCATTCCATATGGGATGTCCTGGAGCTGTCCAACAGGTCTCAATTGTCCCGCAGAAGGAATCCTTGAAGGGGGCATCCCACATCTCCCAACGTGGAAAACCTCCATGGCCTCGAGATTCCGCTCCCTTCATGAAGGGGCCGTCATGCACAGAAACTCCAACCTGAGCCAACGTCGGATCCTCGCCCTGACTTCAGATGCATGAGATATTGTTTCAGATCTGTAGGGGGCACCTGCCGTGCCCTCACCCTGAATCCGAAGTCTAGCTTGTGTTCTCAGACTTCCGTCCTCACTCTCCTGGCCCTGAAGCCCTCATGTTTGGCAATTCCGGACCGACAATGAAGCACTCTGCCTGCCCTCTATAAAAAATGTATTGCCTAATGAGCTCCCCAGGCAGCTTAAATGAGTATAAACCTACACGGCACTCGAATGTACCCAAATTATATAGTCTAACCTGGGCACTAATGCACTGTCTGACACAACCTGAGCCCGGACCTGCTGACCAACACCCAGACAGCTGACCGCACGCTGAGCACATCAGACCCGCCATGGCCTTAGGTCATCATCTCTTCCCTACCTCAGTTTCCAGGCTTCAGAACCTAGACCTTATCTCCAATCACTGCCCACGGGTGACTGTGATGCAGAAATCAGAACTCTTCCTGACCCATGGCAAGAAACCTTGTGGTTGGCATGTTGTCCAACGTTCAGTGTAGGAGAAACCAGCATTCACCCTGAGGCCCCGCCCATTCTTGAGTGTGACGAGTGCATAAACACGCATTGTGACCTCAGCGTGAGTCCTGTCCTCTAGTAAGTCCTCTCAGTGGCTGGACCATTAGATGTCATAATGGGCTTGACATGTCCCTAGTCCCCAATTTTTAACCAGATTTCTGGTTGTCCAGTCGCCCCACACCAGGGCTCTACTCTGGAATCCCTCATTTGGTGGGACATCTGAGGTTGAAAAACAAAATGAAACAAATCGACAACAACAACAAAAAAACGGACTTCTTCCATCCCCAGAATGACCCCAAACTCTGTGGACGGGACCGAACCCCCAGAGAGTAAGACTCGTCCTTTTCCCATGAAGTCACCCGGCAATTTCACGACCATGAGTGACACGATATCCAGAGACAAAAACTTGAGCAAGAGCCTCACACTCGCCCTTTTTTCATATCCCGAAGTGTTCTCCTCATGGTCTGTAGATCAGTCCTGCCATACCTATGACCCAAAACATAAGCCGAGTTTGTGTTTTCAGACAACTGTCCAAACAGCTCTGGCCTACACACCCTACAGGCTCAGGGCCCTGGAGCCAAACCTGAGGACTGTACTTGCCCTCTCCAAGGGAATTGTATGTGCCCATTCCAATGGCCACGACCCTACTAATAGGATAACCTCCAAAGTCCCTGAGGCCATCCCAAAGGTTGTGGCTTCCCAGGACAAACAGGGGCAATCTGAGCCCATCTGAGCACCTACCTGCACTCAGACCCGTAGACTGATGTCCCCAGAGGTAAAAAGGAACGAACAGGCCCCTAGGCACTAATCGGATCCATTGCTTTGGTTTCCAGGCATCTCTCCTCAGAGGCCTGGATTTCAATACCAGCATATGGCTGTTTCTTGACTCACCCATCAGAACAAATCTCATCTACACATGGGAAACATGCACGTTGTAGCTGTGTCAAAGCCTCTGTTTAGGAGAACCCTTCAGGGCCCCAGGGCCACCGCTTCATTCCAAGGTCTCCATAGACACAAAAACATATTAGGACACATCCACAGGAGAGTCCATTTCAACTCAGCCTCCTCGGTTGCCCCCCACATCCAGCAGATCTAACCTGTCTTGTTGCTTGGAGACAATTGGAATGCGAGGTGGGCTACCCAGCCATCCATCCTTAGAACCCTGCTCGGAATCGTTGGCCTGGAGCCAACCAACAGGTCTCAATTGTCCTGCAGAAGAATCTTTGCAGTTTGGAGCTTCTCACAACTCCCATCGTGGGAAAACCCCCATGTCCTCGTGATCCAACCCCCTTCAAGAAAGGGCCATCAGGGCAGAAAGTCCAACCTGAGCGATCGTCTGATCCTTGCCCTGATCAGATGCACGAGATCTCTATTGAGGTCTGTAGATTGTGCCTGCCATATCCTCACCCAGAAACCTAGGCCTAGCTTGGGTTCTCAGACTCCGTCCTCAGACTACTGGCCCACAAGCCCTCCAGTTGGGCAATCCAGAACTACAATGCCGCACTCTGCCTGCCCTACAGAAGTAAAACATTGCCCTCAGGGCTACCCGAAACCCCAAATGAGGATCAACCTGCACGCCATTCGGCTGTACCCCAAACATATAGGCTGACCTGGGCACTATTTCCCCTTCTGACCCAGCCTGAGCCTGGACCTCCTGGTCCCACCCAGACAGCTGGCCGCACACTGAGCACATCGGACCCGCCATGGCCTTAGGTCGTCATCTCTTCCCAACTGCGGTTTTCAGGCTCCAGAACCTAGACATTATCTCCAACCACTGCCCAGGGTTGAAAATGATGCAGAAATCAGAACTCTTTCCCCATGGCAAGAAACCTTGTGGTTGGCATGTTGTCCAACATTCAGTGTAGTTGAAACAAGCGTGGCCCATGAGGCCCAGCCCATGCTTGCGGGCCACATTGGTCACAAACACACATTGTGACCCTCAGCCTGAGCCCAGTCCTCAGGTAAGGCCTCTCAGGGCCTATATAAAGAGACAGCATATTGGGCTTGCCATGCCCCTAGGCCCCAATTTTTAACGATAGTTCGGGTTGTCCCTTCACTCTTCCCCAGGGCTCTGCTTTGGAATTCCTCTTTTGGTGGGACACCTGAGGTAACAATCCTGAAAGGAGTCCTCCCATCCCACAGATTGACGAAAAACAATTGGGATCGGGCCAAAACACAGAGAGGAAGATTCGTCGATGGCCCATGAGACCTCCCCAACATTCCACGGCCATCGCTGAAACAAAATCTAGAGACAAAAGCCTGAGCAAACTCCTCAGACTCGCTCATTCTTCATATCCTGAAGAGTTCTTCTCATGGTTTGTAGATCGGGCATGCCATACCTACGTCCCCAAACTTAAGCTGAGTTTGTGTTTTCAGTCTTCTGTCCTCAAAGTCCTGGGCCACACTCCCTCCAGGCTGGGGCCCCTGGAGCGACACATTAGGACTGCCCCCACCCAATCCATGGGAATTCTGCCCATTCCATTGTCAAAAATCGTACAAATTAGGAGAACCCTCCAAAGTCCCTGAGGCCATCCCAATAGTGTAGGTCGCCCGGGACAAAAAAGGGCGGTTGATACCGGCTGAGCATCTACCTCCACTCATCTACCTCCACTCATACCAAGAAGATTGAACCAGACAGGACCCGAGGCCATTATCGGATCCATTGCTTTGGTTTACAGGCATGTCTCCTCAAAAGCCTGGATTCCAATACCAGCAGAGGGGATTTTCTGAGGCACCCATCAGAACAAATCTCGTCTCCACAAGGAAACTTGTGCATGGGAGCTATGCCAAAGCTTAGGAGAATACTTCAGGGTCCCGGTGCCACCTCCCCATTCCAAGGCCCTCATGGACACAAACACACGTTTGGAACCATCCTCTGGAAAGTGCATTTCAACTCAGCCACCCCGGTTGCTCCCGCAGATCCATTAGATCTAAACTGTCTTGTTGCTAGGAGACAATTGGAAGGCGAGGCCAACTTCCCAGGCATCCATCCTGGAACGGTGCTCTGGAGTCATTCCATATGGGATGTCCTGGAGCTGTCCAACAGGTCTCAATTGTCCCGCAGAAGGAATCCTTGAAGGGGGCCTCCCACATCTCCCAACGTGGAAAACCTCCATGGCGTCGAGATTCCGCTCCCTTCATGAAGGGGGCGTCATGCACAGAAACTCCAACCTGAGCCAACGTCGGATCCTCGCCCTGACTTCAGATGCATGAGATATTGGTTCAGATCTCTAGGGGGTACCTGCCGTGCCCTCACCCTGAATCCGAAGTCTAGCTTGGGTTCTCAGACTTCCGTCCTCACTCTCCTGGCCCCGAAGCCCTCATGTTTGGCAATTCCGGACCGACAATGAAGCACTCTGCCTGCCCTCTAGAAAAAATATATTGCCTAATGAGCTGCCCAGGCAGCTTAAATGAGGATAAACCTACACGGCACTCGAATGTACCCAAATTATATAGTCTAACCTGGGCACTAATGCACTGTCTGACACAACCTGAGCCCGGACCTGCTGACCAACACCCAGACAGCTGACCGCAACCTGAGCACATCAAACCCGCCATGGCCTTAGGTCATCATCTCTTCACTACCTCAGTTTTCAGGCTTCAGAACCTAGACCTTATCTCCAATCACTGCCCACGGGTGACTGTGATGCCTAAATCAGAACTCTTCCTGACCCATGGCAAGAAACCTTGTGGTTGGCATGTTGTCCAACGTTCAGTGTAGGAGAAACCAGCATTCACCCTGAGGCCCCGCCCATTCTTGAGTGCGACGAGAGCATAAACACGCATTGTGACCTCAGCGTGAGTCCTGTCCTCTAGTAAGTCCTCTCAGTGGCTGGACCATAAGATGTCATAATGGGCTTGACATGTCCCTAGTCCCCAATTTTTAACCAGATTTCTGGTTGTCCAGTCGCCCCACCCCAGGGCTCTACTCTGAAATCCCTCATTTGGTGGGACATCTGAGGTTGAAAAACAAAATGAAACAAATCGACAACAACAAGAAAAAAACGGACTTCTTCCATCCCCAGAATGACCGCAAACTCTTTGGAGGGGACCGAACCCCCAGAGAGTAAGTCTCGTCCATTTCCCATGAAGTCACCCGGCAATTTCACGACCATGAGTGACACGATATCCAGAGACAAAAACTTGAGCAAGAGCCTCACACTCGCCCTTTTTTCATATCCCGAAGTGTTCTCCTCATGGTCTGTAGATCAGTCCTGCCATACCTATGACCCAAAACATAAGCCGAGTTTTGTTTTCAGACAACTGTCCAAACAGCTCTGGCCTACACACCCTACAGGTTCAGGGCCCTGGAGCCAAACCAGAGGACTGTACTTGCCCTCTCCAAGGGAATTGTATGTGCCCATTCCAATGGCCACAACCCTACTAATAGGATAACCTCCAAAGTCCCTGAGGCCATCCCAAGAGTTGTGGCTTCCCAGGACAAACAGGGGCAATCTGAGCCCATCTGAGCACCTACCTGCACTCAGACCCGTAGACTGATGTCCCCAGAGGTAAAAAGGAACGAACAGGCCCCTAGGCACTAATCGGAACCATTGCTTTGGTTTCCAGGCATCTCTCCTCAGAGGCCTGGATTTCAATACCAGCATATGGCTGTTTCTTGACTCACCCATCAGAACTAATCTCATCTACACATGGGAAACATGCACGTTGGAGCTGTGTCAAAGCCTCTGTTTAGGAGTACCCTCCAGGGCCCCAGGGCCACCGCTTCATTCCAAGGTCTCCATAGACACAAAAACATATTAGGACACATCCACAGGAGAGTCCATTTCAACTCAGCCTCCTCGGTTGCCCCCCACATCCAGCAGATCTAACCTGTCTTGTTGCTTGGAGACAATTGGAATGCGAGGTGGGCTACCCAGCCATCCATCCTTAGAACCCTGCTCGGAATCGTTGGCCTGGAGCCAACCAACAGATCTCAATTGTCCTGCAGAAGAATCTTTGCAGTTTGGAGATTCTCACAACTCCCATCGTGGGAAAACCCCCATGTCCTCGTGATCCAACCCCCTTCAAGAAAGGGCCATCAGGGCAGAAAGCCCAACCTGAGCGATCGTCTGATCCTTGCCCTGACTTCAGATGCACGGGATCTCTATTGAGGTCTGTGGATTGTGCCTGCCATATCCTCACCCAGAAACCTAGGCCTAGCTTGGGTTCTCAGACTCCGTCCTCAGACTACTGGCCCACAAGCCCTCCAGTTGGGCAATGCAGAACTACAATGCCGCACTCTGCCTGCCCTACAGAAGTAAAACATTGCCCTCAGGGCTACCCCGAAACCCCAAATGAGGATCAACCTGCACGCCATTCGGCTGTACCCCAAAC